>NW_016808815.1:1541166-1622584 GCF_001698545.2 Rhinopithecus bieti
CAAGAAACTTAAAAAAAAAAAAAAAAAAAAAATTTAAAAAAAAAAAAAAAAAAAAAAAACACTTTAGCCAAACGTTATTTCTCTTTAGTTTGAATTTGTAGATATACAGATTTTTAAAATATCAGTTTTCCTCATATGGGCTTAAGATGACTTCTGGACTCAGGGTACAGTGTCACATTAGCTGGTTTAGCAAGAGTGTTGTATTCTACAGAAATGTGACTCTGAATAATGCCAGTTTGTCACAGATGGGGATGAAATCGGATTTTCTCCAAAACACCCAAATGTGTGATGCATAAAGCAACTTTGGCAGCCAGTGGGGAAGATCTTATCAATGAAGTACACAAAGCTCTGAATGTTTACTTTGCAGAGGAAATGGCTTCACAGACCGGAAAATTTAAGTTGTCATGGAAACCCCCATGCCATATATTTTGTTTCAAGTATTGGCAGATTAAGAGGACTCAGTGACAAAGGAGCTATATTACAAATATTAAAATTGAGTGTTCTGGTTTTATTTTTTAACTTAATTGATATCTGTTTTCAAAAGGACTTTTGCTATCTAGAAGGGCGAAAGTATTTCGTGCAAATTGTGCATAGATTTCTGTTGAAAAACAATATGACACTGAAACTTTTGTTACAAAATGGTGTGTTTTCTCCTGTTTATTTCTTCTCATAAATTATCTTTTTACTATGATATCATCAAAATAATTTCACTGGTATCAGTTAATAACATAGGACATGATATATCCCAACTGTCTACATTTTTATTCTGACTCTTTTACTTAAGGAATCCGATAGCAGCTGCTATTGGTTTAGAAAGGAAAATCAATACTTAGTTTCACAATCTACTTATAGTCAAACATTTAGGAAAACAAACAAATACTGAATCCCTTAACTATCTGGAGAGCTAATATTTACTGAGGGCCTGCTCTGGCCTCGCTGTACTAGATTCTCTGTGTACATGATTCATTTGGTCCTTCAACTACTCTGAAATATAAAGGATTTCCTTTCTTGATCTGTAAGCTGAGACTAAGAAACATTACGTGATGCTCAGTAAAAAGGAAAATCTGGAATTTAAACCTTTTGAGCATCCAAAATGGCACCACACTGCCTCATTGTCATATAATTATCTAGACACAAATGTCTAAGGAGCAGAACAGACATTTTGTGATAGATAAGACATAACTGATTCTGTAGTAAGAAGAACTAGGAAGACGTCCAGGCCTCACATATAACGGCCTCTTCTGGACCAAGTTAGACCTTGAGTTAGTCTTCAGTAACTAGCATCCCAGCTTGATGTCAAAATTTGGAACACTTATAGACATTAACATATTTACACATAATTAACACTAATACCATTTTGGTAAATGATTAAAAATATTCCTGCATATATCTTCAGCTTTTACAAAGGGAATTATGTGATTCTGGGTTTTCAATCATGCACAACCTATTGACTGGACGTTTTCTGATGTTTCCATGGAGCATTTAAGTGTTATTATGTATAATATGTTAGCTATTAATTTTTAAATAAAAAGTTTAAATTGCACACAACTACTTTATTATAGAAGCTGTTGCCAAAATCAACTGGCTTGGGAATGCACATCACTGAGGAACTTGAACCAATCAAATCATTAGTCAGAGAAATATAATTATTTATAACTCAGCCAAGCTCTTATGATGGGCAAGTTAGTTGCACACTGTTCTCAGCTCTGTTGTGGTTGATGTGGTATTTTATAATGAACATAGATTTGTGGGAAAGGAGCAATATTTATAAGCAAAAGACTGTAGCAGAGTGAAAAATTGAAATATGAAAACTTATGAAAGACAGCAACATTTCAGAAAGCAGATTTTCTGAAATTGTGTTTAAAGACAGATAAATATATTTGAAGATGGAATTGAGGAAAAAAGATATGGAAAATGGTCATTGCTCAGAAAAAAATTCACTAAGCCCATTCTTTTGATGTGATATAATAATGATTTGATGGATGCAGCTAATAAAATGTCTACAGAAGGCCCAGTGGTATCTATTAATATTGATGCATTTAGTTTCACTAACCTTATTCATGGATGTATTATTTCTAACACCTTCTGTTTTTTCCTTTTTGTGTTTGGTCCATACCAACGTGTTGGGTGCTGTCCATGGTACTGGACCAGTGTTGCTTGCTAGGACCTGGTGTTTGGGAGATTCTAGGGATGATTTCCTCCTCCCAACCCCAATGTCCTGTTCCTTTATCTTACACTGTGCTTGAATTGTAAATGTAACATGTGAATTTGCTAGTAACATTTCTAGTTATTGTAGTTTCTAAGTATGAGATCTCAGTGGAGATCTCCAAACTTAACCTGGCTAAAATTGAGCTTCTGTTTTTCTCCAAACCAGTTCCTCCTGCAGTCTCTTCCATCTCAGTCAATGGCAACTACATCCTTTGTTACTAAGGCTGAAATCTTGGTATAATCCTTGACTCTACTCTTTTTTTCACATCCCGCATCTGTCAGGTCTGCCTTTAAAATATATTCAGAATCCGATCAGTTTTCACCACCTCACTGTGGCCATCCTTGTGTGAGCCCCCATCATCTCTCCCTGTAGTGGACTTCTAACTGGCCTTCCTACTTATGTCCTTCTACTTCCCCAGGCCCACTTTTAAAGCCTGTTCTCAATATAGTAACCACAGTAGTCTTGTAAAACATGTCAGGTCCTATTCCTCCCTTGCTGAAAATCCTCTGATGGCTTTCTGTTTAGTCAGAGAGTAAAAGCCACAGTCCTTATAATGTCTCTTACATCATCTGGCCTTCTTGACTCTTCCTCATGTACCCTATTGCAGCCACACAGGCCCTTTTGATAATCCTTGTGCACACCCAATTATGTTTTTGCTTTAAGACCTTTGTACTCGCTATTCTCTGTGCCAATACATATCTTCCATCATTATATGCATAGCTCATGTCCTCACTTTCTTCAGGTTTTACTGAAAATCTTTTCATTGATGTTTTCCTGGTCTTTCTATTTAAACTTGTTAAAAGAAAGAAATAACCCCCATAACAGCTTATATTTTAAATTAAATGTACCATTGTTGTTTTTTTCTCCCTCTAAGATGTTAGCTCAATGAAAGTAGCAGTTTTGGTTTTTTTTTCGTTTTGTTTACTGCTATGCCTAGAATAATGCCTGCATAGTAGGAGCTCAATAAATATTTGGCAAGTGACCAAATGAATGGAATTATATTAACAGATGGATGATTTTAGGGGAAATAAATGCCAATATTTGATGATATAAATATGTATATTGGATTATAATCATTCTATCAGATTATTATTTTAGGTAATAAAAGCGCTTTTAGCATTGCTTGATTTATAATTAGGATTCTTTATTTGGAGGTGCTAAAATGATTAAGAAGTCCAGCCATTGCAGATTCAGAGGTCTTTAGCTGAAGCTCTAGAGCTGTTGGGGTCCCCAGGAAAAAGCTCACATGAGATCCCCTGATCCTATGCTTTTGACCTTCATTATTCACCCCCACTTCTAACATATGTATGTTGTGGGGAAGCTTAAGGTTTTCAGTGGTGTGGGGCTATGAAGGGTGTCCCTTCACACCATTTCAAATGGATAGGGTAAGTTATATCTGGAGTCTTAGTTCCAGAAACAAGGTTATGATACATACTCCTGTTAAAAAAATTTTTTTGATTAATGTGCACCAGCCACTAGGGGGTGATCGACACTCATATTCAGAGTAGGGTCCACTCTCTCATTAGGCTTGGCAAGAAGTCTGATCTACCTACCTTCAGACCATTTCATTATTTGTATTCTTTTTAGGCTTTTGTGTAAAACTAACATTTATTTAATATTTCCCCCATTCCCCCTTTTTTCCAGCATGTTCCCCAATTGGAGAGGGGATTTTGGATGCATCTGGGTTTTGCTTTTAGGAACTGTGTTTAATCATGGAACCCTTATTCCCATTTGCCAAGTGGCAGTGACTCATGTGGGGAGGGTCAAGGCCCTGGGTCCCTGCTAGTGCTTTCCCCATCCTTCAGCATTTCTTCACCCTGCTAAAAAGCTTAAAAGTCATTTAAGTGATTCTGCCTGTGGGTGTTGGAAAATATTTTAAGAAAAATGATTTTCAAAATGACTAGTTTTACACATGAGTCCCTATTGTTTCAAGTTTTTAGTTTAATGCTATTTTAGTTTAGGAAAATAACAGCCCATGTGGTGCTGCCTTATTCTTTATATCTTTTACACGTGATTGATTGTAAAGGTAATGAGGATACCAGTATCCATTGCCAGGAGGTAAGCAGGAATCAGGTAAAAGCAAGGGGTGGAAGGTGGAGATAGAAATACATGTACGAATAACATCCTTCTTCTCTCCAACTTCGTATAGCTTATCAAATCCTTAATTTAGCTTTGGGAGGCTGGTGGATCACTTGAGGTCAGGAGTTTGAGACCAGCCTGGCCAACATGGTGAAACCCCATCTCTACTAAAAATACAAAAAAAATAGCTGGGCATGGTGGCATTCGCCTGTAATTCCAGCTACTTGGGAGGCTGAGGCACGAGAATTACTTGAACCCAGGAGGTGGAGGTTGCAGTGGGTTGAGACTGCACTACTGCACTCCAGCCTGGGCAACAGAGTGAGACTCTGTCTTTAAAAAAAAAAGAATCTTAATTTAAACTTTGGTCTTAGGATGAAATACCCTTATAGTGTGCTCTGCTAGAGATTCATGTGGGAAAAACGTATATCTTGGTTTCTTTAAATAAATTAGTAGGTGGAAAAGCTGAATCGACAAAGGTTATCATATGAAGGGGTTAAAATCATGTTCTTTGGTGTGAATAGACCTTGGTTTAAAACTAAACTCTGCTGCTTATTAGGTTGGTAACTTCAGAGAAATTACTTTTTAACTCTCAATCCTCAGTTTTCTTATCCATTAAATGAGTTTAATAATTTCTATCCCATAAAGTTATTGTGAAGATTCCTGAGAAATACATATATACATATTTAATAACCATCAGCACAAAGAATGGCATGCAGTAGTTGCTCTGTAGAAATTAATTCCTTTCCACTTTCATGTCAAGGTTTTTAATCTAGCTGTTAGATGATCTCAGATCTCAGTCTTAGTGGAAGAATTTGAAATGAATGTTTTTCTCTCTTAACATAGTACAATGTGTATGTAAATCACTAGTAGGAATTCTGTCATTAGAAGTTTTAAAGTGTAAGTTAAAGTTAATATTTTGCTTTATGAATAAGATATTTTGTTACTTCTGGGTGGTTGTCAAGAAATAAATCAGTACAAGGTAATTCCTTAATATTTCCTTTAAATGTATGTATGTAGTATTATGCTTGATTGTAGCAGCATGGGCAAAATCAATGAAAACATTGTGAGCTGCACACAAAACCTTTTATGAAATTCTTTCTTTGGCTTGATAAATGCCAAGACCTAATTCTTTGTGAAGTAGATGCCATAGCTTTCAGTGATGCTAATATCATTCATGTAAAATTATTGTTCCTCCAGCATATTTTTTATGGGTTTCAGAGGTCATGTGTTCACAGTTTGTGTAAGAACCAGCATTGTGGTGGAGTGGTGACAGGATTGCATTTAAATCTTGGCTCTTCTACTCAATAATTGTGTGATCTTGAACGAATCTGTTAATCTGTTTGAAACACAGCTCTTACATATAAAGAGTAGGACTGTAGTCATTATGCCCATTGCATATCATTGTATTGAGCTTAAGTGAAAGAATATACATGAAAGCAGTTTATGAGCTCTCAAGTGTTCTCCAAATGGGAGATAGTTTCTCATTGCCAGATTTCTGGCTGCTACTTTCACTTGTCAAACCACATTCCTGAAGCAACACAGGTTGCTGTTAAAGGGAGACTATTTGAGGGGCCCAAGATGCTGTAGGAAAGCCATCTTTCTCTTCTTTCTTTCTAAATGGCAACAGTAAGAGGTCTGTGAGATGGGAAAATAGGGGATTAATTAGTGGATGATTCTACATTTGCCTGAGAAGACGAATGATGTTTAATGCGCTTTGAAAATTAGGCAGTGCTCAGGAGTCCATTTTATTTCTACTTGAGTGTTTCAGTGTATTCGTTGAGTAGGACCTGGACAGATTATTTTACCTTATCCCAACATGCCTTTCTCTTTACTTTGGGTAAGCCCAAAGTGTAGGTTCTGTCATCATAGACTATCAGCCCTCTGCTCTTACAGCAGACGAACTGCCCCGGGACTGCTTCTTGGGTAATAAAAGACATCATATGGGCCATCCAGCCACTCTCCATTGACTCTTACATCATCCTTCCTACTCAGGGATTTCACACCAGATACTTCTCCTGCCATCATTGTGATCCAGCTGCTGAGATAATGTTTCTTACATTTTATTTCATGACTCTAGCATATTTATAAGAAATAGTTAATTTGACTTGAGTTTATCAGTGACCGTACTGTGAGCTCATTTTTAGTTTATCCACTTTGAGCACGAAAGTCTGGATTTTTTTAAGTTAATTTTTTTCTCTTTTAATGAGTATACCATAAGCTCTTATAAATCTTATATAGAATTCTGTCTCTTTTGGAAAGTAGGCTAGACCCATTCCTCAGTGACTAGCGTAAAAATCTGTTTCTGCCTCACTAAGAGTTTAAACATATGTGTACCTTTTATAATGCCTTGTAACTTGGCTAAATATGCCATTTTGAACTGATATTTAAAACTGTATAAAGATCCTGTGATTATTGATAAAAGTACTTGATAGAAAATGCTGTGACATTTAGAATTGTCAGGCTCTACTAGATAACTTTTCCTTGAGGTTGTTGCAGTCACTCCACAGTTGACATTTAGTTTTGTTGCTATTCCTGGTGGCACGTGTCTTGCATGGGCCTCCTGAGTATGTTGACACATGTGTATTGTGCATTTAAGAAGTACCTGGAGAGGACTCCTCCCCATCAAAAAGTTTTCTCCATCAGTTTCCTTATACAATTCCAGGTTAATTCCTTTCGATTTTCTGTGTTTGAACAGGTTATTTCATGAGTGAAGTCACTCAGTGAGTATTCTTGTGTTCCTATTATATAACACGTCCCATATAGTCAATCACTTCCACCTGTGGAAAAATAATTAGCTGGTTTGAATGGGGATAGGGAGAAAGAAAACAATTTGGGGAGGGCACTGGGCTCCTGAGTGTGGTAACACAAGGCTGGTAGAGAGGAAAAGAGTGTATGAAACTTTGACTGTAGGAGATTTTTAATATGTATTTATTACATAAAATGTATGTATTAAAATAAACTTGTGGTTCTAGCTTCATTAGGTTGTGATAAGGTGGAAGGGTCAGTGTCCTGAGTGTCAGAAAACATGGGTTTTGCATGGCTGGCCCTGCCACCCAGCCACTTAGCTGTGACTCTTTGAACAAGCCATTTCACTTTTCTGGGCTATGACTTTCTTATTAGTAGAGTGATAGAATGGGACTAGATGATTTCTAAAATTCCAGACTCTTTTGACTTTTTTTTCCTGAAGCATGCCGCTTGCATTTTAATGAAAATATTGATTGTTAGTATTTATTGAGAAGTAAAATTGTAGCAGGCTGGTACCATCTTTATTCCCATATTACAAATGATTCCACTTGTAAGTTAGCAATTCCCAAATTTGTTCTGGTGTCAGAGCCAGGGTTTGGACTGAGATCCACCAGTTTCAGGTAGGCACATGTTTATGAGACCCAGCTCCAGCGTGAAGGCTGATGAAGACAGGGAAGCTCATTTCCCCCACCCCTAATCCTCTGTGTAAGCGTTGCAGATCACTCTGAAAGAGTCTACCTGTCATGAAAGAACACAGATGACTTTTTAAGGATATTTATGTAGTCTTATATCACAGGGTACCTGAGAGGCCCTTTAAGGTCCTAAGTTACTTTTTGTTCTATACAGGAATCCTTTCTGTAAAACCCATGACTAAAACTGTCTTTGCTAAAGGATGGGTATTGGCAGGTGTTGGGGTGAGTTGACGAAAAAGCAAAACAATAGTTTCTATGAAAATACATGTTAAAGAGCATTAACAGTAAGTGAACATGTGTTTCCTTAAATAACCCAACATCCCAATCCACATTTGAAACTAGACATTTGCTAGTTTTTACCCATCACCTCAGGAATCATTCTAGTTTCTCAGAAACGTGTAAAGTATCTGCTTAGGGAAATATTATTTTATGTTGCTGATGTTGGGAGCATCTACTTTAGTTCAGGAAGAGTCATTTAATAGTTCTTTTTCTTTGCTGTTCTTTTGCTTATGTATTTGTTCAGACCTGCTCCTTAATGATTTCGGCTGGCCACCTGCCATGTCAAAATCACTTACCTCTCAAGATGTGTGGAACCAATTTTATCTGAACACAATGGAAAGGAACTCACCATTTTGAGCTACATATGTTTTTAAAGATGCCATCTTAAATAAAGAGAAAGTGAAGAAAACATGATTTCAATCACTGCTTTCTTTCCCAAAGCCACTTTCTCCACCTCTAATATATTAAGTGTTCCTTTTCTGCTAACAATTTAAAAACTTAAACTCAATGAATATTTCAACTCTTGTGTAAGGAATTGGTTTTTATACTTTCTAGCAGACGGATTGCCTGAGACTGATACTTCTGACCAAGTAAAATAAGCATATTTAAAATGCTCTGTAACTTATTTTCACAATGTATTTGTGAACACTAGAACTTCCAGATGGAAGGGACTGGGGGAGAGGATGCACTCAGTATGAAAAACTACTCAGGAACTGGAGAGGGTAATGAAAATGAAAAACATCTAACTTATGGCTTCCAATCTATCTTTTCAAAAAGTAATTAAAAAATGAAAAGCAAAAGAATAATTACTTCCTGAACTTATTATCCCCAGACTTCACACAGCAGGAGACAGCGAAGCCCCTAAAAGGAAATCTGGATGCTGTTAGGAAGGAGAAACTGAATTGCAGTTGCCAGACCACCAAAATGTTCCCTAGCATTTTTATCCTTCAAACTCTGGAAATTTTCATTTCCTGAAGAGCATAGATTGTAAATATGCTAGGTTATTCCTGTATTTAATACCCCCATTCTAACACCTGATGTAATCATTAGGGTTTGATGCAGCTCAAGACAAACATTGTATGAAAAGAGTAATATACAAATGGAAGATATTGTCATTCACATGCATAAATAGATTAGCTTACTATTTTAGAGCACTGATTCACTAATTTATATTCAAATTTGTGTTTCTTACCCAATTCATGTTTCTAGCCTCACTTCAATTCCTGAGTCATAGTCAGGATGAAAAGCCATATCCTGAAGATTTAAATTTAGATGTTCTACCATTTACTACCTCATAATTAATTTCAAGTTTTATTCACCACCCCTCCAATTAATAAGTTCGTCTGTTAGTCATTTGATCTTCTATCTCAGTCTTGCTTACACTTCCTTGAAACCACACTTTGATCTTATCTCAAATCTAAGCTCCACCTCTGTCTTACTAGTTGTGGGTTCTTGAGGAAGGTGTCTAGCAGAGTGTCTGGCTCATAGTAGGAGATTTTAAAGTATTGTTTCTTTTTTCCTTGCCTCAAAGCCTCATCCTTCTCCACCCATCCAGATGATCCTGTTCATTATTCAAAGACTAGATCTGATCACTTATTTTACTTGGACCCCATGGGACTTGTATTCTTCTCTGAGCCAAATAAGGAAACTTATTTGTCCCTTAATAAATACTCTGATTTATTATTTTCTTTTTAATGTTGTGTCGTTGTTCTTTGGATACAAGCAATAGAAAGAATTTGGCTGACATGGGTAAAGAGAAAACCCTTTGGGAGGGCTAAGGTAGCTCACTCAGTTCACCAGAGTCTGGAGATTCAAGCTTGGGAATGGATGGGAAACAAAGAGGTATCACGTGCGTGAGGGATGAGGAATCTGGTGAACAGTCTTATAGCAGGAGCAGTTAATGAGCCAACAGCACCCAGGTGAATGAACTCCAACTGCTTCTTCCACTGTTGTGGCAATTGCTTAGGGTGCAAATAGGAAGAGACTATGTGATGGGCTCAGCCCTGCTACAACACGGCAGTTAGTGGAAGTATCTGTCCTTTTGACTGTCCTAGTAGGAGGCTAGGCATCTGAACTTATTATCCCCAGACTTCACACAGCAGGAGACAGAGAAGCCCCTAAAAGGAAATCTGGATGCTGTTAGGAAGGAGAAACTGAATTGCAGTGGCCAGACCACCAAAATGTTCCTTACCATTTTTACCCTTCAAACTCTGGAAATTTTCATTTCCTGAAGAGCATAGATTGTAATTATGCTAGGTTTTGAAGTTCCTAAAGTTTGTATATTCATGACATATTTATTAATCCCTTAATATACACGTACCAACATTTATCTGAGGTGTCGTGTATATAGCAGTGTATACATAAACATTGCTGTCTTCCTGGAGCTTGTATTTTGGTGGCAAGGTGAGGCAGACGATGAGCAAGATGAGGAAAATTCAGGTTGTGTTAGTGATGTGTGATGGAGGAAAAGATGACATGGCAGGGCAATAGAAAATGCTGTCGTGTATGACTTGAAGTTTTAAAAAGTGATTGGAGAAGGTCTCACTAACTAAGGAGGGGACATTTGAACAAAAACTGATGGATGTGAGGGAGTTAGCAATGCAGATATATGAGGGGAGAGTGATCAAGGCAAAGGGAATGACAAGTGCAAACGGAGGTACATGTGCTTCCCTGGCACGTTAAGGACCAGCCTAGAGGTCATTGCGGCTGGAATGGAATGAAGGAGAAGTAGTGGGAGATGAGATCAGAAATGTAGGAGGGAACCAGACCACTATACATGCAACACATGAACAAGGTGTGGCCTCTGCTTCCAATGGCCTTGTGGTCTAAGAGGAGGCATAGATGTGAGAGGATATACTTCAGTACATTGCAGCAAGCACCAAAATTAGGCAGGGGGTGCAGGCTAACTGCACCCAGGCAGGAGGATGGGCCTGGTTAGATCTCTACTTGTCTGTGAGCTCTTTGAGGGAGCGATGTATCTTATTCATTTTGCATCCTGGGTGACTTTTAGAGTGCCTGGCATATACCTTTTGTATATATTTTTGAATTCACTTTGAGTGGTTGAATTACAGATAGAATGGGCATAATGTATGAGGAGGAGCAGGTTTTTCCTTAATCACAGACAGAGGAGGCTTAGGGAAAGAGATTAAGGAAAATAGGAAAGGCACAGAGGATTGAAAAGCCAAGAGTTCAATCTCTGCGGTCTTTTCTGTACTCAGTACTTTTTCTGTCCTTGGCATCATTGCTTTGATGTTGTAAAGTATTGACCACATAAACTGCTATAAAGGTTTTTTGAGAGGTAAGCATAATGTCTATATTAGTTGCATGATCTACAGCATCAAGGTAGTTGATTATTTTACTGCAATGTAGGTGTTTGATTTACTGGCTTTTATTTGTGCTGTTTTTTCCCCCATGTGGATGGTTTTGTGCTTGTCTTTATGCTTTTTCTCTACAGGGTACTCAAGGAACACCAAAATGTAAAATGGAACCACATCATTGTATAGCAGCTGTAGACAGATATCAGTGAGGCTGATAATTTGGATTTTTCTATTGCAACTGCTACTGCCATCTAGTATTATCTAATACTGAATGGCTCCTTCCATGATGGCTTCTTGAATTGTGAAGTGGAAATTTGGTACCCTTATGTAACCAAGCACTTACATTATTTAATTAAGCAAGGTGCTACATGAATCAACAAAGCAACACAAGCTGAATATCAGGAAAACACATTTCAGTTAGTGACAGCAGGACCAGTGCCTGAAGGC
This sequence comes from Rhinopithecus bieti, assembly GCF_001698545.2. Taxonomy (NCBI): domain Eukaryota; kingdom Metazoa; phylum Chordata; class Mammalia; order Primates; family Cercopithecidae; genus Rhinopithecus; species Rhinopithecus bieti. Next base: position 1,552,935 of record NW_016808815.1, read on the forward strand.
CCTATTCATTGGGTAGAAAATATGACAATGCCAGGGAAAAATGCAAATTCATTTTTTATAATATTCTGTGTGCTGAACTGCTAAACTAATATTTATTAGTAATCTTAGAGTCAGTAGTCTTTGCATATACATTTTACTTCCTTTCCTTTACATTTCATTTATCAATAAGTTTTTGGAGTCCCTGTGGGTGAAAATGTTGGTCTGTTAAGGATTTAGAAAATCTAGTACAAGTTCGCCTGGGCTCAGAAGCTTATTAATCTATTTGAAAAATATGTGTCTGCCACTGTACTAGGCATTAAGCATACAAAAATGAATAAAATGTGAGGTCTTTAAGCTCTTTCTGAACAAGAGAGAAGCCACAAACTGTCATACAGTGTGATACGGACTGTGATATAGAATATCTGAGAGAACTTTGAGAACCTACAGGAAAGGGGAGGTCTTCTAATGAAGTCATAGGCGATGCTTCCAAGGGAGTTTTTGTTCAAATGGAGGAAAAGGAAAAGGGATTCTAGGTGAAGGGAATAGGATGACCCAAGGTCTAGGAGTTTGAAAACGTTGGCACTTGAAGAGATGCATACAAGAATGCTGGGCTGAGGGATTTGCATTTGTCCCATAGGTAGTGAGAAGCCAGGAGAGATATGTGATATTCGAGATTCCTGTGGATGAACCAGCCAGGTGAAGACATCAGTATACAGTAAGAGTCTTAACTTCGACTGCAGGGCTAGAACTCACAAAGGAAGCTGGCTTGATAACATCCCCAAAGGAGATAATTTACATTGAAAGAGAGGAAGGCTGATGACAAGACATTAGAGAAAAGCAATATTTTAATGGATAGTTGAAGAAATGATATCAGAGAAGCCAGGCTTTGTCTTGTGTTTGGAACAGGCCTGCCAGTAGATGCCTTTATAGTAAAAGATAAATAACAATAAATGAAATGCTTTTGTTGTTAATAAAAATGTTGATGATGATGACAGTGGTAGTAGTAGCTAATACTTATTGAGCACCTACTCTGTACTGGGCACAACTCTAAGAATTTTTCATTTAATCCTACAATAACCATATGAGATAAATAGTACTGTTACAATATCATTTTCATTTGACAGATAAGGAAACCAAGATGCAGAGGCTTTAAAGTCAGTTGTCCGTGCTCACACAGCTAATAAGCAATGGGTTTAGGACTTCAACAGTCTTGCTTCAGAGTTTACACTCCCTTACGATCTGTTATCGTATCTTTTAAATAGTCTAACAACTGCTTGGGAGCTGTCTTATCAAAATTGCTCTCAACCGGGTGCAGTGGTTCACACCTGTAATCGCAGCACTTTGAGAGGCCGAGGCGGGAGGATTGCTTGAGCCCAGGAGTTTGAGACCAGCCTGGGCAACATAGTGAAACCCCTTCAGTTGGTGGGTGCAGCACACCAACATGGCATAAGTATACATATGTAACAAACCTGCACGTTATGCACATGTACCCTAGAACTTAAAGTATAATAAAAACAAAAAACAAAAAACAAAAAACATTTTTTTAAAAAGTGCTGTCTCCCTGGGAGTTCAAGGTTTCAGTGAGCTATGATTGGACCACTGCACTCCAGTCTGGGGGTGGCTGAGGGAGACTTTGTCTCCAAAAAAAAAAAAAAGAACTCGCTCATACCCAAAGTCAAAGTCAGGGCAATAAAGGTTTGAGTGGTCAAAGTCACATGAAAGTAGAGCTTCAACAGATTGTTTTTCTTTAGATTTTCAAGTCAGCATGAGGTTGTCTGATACAAACATAGCCACCATGGTTAAGTGGTTCTATTTCTCAGAAAGCCCCCTTGCTTCTTGTAACTACCCCTTCCTTTTTAACAGACCAGCTTAGCCTGTTCAGCATGAGTGAGCCTTGACTATTCAATATTCCACAGGCCCCATAGGGCCTGTTGGTGGCCATGGTAGGGGGCATAGTGGACTTGCTGATCCTTGTGATTATTGAGTACAAATTTAAGTTGCATATGGCTGAGGTTGGTGGTAGTGAAGGTGAGAGGATACAATAGCATGAATCCAGGAGGTGGAGGTTGCAGTGAACCGAGATCGTGTCACTACACTCCAGCCAGGGTGACAGAGTGAGACTCTGTCTCAAACAAACAAACAAACAAACAAAAGATATAGCAGCAGGTGGTAACTCTTGCAAAAGACTGTAAAGAGGATGGACTAAAACTGAATGGGGGTATAGGGTGCCACCTTGGCAGGAGTTGACTGAGCCTCAAGGTTTTTTTAGTTTTTGGTGATTATAAGCTGACAGTCTCATAGGGAAAATGAATAAGAGTGCGCATTCAGTTTAAAACCTAAATATACTCACTATCAGCATAACAGGAATACAGAATAAGGAGAAGTCCACAGGATCTGGAAAAGTCAGAAAAGACTTTGTCAAGGGAAAGGGATTACAACTGGATAGGTGGAGGAGAAGGTAGCTTGATCAAAAATGTGCTGTTGGGAATACATATTGTAAAAACAAAAGATAAGGAGACTGGCCCAAGCATCAGGTCAGATGTGGGAAGAGGGAGGTGGGAAATGAAGTTTCATAACTACAGTGAGGTCAGATTTTATGGGGCCTTCAAAGGAGTTTGATGTTTTAGCCATGGGAAAAATGGAGCAGGTGGGAAGGCTTGAACTAGGAATTAATGATGAAAGAGGTGTTTGAAGGTCACTAATCCTAATGTGTTGGACTGGAGAGAGTCTGCAGGTAGGAAGGGCAGTAGTTAGAAAACTGTAATTATCAAGTGTTTAAGATGGATTAAGGCCTGAAGGAAGATATGGATGGAGGGCTGAGAAGCAAGGAGCAAGTCCAATGGGCAGTATAGTTAGATGAAACAGAAGGGAGACTAAAAGCAGGTTCCCTATCTTGCCTTGAGGATTAGAAGACTGAGGACATCACCAATGAGGTACTTAGGAAGGTAAGCCTATTTTCATTGTTAGTTAGAAAACTATTTTTTTTTCCTGAATTGATTCTCCTAAGAATTTTATACTGTATTGTTTCCAAGATGTGCATCATTCTGTCTTTGAGATCAGGATGCATCTTATACTTCTGCTGGCTAGGCCATAATTGTGATGTTGTTGCTTTTGATTGTGGATTTGTACCAGAACTTGCAGAATGGGGGCCAGTGGCTCAGAAGAAAATCTCGGAGATTCTATGGGATTGCTGTTTGAGGAGATGCTGTCATACCTCCCTCTTGATGGCAGAGAGAATGATTTTGTGTGGAGAAGCACAGAAACTGAAAACACCAAGTCACAATTTGTTTAGTAGATTCCAACTGCAAATAAAGAAAGTTTAGGGATACCTTAACCAATTCATTTCTTTGTAATGTAGGTACAAGAATATATATTACAAAAAACAATCTGGTCCAGTTTAAAAGTGCATTTTAATAAAGATAAAATAAAAATTTTAAGTGATAAGAAGTTATTCTTTCATAGTTTAATTGGCCTTCATTTCATTCCCAGTACATATGGCAATGGGGTATCTTACAATCAGTGGCATTTTTAAATAAATAAGGTAAAATATCCAGGACCTACTGCTTGTTTGAAATTTGCTTGCTGGAGTTTAGAGAAATGAACATTTTAAAGATTTTTTTTCTTTAGACAGAACCTTATTTCATTTGCGAAGGCTGACTGGACTTGGATGCTGCCCACTAGTTAATTTAGTGTGTCAAAAAATAAGAATTCTGTGTCTGGGCCTCACAGTCTGTGAAAATGAATGCAATATTGTAAAATGTGCGCTAGTCTAAAAAGTGTGTTGCCTTCCTAGAAGTCTGAGTAATGTCTTACACATAATCACACTGCCCATCTTCATATGGACATGAGTCCATTATGTGATTACACATAATCACACTGCCCGTCTTCATATGGACATGAGTCCTATAGTGCTTGAGAAATGGAAATTATTTGACTGCATCAGCCAGTACTTCGTACTTCTGGTTATTTTGAATTTTTCTAACCAGGTGTTGCTGAGGTTGTGGCCTTTTCCCCACTTCCTCTCTCATACATATATATATGAGTGGTGTGTTCAGTGAAATTTTCTGACATGCAAAAGAAGTCCTTAAACCAAAAATGATGATGATGATGAAAATAACAACAACAACAGTAATAATAATGGGACCACTGACTTAGAAAACATTAGTTACCCATTCTCTTTCCTTCTCAAGGAGGAATGACTTCAGCGACAATAACAATCTGTGTCTTTCGGCCCCATTTTGAACTTACCCAGTTTGAAACAGCTTGCACTACTAGATTAGTTCTTGTAAGTTTTGAAAGTTCTTAATTACAAATTAAATCTTGATCCTGTAACTTGGTAGTAATTGTACTATCTATATATAACTTTACGATTTTCAGAGGACTTTCTTCATTGAAGGCAGTATGAAGCAGGAAGGGCAGGCATGGTGCCACTTTACAATTGGGGAAACTGAGACACAGAGAGAGTGAATGACTTGTTTGGGTCATAGCAGTTAGTAGTAAATGTCGGAGGAGGGATGGAACCTAGATTGGGTGACTCCTTGTTCAGTGCTCTTTTATTTTTACTTCTCTTTGTTCGTATTGAATTGTTTCAGAAGTTGGAATTAGGAACAAAATAAACCTATATCCCATTTTCTGACTCACAGTCCCTCAGACATGTGAAGGCAGCAATCATGAGTTGTTGCTTGTTTTCCAGTCAAACATGTCTCTTTTCTAGACTGTAGTAGCATGGAGACCCCCTCAAAGGTCCCTGATGCAACAGAGGTAAAGACATTTACTGGAGTCAGAGATCAGCTTTCTTACCTGTGAATTGGCCAAAGGCATCTATTAGGCTTTAGAATGTTAATTATTTCCTGCATTTGTCTTTGGCTAGCCTTCTCTAAATGCACCATAAAACACCTGAAAAGCTACCAGATCATGTTGTTTTTGAGTTAGGTCACCAGCCCTGGTCAGGATCTTTTAGGCATGCCTGGAACATTGGTTGACAAAATCCAACGAAATGGCCACCTCTGTTTCTCTAGCCAGTGAGTCTTAATAGGAGGTGAGCAATGGGCGTGCCTTTAAAAAAAAGATGCCTGTGCCTCATCATATAGTTATTGAACCAGAAATGTGGGGAGAAGAGCTCAAAGATGGATATTATGATGGTAAATACACTTGGGAAATTCTAGTGTATCCCTGAGATACCACTGTCATACTACTAAAGCCTAAAATGACATTAAAAAAAAATGCTACCACCTATCTTTATTGGCTCATACAAATCTTGTCATCATTTGATATTGTCATGACATCCCCCAGAATTATAACTGACCCAGGTCTCCCTACACTCATGTATATATTCATTCATTTATTCGTTCATTCATTCAACAAGTATTCATTGAGTAGCTGGTACGGTGGATAAGGTAGTGAATAAGACAAAGTTTATATCCCACAGAGCTCATATTCTAATGGTTAAGAAGGCAACAAACAAATAAGCAGAAACATCTCTTAGGTAGTGGTAAATGCTACAAAGAAAGATGAAGCTGGGTAAGGAGATATAACATAATGAATAGGGGGTTGCAAGCTACTTAAACCGAATGGTCAGGAAGGCTGAGGTGGTGACATTTGACAGTCCTAAATAAAGTGAGGAAGCATAGGAAGATCCAGGGTGAATGGTAGTCCAGGCAGAGGGAACAGGAAGTGCCAAAGTCCTGAGGACAAATTTGAACTGCTAGCTTTCGTGTTAGTTTAAAATAATGGTTTGATTTTACAAGACATGCTAGTCTTTCAGAAATACAGGATATAATTGATCAGGGCCTGAAGGATGAACTCATTTTCTTCTGTTAGCTCCAGGTACTTCTTAAGAATACTTGGTCTACTTTTGCGGTTTGCTTTTTGTAGACAACAATGCAGAAGCTAGATGCATCTTCTATGACATTTTTGGGCTTGTGTTTTAAGAGAGGTACATTGTCTCTTTGGGGGATCTGGAATCTTCCTGAGAGTGAGTCAGCAAGATTGGTGGGCCCGACACTGGCACGGTCTCAGCCAAATTCCCTGTGTAGCTTCTGACAAATGCCAAACAACTGGTAAATATCCACCCCTACTGAAAGCCAAGGACAATAATATTCTTTCTTTATTTTCTGGCTCTGAGTGTCTTTTCTTTTGTTTTGCAGCCTAACGTTTTTGTCATCTTTGGCATTTTTCACAGGCTCCAGCTCATTCCTGGCTTTAGTTGAACTTTTCTGACATTCTTCATATAGGTCAGTGCTACTCTTACATTCTTTGTTATATGATTCTCCTTCCATCTCTTATGTGGTTGTTTTGAAGCCTGAACCCCTCGGAAAGTTTCCTGTGTGACCACATTATTTTCTCTGGAAGTTTGCTCTTTTGTCTCCCCTCTGCAGCTGTTTGCAAGTGTGTGTGTGTGTGTGTGTGTGTGTGTGTGTGTGTTCGCCTTTTTGAAATGTCGTTTTTTAGAGGCTGATTCCTTTCGGAAGTTGGTAGGTTCCTATTTAGAACTTCTGAGCCTAACATCATGCTTAGTTTACTTCTAATTTTAATAAACACTTTTATTAAGATCCTGTCTTAGTTCATGTGCACTGCTATAACAAAATACCTTAGACTGAGTAATGTAAAGATAATAGAAACTTGTTTCTCACAGTTCTCAAGGCTCAGAAGTTCAAGATCAAGGCATGAGCAGATTCAATGTCTGGTGAGGGCTGTTCTTTGCTTCCAAAATGGTGCCTTGTTGTTTTGTCCTTACATGGTGAAGGTGGAAGGGCAAAGGGGCCTAGCTCAATCCCTTTAGCCCTTTTACAAGGCACGAATTCCCTCCATAAGAGTGGGGCCCTCATGGTCTGACCACCTCCTAAAGGCCCCACCTCTTAATACTGTTGCACGGAGGATTAAGTTTCAACAAGACTTTTGGAGGGGACACAAATTTTCAAACCATGATATATTCTTAATTTATGTCTTAATTCAGCTTTTCTCTTTCACAAGCTCCGGGATGACATAATTTATGTCATCACACCAGCATCACCTTCCAGTGACTTCTTATGAGAATTATGATAGAGGAGCTGTTAATCTTCTTTTATAGCATAGCAATTGAGACCATGGGAAAATCTGGGTTCAAGTCCAACTCCACCGCTTACTCTCTGGGTTGGCTGTAGGTAAATTGTTACGAAGACTGAAATAGTGCACACCAAGTGCTTTAGGGCTGTGCTTGGTGTATTTTTAGTCCTCGATAATTGCTAGTGGTTACCACAATCATTATCAGCATCAATATCATGATTCTGAGAGAAGAAATTATTGTCAAGGTAAGTCAAGAATGAACAGATTCGCTAAACAAGTATCTGGACTGTCGATATTCCCCTAACTATAATATTGTAACTCTGTAAAAAATTTTCTAATCTATATTCAGAAAATATCCTTCACACTTTCTGTTCCTGAGAGTTTCAGTGTCTTTTTATACAGCAGTTTAACTGTCCTCAACTTCTCGTCCCGAACTTACATATTCAAACATTCATCAAGATGTTCAACAGAATAAAGGGCCTTATCAATATCAAAGAAGCACCCTTTAAAAGTACTCTGTAAAAGTACTCTGTAATTTAGAAGACAGGTAAATGATGACATGATCATATAAAATCCTGTTATTGTTAGGAATGATTACTACTCCTTCAAATATATACAAAATCACTTTTAAGTTGGTTAGACTTTTGAATAAGGAGAGAGGAATGGCTCAACCAGTCATTTTAGAATAAATAATTATCCCATGCTGATAGACTAGAATGGAATAATCTGAGAGTGATTGTGGGAGTTCGGACTTCAATTTGAAATATACAATGAGTTGTTCATGTTGAAAAACTGACCAGGATGAAAGAATGTTGGAGTTATTAGATAATTCTCTTCCGATAGAAGCTGAGCTAAAAATAAACTTCCTGTTTAGTTCCATTCCTTTCAGCTAAAGTCAAGACAGTGCATGTCAAAGATGTCTGTGCTTCATTCATTCATTCATTCAGCAGTTATTTATTGAGTATCCACTGTATATCAGGTACTGTTCTGGGCATTAGAATTATAGAGGTAAATGCAAGGTGCCTGCCTTCATGGAGTGTACACTCTACAGGAGGGGGTTAGATTTAAGTGAGAGAATAAGTCAGAAAGATAATTTCAGATAGTGCTAAGGCCTGTGAAGAAAAGAGAACAGCGTAATGGAATGGGTAGTACAAAGAGGGAGGAAATGAGACTCTTAGAGACAGGAATGATGATAAGTTTCAGATCTGGGGAGAGTTCTCTGAGGGGCAACTGGATTTTATATTTTATCCAATATGGATTGAGAAGCCATTTAGAGGTTGCAAGCAAGAGAGTAACATGTTCTGGATTTCATCTCACAGCAGTTCCCCTGTCTTCTTAGGATAATGTTTTGGAAAGAAATCAGACTGGATGTGAGGATGCCAGTTAAGAGTCTGGTCCAGGAGAAAAAGGGGGGTGGATTGGACGAGAGTTGGGGAAGTGGGAATGGAGAAGAGTAACTAGAGTCAAGATTTATTTTGGGTTCTGAAGTGACAGGAACTCCCAATAGACACAGCTCTGTGGGGTGGTAAGGTAGAGGGATGTTTCTGACCTGCCTATCTGGTGGAGGGTGGAACCCTTTGTTGAAATTAGAAAAGTAGAGGAGCTGGCTTTTTGGAGAGAGTAGATAAAGAGAGTGAGGAATGAAAAATTAAAGTTGGGGCTTTAAAAGCCTACGAGGCATCCACGTGGAGTTGTCAAATAGCCAGAGGGATAGTCAAAGCAAGAGGGAAATTGGGGAGCATTAGCATGTTCATAATATTAATGCTATGGGAATAGGGGAGATCAACAAGGCAGAGCATAGAGAGAGAAGAAAAGAGGACACAGGACAAAGCTCTGGAGAAATTAGCTTAATTAGTGGGTAGAGGAAGAGGAGGTTGAAGATGGGAAAGGAATAGCAGAGGGGCTGGGAAAACCAGGCAAATATTTTATTGCTAAATCCAAGAGGACAGCTTTCAGAAGTTCTGAAAGTTGTCCACCGTGTACTGGGAGATTAAGAAGGGGAGAGCAGGAAAGGCCCATCATAGTGGCCAGATGGAAGTCACTGTGCTGTAAGCAAAAGTGTTTTGAGTGGGGTGTAGGTGGGTGGAGAAAAGATTGCAGGGAGTGAGAGAGTGAATGGGACGTGAGGAAGCAGATGGAGATGGTGAGCGTACATAGTTCTTCAAAGAAGCTGTGAATGGGCGGAACCTGGAGGGGATGTGAGTCATCACAGAAATATTAGACATTTCTGAGATGGCACCTGAAAGAAAAGCTGACCTGGGAGAGGACTGGCTGTCATATAGTAATTACTCTGGGGTTTAAAGGGTAGGAATGGCTTGAGGTAAAGGTCTCTGACCTCTTTTTAGCTTAGGACAATCTCTTTTCCTTCTTTATTCCTCCCAAGAGGACGTTGTTTGAGCATCCACCCATGACAGAAACTTGCCTGTCCTTGCAAATTTTAGTAACGTGAGCCAATAAATTTGCTTATATTTTTATGGTGTAAAATGTTTGCCATAGAGTCTTTTTATTGTCTATGTGTTACATATGTCTGCATCTATGTGATACATATCTACATAATCATATAAATATGTTGTCTACATGGAGTTTCTTAGAATTAAGAAAAAGCACAGTTACTCTATAGTTCACTCTAATAGCCATCTAGACTAAGGAAAGGGGGGAATAAATGAAAAAATGTAATATATTTTATTATGGTGTTGTTTTTAAATAGCATATATAGCATTTACTTTATGAGTTCAGTGTAAATTAACAAACATTTAGAACATGAAATGAAATCAGAGCTCATCTGGTTTAGCTTCATTGAGTAGAGGAAATGGATGCCTAAAGGGAGCAAATGACGCCTGGAAGGAAAGGACCCAGGACCTGGCTTTCAACTTAGGAACCAGGGCTTTGGAGTCACACAGACCTGGGTTTGAGTTCTGCTCTTGCCACCCATACCCTTGAAACTCTGGGCGAATTATTTAGCTGCTGTGTGTCTATTTTCTAATCTGCAAAATGAAATTATAAGGCATTGATCTTATAGTTATGAGGCATAGATGGTATTGCAAATTAACTAGCAAGGCGTCTAGCACATAGAAATCCCTTGATTAGTATTAAATCTATAGTGTCCCAAGGCCTTGAATGAATTAGTAGTAAACTGAAAAACATGAAGATCATCCTAGTATATAAAAATCTTACTTTCCTCTCTTGTCTTCTTACTGTTAGTTTTTGGGTAAACCAGTAATTCCATGTTTCAACAGAAATTATTTGGATTTCTGTTGATTCATATGAAGTTTTAAGAAATAACACAGAAAGAACTTATGTACAGTTTCCCCAATGGTGACATTTTAAAACTTAATAGAATATCACTCAGTAATTTGATGTTATGAACAACAAATATTTTACTAGTGCTAATATCTATTAAAATATAAGAAAATTCAATTTTTTATAATTTGGGACTAAAGCAATATCCTGAATTTGAGTATGTGATGGAACCATTAGACAAATGGATCTAGTGCAGCAGACTGCTGACTTTGCTCTGACTTGGTGACCTTGGCCAAGGCACTTAACTTTTATGCTCTAGAGTTAATTATAAATTGGGACAAAAGTACCCATCTCTACTTAATTCGGGGCAGTGTTCCAGATTAATCAGATACTGTGCATGTGTATCCCTGACTATCTCTCCTATCACCTTTCTTTATATACTGTCTTCCTTTTCCTTCTTTGCCAACCCATAATGATTTTCTCAGTTTTTAAAGGACACCATGTTTTATCTCATTTCTATACATTTTCTAATGCTGTTCCCTCACGTCTGTCTTATTCCCTTCCTACCCTGCTTCCCAATCTATACACACTTATTCTTTCTCCTTCTCTTCTTTCCTTCCCCCCACCCCCCAACTCCTACTTAATTTTTGAAATCACAACTTTTGCAAAATCTTCAGGGGAAGCTCTGCATAATCCCCAGACCAGATTAGGTTCCGAGGATGTGTTCCCTTAGCATCCTGGGCCTCCATTCACAGCACTTTACCCCATGTCCTTATTGTGCTTTGTCTGATGTCTGTTTTTACCAGTATGAAGTGAGGGCAGGGAGAGGATTGCTTTATTCACCACTTCATTGTACTTACCACAGTGTCTGCCACAGAGTGGATGCCCAATAAATACCTATTGAATGAGTGAATGAATACATTTGATAAACGCACACTAGCTTTTTTGGAAGGAAATGCTGTGCAGATCAGGTGGAATTGTGGGTGGTATTTCTATTTAGTATGTGACTCATCTATATTGAAGGCTGTTAAATGTTTAAAAATATATCTTTGTATGGTAGTTTGGTTTTCGTTATTTCTTTCTTTTGTTTTCATGTCAGAATTACTGTGTAATTATGTCTTGCAAAACACCTCAAATGGTGGCCAAGATGAATTTTTACAGGGAAGGCAAGCCTAAAATAGACATGAATGTTTACTGTGGTGCATTAAAGCATTGAAGAGTTGTGAATGTGAAGCTCTCACCAGTCTTTAGTAAGCATCATGTTATCTTGGTACAGGAAGCAAGTTGCCACTTCTTATTTTGCCTCAGGTGGTGAAAAACTTCCCATTTTAGGCCAATTGGGGTTGTATGTGCTGCCTATGAATGCCAGATATGAGTCTTAAACTCCAAATATGTGGCTGAGATAAAAGTAATGTTAAATTGTACTCTCTGCTTTGGTGTCTTGTACTGACTTAAAAAATCAAAGTGAGAAGAAATTTTTGTACCTATGTCAACTGAGATTTCATTTGCTTTTCCTTTTCCTCCTGTAGAATAGGACTTACAAATGTTCCCCTTTGGAGTACTAGCCTTGATTGATCCCATTGTTCCTGCTTTTTGCTTTCTTTGTCTCTGGTGTTGGGATAGCCCAATAAAACCAACTTTCTTCTATACTCAGCAATTGCATTGGGAGGGAGGAGCAGAGACTGCTTTCCTTGTTTCATTTCCAGTCACTAAGAGGATATTTTGACGCTTGAGGAGTATGTATTAGAGATCCTAGATACCTAGATCCTATAGTTGGTTTACTATCAGAATCACCAGGCAAGCTTTTAAAAAGTGCAGATTCATGGACCCATGCCCTAAAATTCTTATTCAGTAAGTTTAGGGTGGGACTGAAAATCAAACTCTTTTTGATGATACTGATGTATAACCAAGTTTGGAAACTACTGTTTGGGAATCTCAAATGCTTGAAAATCTTTGTAAGTCTTTGGTGTCTTTGGGCTAAAATTCCAAACCTTGAGCATGGTCTTTTGTGGTCTGACTTCTCCTGGTCTATTGCTCCAGCTTCTTTTCTGCACATGGCCCCCTCACACTCGTCTACTGAGCCGAGCTAACTACTTGTAGGTTACTGATGGCTCAATGGATTTTCTTAACTTTTGGACATGGTGGAACATGTCTTGCCCCCTCCATGTCCTGGGTAATTCCTATTGTCTTTTGGACTTCTCTCACCTACTCTGATTAAGCTGGGCTTGTCTGGGCTCTCCTGGTGCCTTGCCTCTTTCCTTTCCTTTCCTACTTATCACACTATATTGATTTGTCCTGCACATAGTGAGGATAAATAAATAGTTATGAATGAAATAAGTTGCTTGCTTAATTTTCTGTCTTTCCTACTGTATTATGAGCTCCTTTAAATAAGACCTTCATCTTTTCTACTTTGTAGGCCTAATGCACATGTTGGCATGTGGAGAGCACTCAACAAATCATAGTTAAACATGTAAATTAATAACTGTTATTGAAAATAAAATAATCCTGTCCTTTGGGTAAAAGATCCTGCAGTAGTTAATGTTCTGAGCTGAAAAACATTTGCCTATTACAATAGACATGTATTTTACTGGAATAGAAAAGAACCTGGGCCATAAATAGTAATTGAGATTGGGAATATTAATAGAAAAACAGAGAAACATACAGTTAAATTGTTCTGTATGTATTTTCAAGTGTTTTATTTTATTTTCATATAGGTAATACCATCGTATGTTACAAGTTCTAAAGATAAAATAGTATACAGGGAAGAAAGAGTCTCCTTCCTGCCTCATTTCTCAGCTACCAATTTCTCCAACCCAGAGGCAGTCAATGTTTTAGTTTTATACCTTTCCTAGGACAAATGGTAACATAGGCTGCAGACTGTCTGTTTGCTTTTTTACTTACTGATTTGTCTTATTGGCAAACATTTGTATAAATGAATGAGTACACAAGGATATTCTTTTTATCTCTTTCATAGTTTCAAAGTATTCCACTCTATGGATATATTCCAATTCATTTTGCTAGTCCATTATTGAGGGATTTTTTTAGGTGACTGTTTTAAATTCCTTATCTGTGAATTCATTTTTCCCCCATGTCATTTGCGCGTGCACATGTATATGTAGGAAAATTTTCAGAGCTGTATTTGCTACGTCATTGAATGTGTGCTTTGTAATATTATCAAACTGCCAAAATGGGGATTATATCAATTGTTCCATTAATTGTCACCACCAACCTCAAATACCTGGGACCTTGTGGGCTGGGGCCATCAAGCAGATGGTCTTTCAGACTCTGCAATATGTTCTGTAATGTGTACATTTGGTTGAAATGAGTTGAAGGTATTTGAGAGTACCTGGAACTCTGAAGCTACCTCAGCTACCTGAAGCAACCATTGAGGCTGAATTTTCGGAATGTTAGTGTTTATCTATTAAATTAATCATTTATTTAGGGATATTTAACAATTAAAATAATAAAACATAAACATTTTCTCATTGGAGTTTTATCAGTATTTCTGCCATTGATCCTTGGAAAGGGGACTTATATATGATTAGAGTCAGGAATTTGGAAATCATTAGAAGTAACAGCAAAGTTGACAGTTGACTGAAATAATTAAAAGAAGGCCTAGGAGGACATGGTTCTTCCTTGTATACCTACCAGTCATGCCCAGTGAGGAGAATCATTCCTCCTCCTATGCTTTCCATTTTGATAAAGGATCATAACAGGCTGCACTTTCTGATAGAATTTCACATAGTGCTGGAGCCAGGTTCACCATCATTTTCTTTATTTTGGTTTGCATTCCTGTCTTGAGGCTCTAAATTTTTCCTTAGATAACTTTTCTGGCATCAGAAAATGATAATGCTTGTTTTTTATCTTAGGCATACATTTCACCTGAAATACTTAATAGAATGATTAATATTCATTGTAACTCGTAACGAGACTGACGGAACCTAGGATCATGAACATTACACTTTAAATGTATTTTATTTTAAGTAAGAGTCATTTTTTCTGGGATTTTAAAGTTGTTGATAAAATTTAGGAAATTCAGAACTATATTTTGAAAAGGAAAGAAAATGTTTCTACCTTTATCATATGAATGCAGAAACTATTGAGATTTGGTATGTTTTCTTTGATCTTGATTACATAGATTTCTTCACATTCTTAGAAGCTTATACTGTGTAATGTATGTAGCATCCTGAATTTTCAACTATATTAAAATTATATATTTTTTCAGGCTGTTAAAATTATTTTAAATGATTTTAATGAGATATTAATATTCTATATTATGCGTATAACATAACATATTTAACCACTCTCCTATTGTGGGGTATTTGTGTTTCTATTTTTAGCTCTTATAAAATATGCTGCAGCTAACAACTTTATCTGTGAATGTTAGTCTGTGACTATCTTGCTATGCATATTGCAAGTGGAAATACCAGATCAAAGGGTATCAGTATTTTTTAAACTCTAGATACAAAAATGCCAAGATGCTTCCCGAGTAAGACTCTACTAATTTATACCTCCATCATCAATTTATGAAATTATTCATCTCGTATATTCTTTTAACATTGTCATTTTTAAAAAATATGCACAATTATCTCTTCTTGCTTACATTTTAAATATTATTAGTGAAGTAGAGTATTGTAAAGGTTTGTTACCCATTTTTCTTTCCCTTTTGTTAAATATCTATCCCTGCCTATCCTTTTGTATTTCTGTCTTTAGGAGACTTGCTGCTTTTTCCCAGAAATTTTAATGTTCTTTCTATATAAAGTGTATTTCAATGGTCACAGATATTTTCTCCAGGCAATTCCAGCTTTTTTGCCTTTTAATTTTCTCAAACTGGGTAAATTTAAGAATTTATTTATATGAAGTCTACTAATCTTTTACTTTGTGAATTCTTTCTTTGCTTTTGTGTTGGGAAATCCTTTCTATATCCATAATGATGATAAATACTCATCTATATTTTCTCCTACTTTAAAAATAGTTTCATTAAAGGATAAGTTCTTAAAGGAGTAATTCTATAATGTGTCAGGTGGTGGGAAATGCAGAGAAGCAAAGTGAATCAAGTAGTGGGTATGTGAAGTGTGGCTGTGAAGGAAGGCCTCACTTACCAGATGCACCTGAGCAGAGACCTGTGGGGGTAGGGGAGGGAGCCAAGCCAATGTACCTGATGCTCCAAGCAGAGGGATCAGCAAATGCAAAGGTCCTTAATGGGAGTACGCTCAGCTCAAGGGCTATCAGGAAGACCTGTGTGAGGGGAGCAGAATGAGTGCCTGGGAGACAGCGGTGGAAATGAGGCCTGAATTTCAGAATAGGCCGGGCGCAGGGGCATTCTAGCCTCTCATAAACCATTTTGGGTGCTTGGGTTTTTACTCTTAGTGACACAAGAGTCATTGCAAAGACTTAAGTGGACTGACATGACTTACTTTTAAAAAGGATTACTTTAGCTGCTTGAGAAAGCATAGATACCTAAAAGAAAATGTCCAGGCCCAGGGATCCTATGGGTGGGAGCAGTCTGGCAAGGGGGAGGACCAGTGACAAGGCAGTGTTGCTGAAAGAGGAGGGAGAGGAAGACGAAGATGAGGTCAGAAAATGGAGGTAGGTAGCAGAAGCTTTGGGGAAGTGATATTCTTTCAATTTCTTACCTTCTTTCTGATTAGCTAGCTTTTTTACTCCTTCTTGAGTTAATTTGTTCTTTTATGGTGTATCAGCTATCTATTTACATATCCACTTTTTTCAGTATTCAACTATCATTCTCTCTTAGAACCTTTTATCCATCTGTATTTATCATGTATACCCTTCTTCCTTTTGAAATTTGTGCTTTCTTGCTTATAAACTTGCTAAAATCTATACCTAATCTATTAAAAACATATTTCAAATAAATAAGAGAGAGAGAGATGTAGCAGTTCAGTTGCATTCAGATGTATGTAACAAACCCTACTGCAGAGGTTGAATCCAGTGGGGCTTTATTTTTCTCACATCACAGGAAACCTGGAGGAAGGCAATTCAGGACTAGTTCAGCGGCTCAAAGAAGTCCTCCAGGATATAGGCTTCTTCTACTGTCCTAAACATGTATGTGGCTATCATCCTTATGTTGACAACACTGATGCCTTCCTCCAGACATCACATTCTGCATCCCAGGCAGGAGGAAGGAGAAGGTCAGAAGACAGCTGAAACTGTCTTTTCACTAGGAAACAAACTGTTTTCCTGGAACCTCAGTAGTAGGCTTCTGATTACTTCATGGCCAGAACTGGGTCATGCCACTACTCCTAGTGGGCACGTTGCTGCCTTGAACACCAGCTGTGCCTTCTTACTAAGGAAGGTGGGACTAACAGTGTTTGTGACAATGGATAGCCTGTAGAAAAATGGGTATAGATGAGTCTCAAAAGAAAAATATACAAATATACATGTTCTAGTCAATATATGTAAAAATTACATCTGTAATATTCCAAAATGCAAACTAAAACAATCAGTTACCACTTTGTCCATCATGTTGGCAATTTCAATAAATTGATAACATTCAAAGTTAGCAAGCATAGGTAAAATGGGATTGTTTTATGCTGCCAGAGGTATAACCTTCCTGGAAACAGTTTAATCATTCATGTGGTGTGTGTGTAAGTGTATGTTATTGAGGGTTTGCTTTGCATTTCCCTGATGACTAATGAAGTAGAGGACCTTTGCACAACTTTCTAACCATTTGAAATTCCACTTTGGCGAGTTGCCTGTTCAAGTCTCTTGACCATTTTTCTACTTAATTATAATCTTTTTATTATAAATATGAAGAAGTTGTTTATATTTTCTAGATACAAGCCATTTATCTGGAATATGTGTGGCAAACATCTTCTCCTAATAAGTAGCTTGCCTTTTCAAAGCTCTCTTAATAATTTATTTCGTGAACAGAAGTTTTTAATTTTAATATTATATAATTTACCATTCTTTTATTGTTAGTACATTGTATGTCCTGTTTAAGAAATGTTTCCTTACTCCAACTTCATGAAGATATTTCCTAATATAATGTTCTAGAGATTTGTTTTTACCTTCATATTTATTAAAAAGACTGTCCTCTACAATTACTTAATAATATTACCTTTCCCCTAGTTTGAATGTTTTCATATGCATTGGTTTCTTTTTGAGCTTTTGCTTCTGTTGTGTTGGTCTATTTGTCAATCACTGCACATGCACCACTCTGTCTTAGTTACCATAGTTTTTAAATAACTTATGATATCCAAAATTTAGCAGGTTCTTTCCCATTTTTTCCTCTGTTAGTTCAGAACCTATAAAGTCTTTCATTTACCTTTGCTTTAGAAATTACAGCATACTTCCTTGACCTATTAACTTCTAATGTTGACTGAAGTATGTATAAATGTTTAACGTGTATATTTATCAAAGGCTACACCAACATGGCACAGGTATACATATGTAACAAACCTGCACGTTATGCACATGTACCCTAGAACTTAAAGTATAAAAAAAAAAAAAAGAAAAGTCTAAAGATAGTATCTCTGTCCTCGTCCCAAATAACGCAAGGATCTAAATACCATTTAACTACAATCTTCCTATTCTTATATATAATATTACAGTTGTTCAGTATTTAACTTATACCTGCTTTCTAATAATCCCCAAATAAGCCATTATTACTATTTTGTTGTTTTTGTAGCCAGTCAGCAGTTCTAGGTAGACTTACCAACATGACAACCAGTTTATTTATGTATTATTGTTTTTGCATTTTCAATGTTCCTTCCGGATTCTGTCTGGCTTCTAAGAAGGAGCATCTTTTATGGACAGTTCTATGAGTGATAAAATCTCTCCGTCTTACTTTCTGGAAAATATCTTTGTTTTGCTTCATTCATGAATATAATGTTACTAAGTATAGAATTCTAAATGATAGTTATTTTTTCTTAGTTCTTAGAAGATAATCTTTTTGGATGTCCTTAGGAGATATTTTTTCATTGCTTTCTGTCATCTTTTGTAGCTGATGAGAGAAGTCTGTCAATGTAATTATGGTTTCCTTGTTGATAATTTTTTTCTCTGTTTGCTTTAACTGTTTCTTCTTTTCTTTGGAAGAGTGCCGTTTTACTTGTTGTGTTAGCTGTGGCATGTTTAGAAATGCTAGAGACCCATGTTTTCCTTCTATTATGGAAAGTTTTCAATCATTACTTTGAATATTCCCTCCCTTATTCTCTCCTCTTTTATTTTTAGAATTCATGTATACACTGCATTGAGTATTCTGTGCTTCATGTTTCTAAATGAATCTTTCCTATTTTTTATTTCTTCATTTCTCCGTGCTGCATTCTGCATGATTTTACCAGGTGTATCACCTCCCTTATTAACTCCCTCTTTAGTTGGTTTCTTTTTTGTTCCTTTTCAAAGCAATCTTTTATTCCCATAGAGTTATATCCTAGTCCTTTCTACTAATTCACCATGTTTGTCTAATAGTCTATTTTAGATTTTCCTTTCTTCAGTTGTGGGGATACAAATTATTGTCTATTTTTATCTGCTTAATCTTCTCCAGCATGTTCCATTTCCTTTTGTGTTTCATAGCTTTTCTTTGTGAGTTCTTCTTCTGCAGGGGTTTTGATAGTTGTTGTTTGTATGTACATTTTTGAGGAGGGGATTTCATGTGTCCTGGCTTCTCATGGACTGGGTGGCATTTTGAGGTCTGTGGCTTTGTGTAGGGAGACTGAATGCTAGTTTTCACCTCACGTGGTCCCAAGTTCATTTCTTTTCTCTCCTCATACGCTTTATGGCCCAAACCCCTACATTCTAAAGTCTAAATCTGAAGTCCATTTGGACCCCAAGTGTATCAATTCCTGCTTCTTGGTCAGGAATCAAGTGCCTTCTTTGTTTCTATAGCTGGGGTATTCCATTTCTTAGTTTCAAGCTTGGCTTTGTAATGCTTTCTTTGTTGTATTTGCATGCGTCATTTCAATGTGTTAGTAATGTCATTTTGGCTCATCCTATCCTCTTTTCTCCCCTTTATTTCTGTTTTATTGTCAATAACTTCTTCTACTTTCTGCCTTTAGCTTTTATTATTAGTTACTAAAACAACTTAATGCTAACATCAGAGGCTTATAAAAAATAGAAAATTTTCCCCATAATCCCATATTGAGGCAAAATGATCTATTTTTATTCTCTAGATATCCTTCAAATCTTTATTCATAGGGTGCTGTTGTTACAATCATGCCATATATTTAATTTTGTGTTATAACTCTCTTCTGGTTTACATTTTGCCCATATTTCTTTGTAATCTTCAAATTACCATTTTAATGGCTCTATGATAGCCTCTTGAATTGGTGTACTCTATCATGCTTACAGAGTTTGTTTTCTGTTTTTCATTGTTTACACAAATTTCCCCAGAATTTTTGCATGTATAGTGTTTGCATTATTTTCTGTGGCTAAAATCTCAGAAGAGAGGATGTTAAATTAAAAATTCTTAACCAGGCATTTCCAATTTGACCTTTGAATGGCTTTTCTCATTTTACAGTGACATTAGGAATAAATTCACACACCGACATAAATTTAATACCAACTGTGTGGGAAGTTCTGTGCATTTTGAGTGGCATAGTGACAAATAGGACCTGCTTCAAGTTTCAAGGAATTTACAGTGAAATCAAGGATATAGATATACTATCAATTTTTATAATATTAGGATAAATGGAACAAGTGGTACAGTCAAAATCTAATCAAAGAAAGAATTTTATAGAAGAGCTTGTATTTCAGCAAGGAATAGAGGAAGGGGTGGAGTTTCCCTGTACAAAGAGAGGCTGGATAATATTCCAGGCCGAGAGAACTTAATGGACAAACAGCCAGAGGTATGTAAAAGTCTACAGTGCATTTGGAAAATATTGAAATCAATGGTGTGACTGAAACAATGGGTAAGAGAAAGGAGCAGGTGGGAAATGAAGGAAGGCTTCAACTTGTAGGAGACTTTTGAAGTACTTTGCCAAAGGATTTTGGATGTAATCAGCCAGAATTTTCATTTCTGCCACTAATTGCAAATACTGGTTTAAGAAAAGCATGCACTGTAGAATCATGGTAGCTTGTGGTTGGCAGAACCCACCAGTCTCCTATTTTATAGATGAAAACAATTTCTATGGAAATTAAGAAATTTTTCCAAGTTTACACTAGGAGTATATCTGAAGGCACACTTGCTCCCTCTTTCAAGAAAAATTTGTTTAGCATCTGTTTGTAACTCAATAGTAAGTGCTTAGAGGATAGAAAGTAAATACAGTATAGGGCCAACTTCTGTAGCCAGCTGGGGGAAAAACAAATCAATAATTGTAAAATGGCAGGATAAGACAATGATAGAAATGGGTAAAGGGTATTTTGAGAACACAGAAGAGGGGAAGCTATTTCAGCTTGGCAAGAAGGATGAAGAGTGGAAGATGGTGGCTCTGTTAAATCGTAAAGGATGGATAGGAAGAAGCTTGCCGGGTATACCCCACCCATGGTGAGGGAAGGGAGTTTCAGTCTGAGCAAAGGCACGGGGTTGGAAACGGCATGGTGGATGTGGGAATCAGAGCAGCTTCACATTGTGGAAGAATCACATGTGAGGCAGAGAGTGGCAGGATATAAAACCAGGGCTAGATGGTGTTTGTTATGGTGAGTAGTATGGGCTTGATTTTTTAGGGCTGCTGAAGATCTTAAAATATTTAAGAGGGAAACTTGGCAGGACTTTCTGATTGACTGGATGTGGGAGTAAGGATGTGAGAAAGAGAAGAGCAAAAATGATTCTCTGGTGGACTTCTTCTTTCCTCTCTAGTTAGTTCAGTTCATCAAGATTTAAGATGGTAGTGGTTTTGTTTCAGTAGAAGCCGTGCAGTGTGGTGTCACGTGGCAGTGGAAAAACCAGCATGGGGCATATGGAGACTCAAGTGTTCCTCAAATGCCTGAGAGGACATCCAGGGACATTTGGAGGTCACTGCCAGAGGCCATGCACATTGTCCAGTTTTCAGTGGTTCCTCTTCATTGCTAAGAAGCTTGAAGATATACAGAATGCATTTAATAATTTTCAGAAAACCTTCTTAAGTGGACAATCTCAAATGGACAACAGACAAAGCAGAATCAGAATTTTTTTTTTGGATGGTATACCTCATTAGTACAGAATAATTACAACATTAGGTGATAATAATAGCAACTAATATTTATGGAGTACTCACTGTTTTCCATGTAGGGTGTTAAATGCTTTACATTTGTGATCTGACTTAATCCTTACCATAATCCCTACTCAAGGAAACAAAGGCACAGAGCACGTAATTACTTGTACAAGGTCACTAACTCCATTGCAAACCCTGAGGCATGCCAACTCCAAAGCCCTCATTTATAAACTCCAGGCCATATTGCCTCCCCGTGAAGCTGATATGCAGACAAGTGTGGTGCCACTTTGAGATTTTCTGGGTTCAGCTGTCAAACAATGACATCATTAAACCATCCATGTAAAATAAGAAGTTGAGTCCTCTATATCCACTGTGTTTGAGGAGTGGCAGGATGTGGGATGAAAGAAAGAAACTGGATTGCCTCTGAAGCCCTGTGAATTTCTGATAGAACTACAGCCTCCTCAAACCAAAATTCTAAAATAATGTACATCACTGTTTTTCTTCTGAAATAATTTTCTTACTAACTACGTTAATGTGAGAAGACAAAACCAAACCACTAAAGATAATATTTGAATACTGATAATATTCAAACCTCATTTGAAATCAAACCACTAGAACCAGAAAAGAAAATGAAATGTGACCATTTAATTCCTCAGCAGAGATATATGTATGAAAACATAATTTCTATAACTGGTGGTAGGAGAATTTGATATTGAGGATTTCATGAGTTGGGAAGAGTGATTTCTTAAATGAAGGTGATAAAAGCCTGTATAAATAAGACAGTCATGTGTTGCTTAATGATGGCGATACATCTGAGAAATGCATTGTTAGCTGATTTCATCACTGTGGGAACATGAAAGACTGCACTTACACAAACCTAGTAGCATAGCCTACTACATAGCTAGGGTACATGGTATGGCCTGTTGCTTCTAGGCTACAAACCTGTACATGTTACTGTATTGAATACTGTAAAAAAAACTTTAACACAGTGGTATTTGTGTGTCTAAACCTAGAAAATGTACAGTAAAAATATGGTATTATAATTTTATGGGACCCCCATCATATATGTGGTCCATTGTTTACCAAAATGTCATTATGAGGCTCATGACTCTATTTTATCTTTGCTAAAATAAAACTGTAGGCCTCATACCAAATAGAGAAGACTGGCAATGCAATATCTATCTATCTATCTATCTATCTATCTATCTATCTATCTATCTATCTATCTATCTGGATTATATAATTAGTTTCTACTTAGTATCCTTTGCTTCTTAGAAACTTTAAGTTCCCTCAATTAAAAAAATTCCTTCTTGATTTCTTTTGCTTGTTAAAGATATTTTGCATGTAAAAGAGCTTTTGTTTTATTTTCTTTGCCTGGTTCTCCACTCAAAATTTAATGTCCGTGTGACTTAGAATTCTCAAAAGATTTAGCTTTCTGTCTTTTTACATTACAGATATGAAGTGGCATAGTAGGATTTGGGGTCCATTCTCCCTCAGCTTCCTATTTCTTGCCAGTAGCTTCATTGCAAAACCACTCTACCATCTGCCCTGCTTCCTTTTCTATTTCCACCCCAGTTCCCTCATTTTCTAATTACTCCCAACAGAAGTGACTCAAACATATATTGGAAGCAAGATTCCCATAGTTGCCAAATAGGAGCAGGGAAGTGCCACATACTAGATTTTCACGAAAGGAGTCATTGTGTATCTGGATTTTCTTCTGCCAGAGAAGAAAAGGAATGCTCAAGGAAGTCAAGTCTTAGGGCAAAAAAGTAACATAAGAAACAAATTAGAGAATGGTACTTTCACATTACCATTTCTGTTACATCTTGTGGTAGTCTTTAGGGCTGTTCATGAGTATATGGCTCCCTTCCTTTATTGGGCCATAACACAGTATAATTCCATGCTAGTATAGTTCAGTCCAGGCTCTTCTGCACTCCACTGAACTCGGATATGGCCGTATGACTTGACTTGTTTTAGCCAATTAAACGTGAGTGGCAGTGACAGGTGTCACTTCTGAGAAGAAGCTTTAAAAGCCAATGGCTTTAAGAGCATACTTTGATGTCTTATTTTTGACAGTAGTTGCTCTATCAACTTGAGTCTTTAAGTGACAGTGTGAACAGAGCACCCTCCCCACACCAGCTGACTCATAATGGACAGATAACATGAGAAAGAAACCTTTGTTGTTTTAAGTCACTGAGATTTGGGGAATAATGCTATGGTGGCAGAATCTAGTCTATTCTGACTAATACACTGAAACAGTTTTAGCGTGTATAATCTCATGTGGTTAAGAGATTCAGATCTCATAATTCCTCCTATACATGGATCAAAGATAATAGAAGATTTAAATGTTTAAAGTGTTTTTAAAGCATTCACTCTAAAAGAATGCATTTTGTCTGCATCCATATAGTAGCATCTAACCTATCACACAATAGTTCTGTGTTATATAATAGATCTGCCACTGCTTCAGAAACTCTGTGAGGGCAGAGATAAGGTCTCGTTCTTTTTGAATCCTGGCACTTGGCACTAGGTATGGCATTTAGTGGGCACTTAATACTATTAGATTAGTGAAGAGGACTGAAAAACTGCCTGGCACATGAGAGGTGCTGAATAAATATTTGTACGGATATTAACGTTGCTAATATCTGTACCAAATGTTCAGCACCTGCCATTAAAATTCATTCAGCACCTATCATAACATTAATTAATGTTGGAAATTCTCTTTGTACAATCACAAATAATTGTACAAAGTGCATTTCCAACATTTCATCCCCTTGGTAGCTACTGGGCTGATTTTTCAGGCACAAAGAAGCAGTTTAATGTGGACCCTCAAGTTGTATTTTTTCCTGCCACCAGGGCCTTTAAAGCCTTACTTAAGGAAGTACCATTATTTCAACTTTGGCAGGAGGGATGATACATTTGCAGGTAAACTGGTTTGGAGTTTGATGCTGAGCTTGCATCGTGACCACCTTTCCACTGGGCATTATAATTAGGGGGAAATTCTGATGCTAAAGCTTGGCCAATGTATAGTTATTAATTCAAGGTTGATTATCTCATCAGGGATTGTGAAGAGTTTCATTTTGTTTTAAAACTGCTTAATACATGTTATTTTGAGGTGTTGGGAAATTACCAGTGTGGCTGCTTTGTGTGCTCTCCTTGGTCCAGTGAAAGCTCCACCTTACTCCTTGGCCCCTGCCAGCTCCTATTTTATCTGTTTCTTCCCAAGAAGGATTTCAGGCATCTGGGAACATACATGTACACAAGGCTGTTGTCATAAGGTCCCTGCTCGCCTATTTCCTTCTTCCTAAATTTAGATTCTCTAAATGAAGCTTACTTTCCTACGTCTCTGTCCTGTCTAAGCAGTTTCTCCATTGCCCAAAATGCAATTCCCCAGGTTCATTAATTCATTCTCAAATATTTCTTAAGAGCCTCCTCTATACCAGGCATTGTTCAAAGCCTTGTGAGTACAGGTTTCCTGGAACGTGTATTTCATTGGAAGAGACAGATGATAAATACAAAAGTAAATGCAGTCATGCATCACTTAACAATGAGAATATTTTCTGAGAAATGCATCATTAAGTGATTTTATTGTAAGAATATCACAGTGTGTCCAGAGTGTGTTCCTTCTGGTGGGTTCGTGGTCTCGCTGACTTCAAGGATGGAGCTGCGGACCTTCGCAGTGAATGATACAGCTCTTAAAGATGGCATAGATGTAAAGAGTGAGCAACAGCAAGATTTATTGTGAAGAGCGAAAGAACAAAGCTTCCACAGTGTGGAAGGGGACCCGAATGGGTTGCTGCTGCTGGCTGGGGTGGCCAGCTTTTATTCCCTTATTTGGCCCTACCCACGTCCATTGGTCCATTTTAGAGAGTGCTAATTGGTCGATTTTACAGAGTGTTGATTGGTCCATTTTACAAACCTCTAGCTAGCTACGGAGCGCTGATTGGTGCATTTTACAAACCTCTTGTAAGACAGAAAAGTTCTCCAAGTCCCCACTGGACCTAGGAAGTCCAGCTGGCTTCACCTCTCAACAGTGTGTACTTAAACCTAGATGGTATAGCCTACTGTGCACCTTGGCTATGTGATATGGTCTATTGCTCCTAGGCTGCAAATCTGTACAACATGTTACTGTACTGAATAGTGTAGGCAGTTGTAACATAGTGATAAGTATTTGTGTATCTAAACATATCTAAACATAAAAAGGAAGAGTAAAAATACAGTATGAAAGATACAAAATGGTACACTTGTATAGGACACTTACCATGAATGAAGCTTGTAGGACAGGAAATTGCTCTGGATGAATCAGTTTGTGAGTGATAAATGAATATGAAGGCCTAGGACATTACCATATACTACTATAGACTTTATAAACACTCTACATTTAGGCTACACTAAGATTATTTAAATTTGTTCTTTCTTCACTTTAAATTAACCTTAGCTTGCTCTTTTCTGCATAATCTTATTTAAAATGTTTTGATTCTTTTGTAATAATATTTCACTTAAACACACATTGTACAGGTGTACAAAAATATTTTCTTTCATTGCATTCTCATTCTATAAGATTTTTTTCTATTTTGAATTTTTATTTTTGAAACATTTTTTGTTAAGAACTAAGACACAAACTCACACATTAGCATAGGCCTACACAGGGTCAGAAACATTAGTATCACTGTCTTCTGTCTCCACATCTTATGCTACTGAAAGGTCTTCAGGGGCAATAACATGCGTGGAGCTGTCATCCATGATAACAATGCCTTCTGGAATACTTCTTGAAGGACGTGCCTGAATCTGCTTTCTAGCTAACTTTTAAATTTAATTTAATTTTAATTTTTAAGTTTGTATTCTTTTAGAGACAGAGGGTCTCATTATGTTGCCCAAGCTGGCCTCAAACAACTGGGCTCAAGTGATACTCCCACCTCAGCCTCTGGAGTAGCTGGTACTACAGGCATGTGCCTACACTCAGTTAAATTTTTAAATAAGTAGAAGGAATATACTCCAAAATAACAATAAAAAGTGTAGTACAGTAAATACATAAACCAGTAACATAGTTTTTTATTTTCCTTCATTTTATTATTTGAGACGGATTTTGCTTTGTTGCCCAGGCTGGAGTGTGGTGGCACAATCTCGGCTCACTGCAACCTCTGCCTCCTGGGTTCAAGTGATTCTTTTGTCTTGGTCTCCTAAGTAGCTGGGATTATAGGCGCCTGCCACCACGCTGAGCTAATTTTTGTATTTTTAGTAGAGACGGGATTTCACCATGTTGACCAGGCTGGTCTTCAACTCCTGGCCTCAGGTGATTTGCCCACCTCGGCCTCCCAAAGTGCTGGGATTACAGGCATAAGCCACTGCACCTGGCCTTTATTATCATTATTAAGTATTATGTACTGGGCATAATTGTATGTGCTACACTTTTATGCAACTGGCAGCACAGTAGGTTTGTTCACATCAGTATCACTGCAAACATGTGAGTAATGCATTGCCCTATGTCATTATGATGGCTATGACATTACTAGGTAATAGGAATTTTCCACTTCAGTATAATCTCGTGGGACCACCATCATATATTTGTCCATCATTGACTGAAACGTCATTATGCAGTGCATGACTGTATATGGTAAGTCAGGCAGCTGTAAGTGCTACAGTGAATAGTAAAGAGGGAAGAGGGATTATATTTATGGAAGTAGAGTGGGACAGTGCTACTCATCATTTCAGGACAGGAAAAGCCTAACTGATAAGGTGTTAGGTAAACAGAGCTGAAACCTTAAGGAAGTGATGCAGAAAGCCATGAGCACATGGGGTGAAGATTCGCTGGAAGGGTTCCCAACAGAGGGGACAGCAGGAGCTGAGGCAGGAGTGTCCTTGGCACCTTCAAAAAAAGGAAGCAGGCCAGAGTAATTGGGGATCAGAGCAGGGTGGGCTGAAGTGGATTATACAGATCTTGTACGGCTTTTTGGTCAGTGTAATTTAGTCTTTAGCCTGACTAAAGTGCGAAGCTGTTGTGAGTTTTTGAGCAGAGAGTGTCTTAAGAGGCTGATGTGGTAAGAACAGACTGTAGGGTGGCCAGAACAGAAAAAGGGTGACCAGTTAGGCATCTGTTAGATAATAATTCAGGCATGAAATGAAGGCACTGACTTTTAATACTAAGCTCAAGTGTTGACTCTAACCAGGAAGCCTCTCCTAACTTCCCTAGGCTGAGTTGATCCTACCTCTTTTGAGTTTCTGTAACAATCTTACTCTTGAAATGAAGGCTTTCAGCTGAGTTCACTTATATCTGGAAGCTGACTATATAGTTGAGAGGTCTCTGAATTAATTTACA
Organism: Rhinopithecus bieti; assembly: GCF_001698545.2. Taxonomy (NCBI): domain Eukaryota; kingdom Metazoa; phylum Chordata; class Mammalia; order Primates; family Cercopithecidae; genus Rhinopithecus; species Rhinopithecus bieti. The sequence goes on from NW_016808815.1 coordinate 1,580,598, forward strand.
TTAGAATAAAGTTTATTTATAGATAACTAAAAGGGTTAACTTAGTATATTATGTATTCATTATGTACAAATATGTGTGCATTATATTATTAAAACTTAACAATAATTGCAGCAATTACTTAAAACTTTGCCGATTAAAAAGATTTTTGCGACGGGAGTATTTTGATAAGGTTTAAAATTGCCAGAAATGGTAATAATAAAAAGCAGAGTGACTCATAATGGGTTTTATTATTGTTTTCAAGTTATTTATAAAATACCCTGTAATGCCTGTACCCACAGTGGACTGATCTCACTGCCCTGTCTTGGTATATCACTGATGGTAAGATCTTTTATTCAAAGTGCCTTGAGCAAAAGAAAATTCCTTCAGGCACAGTTTGATCCAGGGAGCTCGAACAGTGTCATCAGATCTCCTCCAAATTATTCCAATCTGTTTTCCATCTGTTTTCCATCTCTTTTCCTCTGGGTTGGCTTCCTTCTACAGCAGGCTGTCCACTTTTAGTTGCAAGGTTACTGACAGTGACTCCAGCCATCTGAATGCCTTTCTCCAAGTCACTGCAGCAAAAGTCCCAAAATATGACTCTAACGATGTCATATGCCCATACTTGAACCAAGCACAGTGGCCATGGGAATGCGATATTCTAATTGGCCCTTGAAAGTCAGTATTCTAATTCTGACAGGCTTGGGTCACTTGCCCCCATTTGGAGCTGGGTATGGGGTGGGTTCGTTTTACATCAATTACATGGAAGTAGAGGAGGGAAGGCAGGCCCCCAAGAAAAATTAAGATTGCTGTTAGCAGAAAAAGAGGAGAGAGATACGGGGTATTCAAGCTATATCCGTGTACTACAAGCAATTATTTCTGATTCCTATTCAAACTTCCGTCCTAAAAGGGTTCCCGCTTGGTAAGTCAGGTACATAGATGTGAAGTTCTCACCCCTGCATTGATTGCCACTATAGCTTCCTCTTCCTTTCTTAGGATTCTCAGTAGTAATCCCTTCTTCAGCCTCTCACTCATACACCCACACACAGACACCTTTCATTGTAAGCCCTGCTTTTGCCTCAAGGAGCTTTCATATTGTGTGTGTTCAGTAAAGCAAAGCATAATTTCTCACAAAATCTGCATTTTTTTAAAATTATACTTTAAGTTCTGGGATACATGTGCAGAACATGCAGGTTTGTTACATAGGTATACATGTGCCATGGTAGTTTGCTGCACCCATCAACCCATCATCTACATTAGATATTTCTCCTAATGCTATCCCTCCCCTAGCCCCTCACCCCCTGACAGACCCCAGTGTGTGATGTTCCCTTCCTTGTGTCCATATGTCCTCATTGTTCAACTCCCACTAATAAGTGAGAACATGTCGTGTTTGGTGTTCTGTTCCTGTGTTAGTTTGCTGAGAATGATGGTTTCCAGCTTCATCCGTGGTGTATATGTGCCACATTTTCTTTATCCAGTCTATCATTGATGGGCATTTGCGTTAGTTCCAAGTCTTTGCTATTGTGAATAGTGTTGCAATAAACATATGTGTGCATGTGTCTTTATAGTAGAATGATTTATAATCCTTTGGGTATATACCCAGTATGGGATTGCTGGGTCAAATGGTATTTCTGGTTCTAGATCCTGAAGAATTGCCACACACTGTCTTCCACAATGGTTGAACTAATTTACACTCCCACCAACAGTGTCAAAGTGTTTATATTTCTCCAAAAAGCAATGACAACAAAAGCCAAAATTGACAAAGAGGATCTAATTAAACTAAAGAGCTTCTGCACAGCAAAAGAAACTATCATCAGAGTGAGCAGGCAACCTACAGAATGGAAGAAAATTTTTGCAATCTATCCATCTGACAAAGGGCTAATATCCAGAATCTACAAGGAACTTAAACAAATTTATGAGAAAAAAAAACAACCCCATCAAAAAGTGGGCAAAGGATATGAACAGACACGTCTCAAAAGAAGGCATTTATGTGGCCAACAAACATATGAAAAGAAGCTTGTCATCAGTGGTCATTAGAGAAATGCACATCAAAACCACAATGAGATATCATCTCACGCCAGTTAGAATGGTGATCATTAAAAAGTCAGGAAACAGAATTTGCATTTTATTTTACCCTGTTGATGCTGTATAAATCTAGGTCTCAGCAGGAAACAGATGGAACACTCAAATTAGGATAATTCAAGAAGAGTGTAATAAAGGGACTATTTGCAAAGGTGTGGTAGTGTGTAAGAAAACCACAGGGACATTACAGTGCTGTGGGACTAGTAAATGAAGCTCTGTTTATCTCCCCCAGGTCTAAAAAAGGTTTGGGGAGGAGACAGCCATTGCCATAGCTACCAGACTTGGTGGGGAGACACAGCCAGCTGTGGATGATTTCATAGGAAAGCCACTGGGGTAGTAATACCCTGACATCTCTTTCCCTTAGTTTTCCTATCTTCTACAAGTGTCTTTCATTGGCAGAAGCCACAGGGCAGGGGAGCCCATTGACAGAGTCCATTCCAGTCAGCCTCTAGAGTGGAGGGCAGGGTTGGCAAGAGAGGAGAGAAGATACGGAGAGGAAGTGGATGTTATCCAGAAAAGTCTATCTCTTTGTCCTCTCAGTATATGTACTTCTCTTTAAGTGACTAGTTCCTGTTCCCTTCACAGAGGACATAGGAAGTCTCATCACCTATGGCTCTATGTTGGATAATTTTACTTTAGTCATACTCCCTCTCAAACCAGTAGCAAGGGAGTAAAGGAATAATGGAAACCATAACAGCTGCAGTTCTTGATTCTGAAGCATAAGGCACCTACTCTCACCATGACTTCACGTTCCCCTTACCTTCTCTAGCTCCTCAGCTGGATGTGGCTGGATGGCAGTGACCCAAACCTTTGTTCGGCAGAATCTCAGTGTTCCCCACCCCACTCTTTTGGATAGCTTCAGTGTTACCTGGTTCCAAGCATGGTCCTCAATGTTGTATTAGCAATCCAGCTGCTCCCTGGTAGTTGGGCTTACTCTGTAAGTCTTTTTCTCCATGTTGGTTCAGTAGTATGATGAATCCAAACTACCCAGGGGCAGTCTTTGCTTCCAACTTAATGGAATTGTGACTCTGTTTCCTGATAGAAGCATTTCTACATTGAGCATGAGGACTTCCAAGGTCATGTAGTCAAGCTCAAGGTCAAAGAGATGAGAAACAAAAATTCTATAAGTGGATAGTTAGTGATTAGGGTTAGAGTTAGGATAAGAACACTGATACCTCTCCTTGTTCCTGGTCCTGTGCATTCTGGCTGAGGAGAAGATATGTTATACAAAATGCTGTTTATGTAAAATGCTTTTTGAATGCATATACTAAATTCTGTGTGACAGCAGCTCAACCTTGTAGAAGTTGTCTCCTCTCCTAGCTCCCACTGTAATTGAGCCTTTGCTCTAGACACTAACAAGACAGAGAGGCCTGATACAGTAAAGGTGTACTGTTATCCGCAGTAAACAAATGGATCCAGATTTTCTTTACTGATGAGGCTGGAGGTGGGAGGTGAGGGCATGAGCACATTTGTCTGGTCAATAGCTACACACCAGGCACCACACTCTGTGTTGATTGCTGCAATGAAAATATCACTTCTGGAGCCACAGTTGTGATTGGCAATATCACTTGGTTCAGTTTATGATTGTCGCTTAACGGTCTTCATGTCTTCAGACTACCTTGTATTAGTCAAGGTTCTCCAGAGAACCAGAATCAGTATATTCCCCCAGATAAGCATTAAGCAAACTGGAGACCCAGGAGAGCCACCAGTGGTATATTTTCAGTTCATGTCCAAAGGCCTGAGCAGTAGGCGAGCCAATGGAATAAGGTCTAGCCTGAGTCTAAGTCCAAAGGCAGGAGAAGACTGATGCTCCAGCTCAAAGACAGTCAGGTGTAGAGAGTTAGTTCTTCATTATTCAGTCCCTTTGGTCTATTCATTGTTTCAGTGGGTTAAATAAGGCCTGTAGAGGACAAACTGCTTTACTCAGTCTACCCATTCCAATGTTAATCGCATCCAGAAAAACTCACACACACACACACACACATGCACACACACACACTAACTCAGAATGATGTTTAACCAAATATATGGACACTCCATGGCCCAGTCAGGTTGACACATAAAATTAACCAACACACGTCTATCTGACTGTTGCTGAATTAAATGAAGATAAGATAGGAATTATGCCTACATTCTTTGAGTCCTGGATAGTAACACCAAGCTCTGCAATTCCCCCAGGTATGTGGCATTGTTCTTAGTTTATTCTACAGGGAGGGGCAGTTTTAGGAGTGTCCTTTTGCACCCCTTCATTGCCCTCATGCAATGAATCAGTAAACTGGTGTAGTGTTTTGCCAGTTGAAAAATCTATCTGCTTCTACTATACAATATGGTACTGGGGAAATAACATCAGGATGGATCTCTGGTGCCATTGGACCCACTCTGAGATGGACTCAGGCCAAGACTCTGTCACCTGTCTCCACAACCTCCCATTTGAATGGTGTGCCATAGCAATATTTCAGAGAGCAGCTTAAATCTAGACCCATAGCTAACCTGGGGAAAGCCTGAGTCCTTCTTTCTTCCATGCACAGTCACTCTGGAAACAGCCATAGGATGCTGTGTGGGAGGCTTGAAGGGCAAGTCACAGCATGCACCTGAGGCAGCATTGTTGGGTCCTCTCAAAGACACCCAGCCACTTCCTCTATTGAGAGGCTGTAGGTCAGTGGAACTTGGTAAGAGGCTGGAATCCTTACTGTGGTGACTGCATTAGGTCCCAGCCCACGAGAGTAGGATTTTTTCTCTTCTATATGCCAAGTAGCACCTTAGTAGGTGGTCCATCTATTTCTGTTTCTATTTCTGAGATCATTTAGTCACCACCACAGATCCCTGTGGAATAAGACTCTGATTACCACTCATCCCTGTGGTTGGTTTCATTTACCTTGTTTCTGACAGTTAAATGCCACCAATCAGTTGTTCTCCCTCACTCTTGGGTTCCTTTATCTCCATTAATATCAAAGACACTGATTGCATTTCAGCCACCCCCCTCCCATTTTACAGGCTGCAGAAGAAAGCCACCACACCCAGGACAGCCACCACAAGTTTTCCAAGAGTACTTCTCCTCCCCCTTATGGGAGCTGTGGTTAGAGAATGGCTATTGCTCATCCTAGGTCCACTTCACCACTCCCCTTTCTGAGACTTTAGGCTTCTTCCTCTCCAGCAGGGATCAGCTCAGGACCAGATCATAAATATTTTAGGCTTTGTGAGCCAAGAGGCAGAAATTCAACAGGCATTCTTGCCAAAGGCTGATAGTTTTGTTTGTTTAACCTTTAAAAATTGTAAAAACCATTCTTACCTTTCAGGCCATATAGAAACAGACAGCAGGCCAGATGTGGCCCACAGGCTGTAGTTTGCCAACCCCCTACTCCACAGGATGGCACGGAAGTTCAGTTCAACCACCCTTGAGTCCAGGCTTTAATTGGCCAATTAGGTAGATTACCGATGCCACCCCCTGGTACTCAAGCTAAAACACTGAATCCTAAATCCTGGGTGAGTATGTTCCATCAGTGAATTTAATGAGATCAAGCCTTATGTTTTGTCCTCATTGATCTAATGCCTTTGGGAACTGATACTTTCTCTCCTGGTTCCTGCCAGTACAGACTGGTGTGAGGTTCTATAAATCTTATGAAAGATTTCTTGTGTAAGGGTTGTAGGCTGTCTCATATTTCTCCCTCTGAGCTGCACTGGGACCTGAGTCTTAGATCAAGAGTCAGTGAGAGGTGATAGGAGTGAGTCCTGAGGGAATGACCAGCAGGTTATTATGCATGGAAAAGCTGTTCTTCTTAGACAGGGAGGACAAATCTGTCCCCATGGGCAATAGAATTTTGTGGGTTCGAAGTTTTCATATTTGTCTGTGTCTGCCCAAATGATCGCAATCTAATGATCAGGGTCACATTCCCTTGATATGAGACCCCTGGTATGAGCTGATCATGTACTTGGTGATGCAGCTCTGCAAATTTGTTAGGCTCTGAGCTTTGTCCTCAGCCGTATCTGCCGTGGGACTCTGGAAGATGAGGGGTTGCTGCAATTATACCATCTGAATAGCTACAGGGACTTTCTGATTTTTTTCTATGCATGCTCTCAATTGTACATTCAGAGATTTCGGTTTCTCATTTTCCTTTTGTACACCTTCTAAGGCTGTGAGAAGAAGCTGAGAGACTCAGCAATCTTTATAGTCACTGCTGTAATCAGGGCAATTAAGTGACCTCCCAGCATTTCCCCTTCCACCTGCATTTCATCTCCTGCCACTGCTAGAGACAACTTGATTAACTGATGTCACCATTTGTCCTGGATTATTTTTTCCTGGCAACGAGGTTCTACCTGTGTTTCTCAACAACATGATCAGTCTAATCCCAGAATCCCACTTCAGGATCTCAATAGAAAACAGCATGCTCAAATTGGGATAGTTGAGGAAAAATTCGTGAAGGGTTATAGAGGCCTAAACCAGTGACGAAAGGAAGCAGTTTCTGGGACTTGGAGACAGACATAACTGTGGAAAGCGTTGCTGGAAAGAAGTTGGGATCCTAAGTTAAGCAACACAGTCATCACTTTTGACATTTTCCTCTAATATTTTGTGCAGTTATGCAGCAAATTCTATTTCAAAGGTAAACCTTATTTAAAACCCCATAGCATCATATGACTCATATTTTAAAAAATCTGCAAAATCATTATGTCCCTTTATTTAGTTATCCTTATCATATTCTACAGCTGATGGAATTCAGTTAAGCAACATTTGTTGTCTATTCAAAACTAAATTAATATAGTGAGGATTTATTTTAAGTTTTCATATTTTTTTTCACAGCATAGCCCTTGAAACATGAGTTTGTCATTCCATATATTTGCAGGAATTTTTTTTAAGAAAACCATCCTGATTCTCTATTTTCTTACCTTCAAATACCATCACAGTATAATTTATTTTAATCCCTTAGCCTGTGGGTCACTTTTATCTGATGATTGCTTTCATTTAAATTTTAATTGGGGTTTGTAAACTCTTTTTATAGACTGGAGGACAATAAATAAACTTTTGTAGGATGACAGGGTGATCTATAGTCCAGGAAATCAATACCTAGTCTTCTATATGCAGGAGCTGTTCAAGGCAGGAACTATTTTATTTATTTTTGAAGTCACATTAGAGTTCCGAATGTATAATTATATAGGATTCCATAAGTTAATAGTATAGGCTTATTGGTTTTAAAGAAGTCTTCTTCATCACAATGATATTTTTTTCAGGTATTATTGAGATGTGTCCTTATTTATCTGGAGAATGGATACACTTATTCTCTGCCTTCATTTCGTTATTCCTACCTAGTGGTAGAAGATAACAAAAAACCTCATCTAATAGGTGTCACTTATACCTCTTAACATCACTATTTCCACTATTTCCAAATATTAATTGTCCCCTGGAAATCCTTTTACTAGGGCTGTTCTTTATGGTCTGTCTCCATTCATCACTTTGTGATTACTGAGTTTTCATATCACCTTAAATCTTTGATGAACTGTTCCTCAAAGACAGAAGGTCATTTATCATGTCTGTTTTACTGAAAGAACGACAAGATGAGACAAAGAGGTATTATATAATTCAGTGTGCCTGTGAAGCTTTCTAGGCCATATTCCAAAATAGATAGCATTTTCTTTAATCAAACTCTATATAAAATAAATGAGGTATTGTTTGGTAAGAACCCCCCACCCCACTTTGTGCCAAACTTGTTGGCACCCTGCAGTTTACAGCATGAAAGTCAGCTTCTCTGCACAGTGATTTTTAAGACTGCTAAAGGCAATCAGCTGCTCTTAGAGCTGTGCCCCAATGCACTTTATATGCCCTTCTGTTACAGCACTGAACACCTGGTGGTTTGTAATGTATCCTTTTACAAGTCTTTTTCCTTCTGTAGACTGAGTGCCCTGACAGCAAGGACTGTTCATTATTCACCATTCTGCATACACTCTGATCAGATGGCTTACAAACAACAGAAATTTATCTCTTGCAGTTTTGGAGGCTGGGGGGTCCAATATTCAAGCACTGACAGATTTGGTGTCTGGTGAGGGCCAGCTTCCTGGTTCATACATGGCCATCTTCTCACTGCATTCTCACATGGTGCAAAGGATGAGGGAGCTCTCTGGGGTCTCTTTTATAAGAGTACTACTTCCATTCATGGGTCGGGGGTGGGGGTGCTCTGCACTTGTGACCTAATCACCTCCCAAAGGTCCTACCTCCTAATATAATCACATTGAGGATTAAACTTTCAACATATGAACTTTGGGGGGTCATAAACATTTAGTTTATAAAAAAGGGCTGCTTGTTGTATCATGGCCACTAAGTAAATTTTGAGTATCAATCTTACCTGGTATGTCGTTGCATTTATATATGATTGCCACTAATAACTCAAATTACTGAATTTATGATGCATTGATGATGCTGTTTTCCTAGTCTTAGTATTAGTAGCCAAATAGCCCTGGAACTTTCTCAATATTATTCATTCATTCATTCATTCAGCATTTATTGAATACCTTACTAAATACCAAGCTCTGAATTAAGCTTTGAGAATCCAAGAAGACTAAGACTTTGTTCCCACCTTTCCCTTCAGTTTCTCTTTCCTAAGACAGACATAACAAAACAATTGCACCACAACATGATAGATCCTGTCATAGTCAGAGTGGAAACCAAAGGAGATTGAATGGGACAGGGGAGCTGAAATATGCCCGCCAGCCCTCAGGGAGAGTGAAACCATGATCTCAAGATCAGCTTTATTTTCTGACCAATCCTCATATACCAAATGTGGTCAGGAACATATATTTATGTGTCTAGGTAGCCATTTGCATTTCATTTTATGAAGCTAAGTGATTATGATGATTAGCTATGGGATTAACATACATTTTCAGCTAAGCAAGTCGTTAAAAATTCCAATTTAGCTCCTCCTTTAGCTTCAGTAAATTAATGTGTTACAGTAAGAGCCTTGTTAATTTGTATGATGCTAGGAAAAGGCACAAAATGACCTGATTTGCACTTTATATTTCAGCAGCTATAATTTTGTAAAAATGGGACATGTTGGCCATCTGAAAAGTACTTAGTTGTGTAATTTCTACAAGTCATTGAAAGTAATTATCACATCATAATCCAATGTTTTTCTGATGTTCCTGTGGGAAGTAAAGTATATTCTATCCCGATATGGTTTGGATTTGTGTCCCTGCCCAAATCTCATGTTGAATGTAATCCCAGTGCTGGAGGAGGGACCTGGTGGGAGGTGATTTGATCATGGGGGCGGATTTCCCCATTGCTGTTCTTGTGATAGTGAGTTCTCATGAGATCTGGTTGTTTAAAAGTGTGCAGCACTGCCCTCTTGTCTTTCTTCCCCCTTCTTTGGCCATGTAAGACCATGCCTGCTTCCCTTTTGCCTTCTGCCATGATTTTAAGTTTCTTGAGGCCTGCCCAGCCATGCTTCCTGTACAGCCTGTGGAATTGTGAGTCAATTAAACCTTTTTTCTTTATAAATTACCCAGTCTCAGTTAGTTCTTTATAGCAATGTGAGAACAGACTAATAGAGAAAATTGATACTGGGAGTGGGCATTTTTACAAAGATATCTGAAACTGTGGAAGTGACTTTGGAACTGGGTAATGGGAAGAAGTTGGAAGAGCAAGGAGGGCTCAGAAGAAGACAATGGGGGAAAGTTTGGAATTTCCTAGAAACTCGTTAAGTTATTGTGACCAAAATGCTGATAGCAATGTGGTCAATGAGGTCCAGGCTGAGTAGATCTCACATGGACATGAGGAACTTATTGGGAACTGGAGCAAAGGTCACTTTTGTTATACATTAGGAAAGAGGTTGGAGGTATCATGCCCCTGCCCTAGAGATCTGTGGAACTTTGAATTTGAGAGTGGTGATTTAGGGTTTCTAGTGAAAGAAATTTCTAAGCAGCAAAATATTGAAGATGTGGCCTGGCTGCTTCTAGCAGCCTATGTTTATATGTGAGCCAAGAAGTGACCTGGAACTGGAACTTATATTTCAAAGGGAATTAGAGTGTAAAAATTTTGAAAATATGCCAGCCCAGCTATGTGGTAGAAAAGAAAAGCCCATTTTCTGGGGAAGAATTCAAGCTGGCTGCAGAAATTTGCATAAGTGAAAAGGCGCTGAATGTTAATAGCTAAGACAATGGGGAAAATGCTTCAAAGGCATTTCAGAGCAGCTCCTCCCATCATAGGGCATGAGCAACTGGGAGGATAAAGGATGCCATTTATTGAAATCAGAACACTGAGGTAGAGGTCATTTTGTGGGTTGGGGGTTGGAGATAACTTAACAGTTTGCTCTGGCCATGTCAAGTTAGAAATACCTCTTAGACATAGGCAATTACAAAGTAATGGGACATGGGTTATAATAGAAGTATGTAAAATTTCACTGAAGTTCACAGGGAGGAGAATCTCATCTGCTGGGGAGTTGGGGAAGGCACTCCAGGATGATGAGGGTTGAGCTATTGAAGGAAGAATGGAATTTGTTAAAGTGGACCAGGCTTTGAGGGCATTAGAACACACTCCAGTTAGAGAGGATGGCACACACATGTTCTTGGAACTGTGTTACAGCACAGTACACATTGTAGTGGTAGTTTAGCATGGCTATAGGAAGATGTGGGTAACATAGGGGAAGGAGGTACGGACAGAATTGAGAAACAGGGATTATTCTGGGAGGTTATTAGAGGTCAGAGTTTGAAGAACATCTCAAAACAGGAAATACTGACTGGTATCTGAGCTTTTCCAGAAGGCTGAAGTTAAATTCTACAGGTCATGTCTCAGTAATAGCAGTGATAGTAATAGCAATGGCTAATATTTATTGAGTGTTTGTTAGAGACATGTGCCGTTCTAAGCATGTGATTCATTTAATCTTCATAATAACTTCTAAGGTAGATATTGTCTTTATCCTCATTTGACAGATGAGGAAATTGAAGCATAGAGGTGCCTCATTCAAGGTCGCAGAGCAAGTCCAGACTTTAACTCAGAGGATCTGGCTCCAGAATCTGTTCTTGATCACTATATTATATTACAATGCAGAGAATATAGTGTTGCAATGCTGCAAAGTTAATTTATAAAATAATAAAATCACAAGCATTAGAACTTTATTCTCACTTTAAATCTAAACAGCAGCGTGAATCACTACTTCTGCCTTTCATATGTTTTTTAATGGCTTGATCATGTGTCTTCCTGATGATTTGATTACGTGAGGAGGGCAAGTTAAGGTCACTGCCACTAGGTCCTCACTGTTGTTGCCCATATGCAAGACCTCAGTAAAAGATGTCTATATGGCGAATGTAACTTTTAGCCAGGTCTTTGCGCTACAAGGGTATTTAGTCTGTCTGATCTTTGAAGATATTTATGCATGGACCATTGGCTCTAAAATCCCCCTCTTTATATCCCCACAACAATGCATGTTTTTGTCTAGTGTACTCTTAGAAGGGGCCAGATTTTGTGAACATAGATGCCTGTCCTTCAGAGTTTATTTATAGAATATGCTCCAAGCATTTGCTTCTCAAATTCTCCACTATTTGATAACAAATAAACCATAATGTAACAGGATTTTCATTTAAGTTTTTATATTAAGCCTTAGCCATGGACTGTGATGGTATCTGGTTGAGGCCAGATCTGAGTTTAGTTTTTACTCTGCTGCTGAAATTGTTGTGTGATCTTGAGCCAATCATTGTACTGTTCTCAACCTCAGTTTCCTCATCTGGAAAATGAGGGTGTTGGAGTAGATGATCAGTGAGCTTTCTCCTAACTCTTAACATTCTCTACTTGTAGAGTTTTTATAATCAAACACAATTGTGTAAAAGAGAGAAAAGCAGTTGTCATGGAAACTGTTATTTAATACATAACACTGTTTCTTAATCAGCCTGTTTTCCTTGAAGAAATTTGCTTCTCTTATGATGCAGGCCCAAAGGTCTCCTAATCCTGCCTTTAGAAAGGCTCAGATTTCAGTTCCATCACTTAAGAATTCAATGCATGGAATCAGTTACTTAACTCCCCTGTGCCTAAATTGCTTTATTCTTAAAGTGGTATTGATAGGCATACTGACCTCATAGTGTGGAGCATCAGGCCTGATGCACAATAACGAAAATATTAATGATAATAATACCAATACTGATAATATTAAAAATATCTAATGTTTATTGAGTTACTTACTGATACTGTGTGCTAGGCATTACTAAATGTATTAACTCATAGAATCTTCAGACCAACCATGTGGGGTAAATGTTACTATTAATCCCATAATTAGATCAAGTTACTTACTTGTCCCAAGTCACACAACTTGAACGGGATGGAACCAGAATACTTGTCGAGCTACATAGGCCAATTTCAGAGCCTACACTCTGAACCATTAACGTTTCTCAATAATAACACTGTTAATATATAATTGTGAATAATCAGCATCTTTTATGGTCTTTGCTATAGGCCCAAATTTGTTCTATCCTATGAGGTAGATGATATCATCATCTCTATTTTGTAGATAAGAAAACTGAGACCTCTAGAGGTTAATTAAAAACACATAGTTGGTAGTAGTGGAGGCAGGACTTGAACTCTTGCAGTCTGGCTCCTGAGTCCATGTTTTTAACCATGATATCTCAGTATGAGCTATTATTACCCTATATCCAGTTCAGTTTTGTCACCATGAATGATGTAAGATGATTATAGCTCTACCCACTAGATGATGTGAGCCTTTGGCAATCTTCTGGAACTCTGTTTTTTGTTTTGTTTTGTTTTTGTTTTGTTTTGTTTGTTTTTGCGTCGGAGTCTCTCTCTGTCGGAGTGCAGTGGCATGATCTTGGTTGTCTGCAACCTCTGCCTCCTGTGTTCAAGCAGTTCTCCCTTCCTCAGCCTCCTGAGTAGCTGGGATTACAGGCGCCCACCACCACACCTGGCTAATTTTTGTATTTTTTAGTAGAGACGAGGTTTCTCCATGTTGACCAGTCTGGTCTTGAACTCCTGACCTCAGGTATACTGTCCGTCTTGGCCTCCCAAATTGCTGGGATTACAGGTGTGAGCCACCGCACCCGGCTGGAGCTCTGTTTATGCTTTTTGCTGATTCCTGTTGTGTGCCTAACTGCTACATTCATTTATGGAAAAGCCAAGCTGCTACACAGGTATTTTGCCATGTCCTGCAAAATAAAGCAAGAGGACATAAGTACAAAAGTCTTTGAATTTCAGGCTAGTAAAGGTCTAAAATTTCACACAACAAATACAGTCTGTAAAACATTTGAGAGAGAATTTACTTCAGTAGCTCCAATATCTGAGCAATGTTTTCCAAATACCTTAGCACCTACTGATCTAAGAGTGAGGTAGGAGAACTTCTGTAAACATCAGTAAATATTTTCAGCCTTAAGGGCCATAAGGTCCCTGTCATGACTATTTAACTCTGTTATAGTGCAAAAGCAGCCATAGATGATAGTAAACCAATGTATCTGTGTTTCAATAAAACTTTATTTACAAAAACAGATGGTGGCGCAGATGGCCCAGGAGCCATTGCTTACTGACCTCTAGTCTGAGAGACAGATAGCCTACTGATAAAGTATTTAATGCCCATGAATTTTGGGATCAGTGGCCTCTTGTAGGTAAATAAAAACAATAGTAATGACATGTTTATTTTCTCCTTCCCTCCTCATTTTTAATGAGACCTGATCTTGCTGTTCCACATTTACTAAATTAGGCACCGGCAAAATGTGATAGTGTAGGCTTACACTATTCACATTGCTATCTGCTGCTTGACTCAATGTATTGAAATTTGACTTTAAGGACAGACTTTCAGCGGTAGGAAGCAATGTTGACAAAACAACTTTTAAAAAAGATCATACAGAATGAAAATGTAGATATGTGCCTTGTTTTGAGCTATCTCAAATCCTTTTGCTAAATAAGTACAGGGTAAATTATTTTAAATAGGGAAAATGGAACAAATTTTTAAATATTTTAAGGCATTTCAAATGGCCCTTAAAATACAACAGTTGTCCTCTAGAGGGATTTTCATTAATTATTAACCGTATCAGAAATGTAATTAAGTCAGTGCTGAAATTAGTCAAGATAAACTTTATAACTGAAATCGCATAAATAACGTATATGGGTTCTATGAATTAATCATTGTAAATTTGATTAAAAAGTTACATTTCAAAGTTCATGCAATTTAAGGTCATGTTGTTTCTGTTTTTCAAACATTTGTTAAACCAGCTGTTTATAGAGGCACATTGTATGGCTAAAGATCTAATTGCACCATTATTAGCATAGAACTGTAGTCGGTAAATAATTAGTGGCTTGCATTCTGGAGTTTTGATAAATTTTTAGACTTCTCTAAATTAACATTTGTCTTATGATCAGTTAAGGAAATTAAATATCGATTAAGGAAATTCAGACAGGGCCAGCTTCACAGTCTCCCTCCTCCACAGGGCCCCCTATGACCACTGCCTTGGAGGCTGTGCTGACTCTGGGGAAGGCCTGTCAGTAGCTGTGACCTGGGTTAAGCTGAGGGACCAGGGGCATTTTTGAGAATATTGATTAGATTAAGGAGAGGTGGGGACCTGTATTAGTTTTTTATTGCCTCTGTAACAAATTACCAAACAGTGCCTTAAAATGTCATCAATTTATCTTATATTTCTGTAAGTTAGATGACTGGTGCAAGTCTCACTGGGCCAAAATCAAGGTGCTAGCTGGGCTGTGTTCCTTCTGTCTTTCTGGAAACTCTGGGGGAAAATCTGTTTTATGGCCTTTGTTTTTTGGGATGGAATCTCTCTCTGTTGCCCAGGCTGGAGTGCAGTGGCACGATCTCGGCTCACTGTAATCTCTGCCGCCTGTGTTCAAGCGATTCTCTCACCTCAGCCTCCCAAGTAGCTGGGATTACAGGCACACACAACCATGCCCAGCTAATTTTAGTATTTGTAGTAGGGATGGGCTTTCACCATGTTGGCCAGGCTGGTCTTGAACTCCTGACCTCAGGTGATCTGCCGGCCTTGGCCTCCCAAAGTACTGGGATTACAGGCGTGAGCCCCCACGCCGAGCCTCGGTGCCTTTTCCAGGTTCTAGAGCTGCCACATCCCTAGACTCATGGTCCGTCTTTCATGTTTGAAGCCAGCAACATAACGTCTCTCTGATCCAAGTCACCAAAGGTTCTCTGCTTTTGAGATCTCATGTTATTAGATTGCCCCCCTTCCTTTTGGATATCCCAGGATATCCAAATGGATATCTCCATTTCAAAGTCCTTAATCAAATCTGCAAAGTTCTTGTTAGTCCCATATAAGGTGACATATTCACAGGTTCCAGAGATGAAGAGTTGGACATTTTAGCAGAGTCATTACTCTGTCTACCACACAACCAAAATTCAGTATATTGGATTCACTGTTAGCACTTCCTCTGTTTACTAGTCCATCTTTTTATTTTTCAGCTTCTTGTGTCCTGACACCCATTTCTGTCTCAGTCCACTTTAAACCTCGTTCTTCTCAGTTCTAAATTTCTCTCACCTTCCTTTAGCATGCAGTCCAGTGGACTGCCTTCTCCTGCTGAGAGCAGTATTGCTGGCCAGGCTGCCTGGGTTCAAAGCTAGGCTGTGCCTCATAAATGTGACCCTTGTTAAGTTATTCACTATCTCTGTAACTCAGTTTTCTCATCTGTAAAAGGAGGATAAAGAATGTGCCTGGACTACATATGATTGATATAGTGATTCCGTGAATTAATATATTCATCACTCTTAGAACAATGCCTGAGATATAGTAAACCATCAGTACATGCTAACCATTGTTGCTGTGAATTTGGTTACTCTCCTTTTGGTTGCTGGTAGAAATTCCCTCAAGATTTTATCTGTGATTTCTTGTCTCTTCTTCAGAAGTTACACCATCTCTCAAAGCTTTAGCATTCATCCCTAGGCGAAGAACTCCAGCTGGACGCATTTCCAAGCTCTATACTTTTATTTCTGGCAGTACTAGGTGAATATTTTTGTTTGGATGTCCCAGGGGAGCCACAAAGCTGAACTTAACATCTTGCCTACCGAAATATTGCATCTATGTTCTTATTTCTATTACTGTCTTTAGATCCAAAGTCAATTTTTATTCTTTCCCTCTCATTTACTACCAAACATCAAAAAAGTTATCAAATACTAAAGAATCTACTTTCAAACAATCTTTTAATCTATTTGTGTCCCCACTTCCACTGCTCTGATCCAGGTTTCTATGGCTGTTACCCTGATTTGTTGCCCTAGTTGAAGTAGAATGGTATTCTTAAACCTTTCCTCTGATTATGCAACCCCCACCACTGGACCCACCCCTCCCTTCCACCTTGCTCCCACATCTTAAGTGATTCTCCGCTGTCTTAGCCTGGAGACTACATCCAGGGTAGCATATAAGTGAGTTTTCTTCTGGAATTCCCTAAAAATTTAAAAATTCCGTACAAAAGTATGTTGTCAAGATTGTTGCTTTCAGTCTCAACAGCCAGTTACTGTTCACGCGTCTTAAACATGCTTGAAACAGGGCATCTTTTCCTTTCATGAATGAGCTTTGTTCTTTCATACCTGAACCTTCACCACTGGGGGCATGCTCTTCTCCTCCATCTCTACCTATGAGAAATTTACCCAGCAGTGAGGCTTAGTGACAGTACCCTCCACTCTCTTTGTGAAGCCTTACCTGGTAGCCTTTCCCCAAACCCTGTAAGTCAGAGGTCAGCAAACTACAACCCACAGGCCAAATCCAGCCCATTGCTTAGTTTTATAAGTTTTATTAGAACTCAATCACACTCGTTCATTTATGTATTGTCTATGGCTGCTTTTGGGTCTGCAATAGCAGAGTTGAGTAGCTGCAACAGAGACCATATGGCCCACAAAGCCCAAAATAAATTATGCTCTGGCTCTTTACAGAAAAAAATGTGTGGACCCCTTTCCCCTTTTGGAGATTACATAGTCTACCTAGTGCATCTTTGACATCTCCTTCTGTTAGACTCACTTCTGCACAACTTTTTTCCTGGCAAGAACGATCTCTTCTTGTAGACATAGATTCTGCCTTTATCATCCTCGTTTCTGTCCTTGGGCCTAGCAGGGGTAGGTCTCCATAGTTGTTGGGAGCAATGGATTACTCTGTAAAAATTTTTTTTAAACTACATTTTGCTCACTTGGCTAAGTGACCAAAATCTTATATAAAGCAGTATTCCCTTTAGGGGTTTAGTGCTTGTCATTTGATGTTTCTGGTAGTAAACCATTTCATGTTTCACTTCGAGAAGCACTTTTTTGACTGCCAAGATAAGCTGCAAAATTGGGTCCAAGGATCTTAAGAAATAATATTCCTAAGCCATTTAGGCAGCTCACTTGGTGATCTCATTTAATAAGTGGTCCACTGAAATATAGGATTGCAGAGTATACTTTTTCATGATGCATGGGTTTCACCATGTGAAGTAGATACCTAGTTCCTACTCAGCTGTTTTTGTTGACTACCTAGGGTGTGATAACATTTGACCATGCTATTCTCTTATGAAAAATGCCAAATAGTTAAATTTGTTTTGGGAAAACCAGAGATGCCTCTCTTGCTCCTAAAGGAGAAACTAAATGACCTTGGGTTTCTTTGTTTTTTGTCTCTCTCTAAAACCCAGGAAGTATTGATGTCATGTCCTCCTGCGAAGTGAATTAGCTGTCCTTGCCTTTGCTGCTTTAGTACTGGGAAATGCCTGTCAGACAGTGAGCTCATGAGTGCAAGGACTCTGTTTTTTAATTTCTGAATCCTCAGTGTTTGGCACAGAGAAAGCTCTTGACAAATATTTATTAAATGAATAAATCAATAAATAATTGAAGATCTCAGAAAGAACATTTTTCCCAAGGTATTACTTTTAAACCATAAACTTAGAATTGCCTACTTCTCTCTAGTTCGCATCCTTAAATGTCTCTTGCGAGAATTTCCTGTTGTGATGATATAGTTTATGTCTAGCTGTGGGAGGTCAAGGGTGGGCTACATTGTGCCTAAGTCTACAGAACGCAAGGAAAACCCTTAAACTTTTGTGAGGTGACAGGAAATCAATATCTGCTCCCTAAGTATTTCCCTGAGTGAGAATGTAAAGGGTTAAGATAAATTTTAAGTATCACAGGGTGAGACAAAGTGAGAAATTCAGGATTTAGATTGGCATTCAGAGCAGGGAGGGAGAAAAAGATGACCCAAATTGACACAAAATGAGAAAATCTTGAGAAATAAAGGTAAACGGTAGCAAATGTGATGTATTTGAGAACCTTACAAGGAAGTTTTCAGTATGTTCCAGTTGATTTATAGGATGTAGAACCATTAAGTGTTAAAATGGAAAGGGGTGGATTTCCAAGACGCTCGCAGTGAGGGTTCAGTTAGGAATCAGAATCCCAACAAACAGATTTTAATAAAGAAACTTCTTATGTTACAAAGGAATGGCTGGGTTATGGAAATTAACAAGAGATGGTGAAGCACCCAGGGTCTAGCAAGGGTGAGGAGCCTTTATAAAACATGCCTCAAGAGGCAAGGGCAATATTGGAGCCACTCAAGAACAGGAGCCATGGGAAAGGGGCTACCCAATAGAGGTATACGTTGCAGAGGGCTTTCCAAATGGCTAGGGTCCTCACAAGTATTAACACAGGAAGGGAGCAGGGAAGAAGTAACTCAGCCTCTCTTTCCTCCCAACCATTAGCTCCTTCTTGTGCCTCCATTGGCTGAGGCCAACTGGAGGCCCATGAGGGAGCCCAGGTGATGAAGGAGTCACCTTCCCAGAACACAAAACAGGTGGAGAATGGATCTGAAGGAGGTGGAGGCCCACAAAACATCACCAGCACAGGGACCATCTCCAGCCTTTCAGTTTACAAATGAGGAAAATGAGGCCCAGGCTAGGAGAAATGAATACCTTGGAAATTCATCCCTTTCAACCTTAACACTTAATGTTCTGTATCCTCATAAATTCAGTGCTCACATGACAAAGACAATCAATAAGGACTGACTGAATAAGTAAATGGAAGAATACATGAATTTGAAGAATAAATGAATTTTTTGCATTATAAAATCCATTTTTCACCAACATGTTTGCTAGATAGCATTCTGACATATCAGTGGACCATAATATATTTAACTATTGTGCTATTAACAGTTATTTTTCTAGTTTCTAATATTGCTATAATGATAATAATTATTATAGTTATGTCCGTATTAATTATAATTATGATACTGAGTACTATTTATTGAGTATGTCAGGCACCATGCTGTGTGAACACATACTTTTTTAGCCCTTATTATGAATATTTGAAATATGAATTTGAACTCCCATTTTGTAAAAGAGGAAATTGAAGCTCACATAGTAACTCAATCATAACTCATCAGAAGTTCCACAGCTACTACAAGATAGACCCAGAATATGCACCAATATCCATTCAACACAAAAGTCAATCTCTCTATTGCTTCCCTATGTTATAAAAAAGTTTGAGTGGAACATTTTCTTACGTAACTCTTAATATGTCTTATTTTCTTGAGATAACTTCCTAGAAGTGGAATTATTGGGTCCAAAGAGATAATGCTATTTTTAAGTAGTAAGAAATAACATTTAGTTGCAATTTGAAATATATTAAATACTTGTGAGAGAAACCTTCTTATATAGGTATGAAAGTTTTAGTTTTATCTAATGATCTGATTGCAAATGGTGAGATAGCCATATCTGAGAGCCCCTGTTTTCTTATGTTTTTACCAGCAGTGAATAGTATCTTTTTTTAAATAGCCTCTATTTTTTAGAGCAGTTTTAGGTTCACAGCAAAATTGACTGCAAAATACAGACATTTCTTATGTATCTTCTGCCCCTACACGTGCATAGCCTCCTCCATTATCACCTTCCAACACCAGAGTGGTACAATTATTACAATTGATGAACCTACATTGACACATCATCACCCAGAGTCCATAGTGTGTATTAGCATTCACTCTTGGTGTTCTACATTCTGTGGGTTTTGACAAATTTATCACAATGTGTGTGCACCATTATAGCATTAAACAGAGTAGTTTTATTGCCCTGAAAATGCCTTGTGCTCTGCCTGTTTCTCCCTCCTTTCTTCTTTCCTCATGGCAACCGCTGATCTTTTTACTGTCCCCATAGTTTTGCCTTTTCTAGAATGCCATATAGTTGGAATTATGTACTATGTAGCCTTTTCAGACTGGCTTCTTTCACTTAGTAATGGTTCTTGAACATTTAAGGTCAGTGAATGGACACTTAAGGTTCCCACATGTCTTTTTATGGCTTGACAGTTCGTTTTGTTTTAATGCTAATAATATTGCATTGTCTGAATGTACCACAGTTTATTTGTCATTTTCCCTACTGAGGGACATCTTGGTTGTTTCCAAGTTTTGGCAATTATGAATAAAACTGCTGTAAACATTCCTGCGCAGGTTTCTGTGGGAACATAAGTTTTCATCTCACTTGGGTAAATACCAAGGAGCATGATTGCTGGATTGTATGGCGAGAGTATGTTGAGTTTTGTAAGAAACTGCCAAACTCTCTTCCAAAGTGGCCGCACCATTTTGTATTTCCACCAGCAGTGAATGAAGGTTCCTGTCGCACTGTGTTCTTGCCAGCATTTGATGTTATTAGTGTTTTTGATTTTCACTATTCTAACAGGTGTGCAGTGGTATCTCACTGTTGTTTTAATTTGCAATTAATTACCCAATGACATCTACATTATTTTTTAAGATTTATTTTTATTTTAATATTTTATTTATGT
This sequence comes from Rhinopithecus bieti, assembly GCF_001698545.2. Taxonomy (NCBI): domain Eukaryota; kingdom Metazoa; phylum Chordata; class Mammalia; order Primates; family Cercopithecidae; genus Rhinopithecus; species Rhinopithecus bieti. The sequence goes on from NW_016808815.1 coordinate 1,601,354, forward strand.
ACTTATTTTCAATTAACAAATAAAAATTGTGTATCTTTATCACATATAATAAAGTTTTGAAATGTGTATGCATTGTGGAATAGCTAAATCAAGCCAATTAATACATATGTTATATCACATACTTATCAATTTTTATGGTGAGAATGCTTAAAATTACTCTGTTAGTGATTTTAAAGAATACAATACATTGCTATTAAGTATACCCACTATTTTGTATAATAGATACCCAGAACTTATTTATCCTGTCTAAATGAAATTCTGTATCCTTTGACCAACATCTCCACAACTGAGCTCCACCCCACAGCTTTTGGTAACCACCATTCTACTCTCTGCTACTTACGAGTTCAAAATTCCACAAATAACTGAGATCATGGGGAGTTTGTCTTCCTGTGCCTGGCTTATTTTACTTAGCATAATGTCCTCCAGGTTCATCCATATTGTTGCAAATGACAGGATTTTCCTTGTTTTTCTTTCCTTTTTTTTTTTTTTTTTTTTTTGAGACGGACTCTTGCTCTGTCGCCCAGGCTGGAGTGCAGTGGCACGATCTCGGCTCACTGCAAGCTCTGCCTCCTGGGTTCACGCTATTCTCCTGCCTCAGCCTCCCAAGTAGCTGGGACTACAGGTGCCCACCACCAGGCCTGGCTAATTTTTTGTATTTTTAGTAGAGACAGGGTTTCACCGTGTTAGCCTGGGTGGTCTCGATCTCCCGACCTCGTGATCCACCTGCTTCGGCCTCCCAAAGTGCTGGGATTACAGGCATGAGCCATGGCGCCCGGCCCCTTGTTTTTCTTTTCAAGGGTGAATAGAATGTCTTTGAATATATCCACCACACATTTTGTCAATTTTTCCATTGATAGATACTTACATTCCATATTATGGCTGTATTTTGGCTGTTGTGTCTAAAGTTGTAGTGACCATTGGAGTACTGGTATCTCTTGGACATATTACTTTCATCTCCTTTGGCTATATACTACATTTAAAGAGTTTTAAATCACTGTTTATGAATTTTTAAAAATCTCAGGTTATTTTCACTGTAGATGGGCTTGTGGGGGTGAGGAAAGGAGAGTGGGAAGGCTAAGCTATTCAAGGTTGTCTTCACTGACCACTTCCCCTTACTCATCCCCTCTTCCAAGGTCTCAGCTTATCTCCCAGGGACTGAACACCCTCCAGACAAAATCAACGTAACAGAAGTCTGGCATTTGAGAATATTTGAGTTTAGTTACCTGTAGTCTTCCCTAGGTATCCCTAGAAAGATTAGTTCCTGGATAACCACCTCCCTCCCTTCCCCAGATACCAAAATGCTCAAGTCCCTTATATGAAATGGCAAAGTATTTACATATTACCTATGTACATCCTTCCATATACTTTAAATCTCTAGATTACTTATAATACCCAGTACAATGTAAATGTTATGTAAATAGTTGTTATACTATATTTTAATATTTATTTTCCTTTATTGTTGTTTTAATTGTATTTTTTTTTTCTGAGTATTTTCTATCCGAGGTTGGTTTAGTCCACAGACATGGGACCTGCTTATCTGCAGGTCCCATCTGGAGGGCCAACTGTACTTTGTTTGGTGCCTGCCCTGCTGGCTCCCTGCCATCCCCGGCACCCTCCGTTTCTTTCTGGAACTATTTACATTAGTGTCTACTGTGAGTTAGGCATTGTGATAGGCATGAAATAAGGCACAGTCCTGGCCCCGCGTTCATGGGACAGATATGCAGACAGTTACAGTACAGGTGGGTAGGTCTTGGTGTAGATATGTAGCAGATGCTAACAGAGTGCAGAGGAGGGGCATGTGAACTGAGGATTCTGGGGATGCTTGGTAGAGTTGGAGGCTGGGAATAATGGGATTTCTTCAGAAGGGTGATGAATGAGCTGATCTTAGAAGAATATATTGGATTAGGGCTATGAAAGAGAGCATTTCAGGCAAGAAGGAGGATTTTTTTTTTTTTTTTTTTTTCATGAACTCACTACTTAAGACCAAACTGTAAGCACCAGCACTGTTTCCTTTTCACCTTATGGAGACCATTATTGGAGCTGTGTTCATCAAGTCTTTTCTATGAACCAACAACCCCAAATCCCAGTGGTTCATACCTAGAAACATTTGTCTTTTTATTCAGGGTTTTTTTCAGGCAGCTGTTGTTTGCCTGATATTGGCTAGTTTGAGTGAGGCTTGGTCCAGGTTGCAGATCAGGTTTGAATTTGCTCTTGTGTCTCCTTCTGAGACCCGTGGCTAGCTGGGACATGTGCTTTTTATGATAATAGCAGAAGCAAAAGAGACCAAGCCTAAACCACACAAGCACATTTTTGCTTTCATCTGTTTGCTAATATCCCCTTGGCTAAAGCAAGTCATAATGGCCAAGTCCAAAACCAATAGAGCAGAGAATACACCTTCCCTCTCTATTGGGAAGTACTAACAAGTCACATGGCAGAGGGAAGGTGTGAATTACGAATCAGGGGCAATAATCTACTCTGCCACTGTGGTTTCCTGAAATGAAGTCCTAATAGAATTCGGTCGCAGGGGGAATAAAAGGGAGACTCTCACTCAGCCTCAGCAACAGGAAAGAAAGTAAGTTACAAAAAGTCTGTAAAGAATCTAGAGGAGGATTTGAAGGAGAGAAAGCACCAATAATCTAACTGCAGCACTTTATTTGAATTTAAGTAATGCTGGTCAAACATTCTTACAGGCCCTTACCCTTTCTGATCTATAAATTCTTCATATAGATGCTGAGCCAAAGGTTAGATCTAGAAAATATTATATCTAGTCCTTAGCATTTTGGTTTCTTTTCAGTGTGCTTAAACGCTCAGTTAACGTGGCTTTAGACATAATTATAACAGAATTACAAATGAAAGCATCTTGGCAGAAAGTTTTTCCTGGCTTTGATGTGTTGGTACTGCCAGATTTTTGTGACATGCTGATGCTAATCTGTCAAATAGCCTGACACAAAGTGAGAAGAGAAATAAAAGGAGGCACGACAGGGCCAAGGACCTGGTGTGGTGGAGGATGGTTGGACAGTAGCAAATTCTGTCATCAGCCCTACTGAGACTAAGCAACACCCTATCTTCAGGTCTCTGGGTCGGGCAAGGGGGTCCTACATGGGATAGAGCTCATACCACTCTCAGAAATGCACCTACTTTCAGTTACCCACCAATTCTGATGCTCAATGCTCCTCCGAACCTGTTTTCTATGGGTCCACTGGAGCTCACTTAACTAAGATAGCACAAATTCTGCCCCACTCATGGGAACACACCTAAGCTAATGACACATGAGGTGCTTCCTCTTCTGCATGTATTCCTATGTGTTTGAGCTTTTTCCTCCCTCGGATGCGAGAGGGTATCAGTCTGTTTTACAAACATTTTGTCAAGTGTCCTTTGAGCCACATACGAGAGGATATTAGAAAGGCTCCAGAAAGTTTGGAAAAGTAAATTCAGACCTGAGAGTAACCAAGAGAGTTCCTACCTTCCTTCTGGTCATTGTTCCAGGAAGTTGAAGCACTGGATTTACCCTCCACTTTGTAGTTAAAGAGGAAACTAGAAGTAAATAGTCCCTTCTACAAGGTTTATTTATTTATTTATTTTTTAAATTAAGAATAGATGAGTCTTATGTTTTGTGTGTGGTGGTGACATTCAAAACATAGTTTTTCAGTGTTTTGAAAAGTAATTTACCTAAGAAATGACAGGAAGAGTAATGCAACACGTAGACAGCATTGCTGCGAGTTGTAAAACATTGACAGAACAACAAATGTTCCTGTGGCATAGAGTCCTTCTGAATCACAGAAATGACATTTGGATGAAAGCAAATCATTTTTACACATGCACACTGCTAACTGTGCAGTAAAGCCAGAAATAGTATACCTTGGAAGTGGGCCAGAGAGAAAGAACACCTAAGAATTTTATGTTTTCAGAAAATTTTCACTTTTAGGCAAGATTTTGAGAAGTAAAGAAAATATTTGAGAGCCTTAAAGAAAATATGAGCTTTGATTTTTTTCTTTTCTTTTCTTTTCTTTTTGAGATGGAGTTTTGCTCTTTGCTGCCCAGGCTAGAGTGCAGTGGTGAGATCTCAGCTCATTGAAACCTCCGCCTCCTGGGTTCAAGCGATTCTCCTGTCTTAGCCTCCCGAGTAGCTGAGCTTACAGGCACCTGCCACCATGCCCAGCTAATTTTTGTATTTTTAATAGAGATGGGGTTTCACCCTGTTGGCCAGGCTGGTCTCGAACTGCTGACCTTAGGTGATCCGCCCTTCCTGGCCTCACAAAGTGCTGGGATTACAGGCATGAGCTACTGTGCCCGGCCTTTGATTTTTATTTATTAAAATATTAGTCATTGTGTTCTCATGTAGTCATCAAGTGTTTGGAGAGAAAACTCAGACCAAGCAGGAAATGTAGGCTTGATGTTTAGGAGACAGAGTACAGTGGGAGGCGTGACTTGGGGAGCTGATCACACAGAGATTACAGATGGAGATATGGAGTGCATAAGATCCCCAAGGATGGACAGGATGGAGAGAAGAAAAGGCCAAAATCAAAACTTTGGAAAATGCCCACTATGGTGGGCTGATAATGGCTCCCAAATATCTGTCCACATTCTAATTCCCAGGACCTGCAAGTGTTACCTTATTTGAAAAGAGTCTTTGCATATGTGATTTAGTTAGGGATCTTGAGATAGGGAGATTATCCTCAGTTATCCAGGTGGTCTCTAAATGTCACAACCAGCATCCTTATAAGAGAGAGGCAGAGGGAGATTAGACACAAACACTGAGAAGGTGATATAATAACAGAGATAGAGATTGGAGTGATGTTGTCACAAGGTGAGGAACATCAAGGAATGCTGGCGCCGATGAGAAGCTGAAGGAGGCAAGGAATGGATTCTCCCCACAGCTTCTGTCTGCCTTTCTGGAGTCTTAATGGGCGTACAGATGTTCAGCTTGCACTTCTGTGGAAACAGGGAACATACAGCAGTGGCACAGAGCCCTGGTGACACTGTGGTGTGAGACACCTGGCCTCCAGAACTGAGATGATAAAATCCTGTTTGAACCCATCCTGGTTGTGGTAATTTGTTAAATTGGGTCTTGGGAACTAATCCCACCTTTGGGAACAGGAACAGAAAGAGTTTAAAAAGGTAAGGAGAGGTAGCAAGAAGCTTAAGTGTCATGAAAACGAAAGCCAAAGCAAGAGTTTAAAAACAGATGAGCAGAGGCAATAGTGTAAACGCTAGAGCCTAGAGCCTAATGGGTAAAAACGAAGATTGAGGAGAATCATTGATATGATAGAAGCTAATGATGGCAGCTAACTTGTACTGAGCACCCATTATGCTGGACATTGCCATAAGCACTCTGCAGATATAAACTCAATTCTCACAAAACCCTATGAGGTATGAATTGTTGTTACCCCATTTTACAGGTGAAAAAACTGAGGGAAAAGTTTAAATAAATGCATTAAGTAACATAGGTAGTAAATGGCGTGGCCAAGATTTGAGCCGAGAATTCTGGCTACAGCATCCACCTTTTAGCCACTACTTTGTACTAACCTCACCTTATCCCCCAAGGTGTGTGTTTCCCAAGTTCTGACTTTGGGTCTTTTATCAAATAAGGTAGATGATGTGTCTCAACAGGAAAAAGTATTTTTGTAATGATTATTTGAGGTGGAAAGGAGGAAGATGAGAAACTTTACATCACCTGGGCCCCATCTTCTCAGCTGAGTTGGAGAGGAAGCTATCTGATGAGGCTGAGGAAGGCAGCTAAGTTTCTGGCCTCAGGGAGCCTAGGAAAGATGGTGAGGATACAATAAAACAGGAAGCACTAAATGAAAAATTTGCTGCACAGGTAAGTGTGCTCAGTGTTATTTCCTTGACTGACTTTTGCCACTGTACCATGTCTATGTCCATGGTGTCTGCACCATGTAGCGTGCAAAGTGCAGAGGGAAAAGGGACTGAAGGAGGATCATCACTCCACACCTGCCCTATGGAAGGTACTTTGTTCAGATATGATGAAGGAATCAGAAGACTGCACAATGTGACCTTTGTCATTAGAGACTCTTGAACGTTTGAGAAATGGACCATCCATGTACTCGCAGATGAATGAGAGTTCAAGAGCATTACATGATAAGAGCTAATTGCAAGATTAGAGACTGTAGTGGGTCAGAGGAACTGAAGTGTGTCAAGGGGAAGGTACAGCTCTAGATAGTTCTTACTAAGGTCTTTGTCAGCTGATCAAGAATCAGGAGGACATTTCAGCCTGGATGATGCCATGGGTCAAGCATGAGAGAGGGGAGAAACGATTCCTTAAGAGCTTAGGCCAAAGGACTCCCAACATTCTGTGCTTCCAATCTATCCCCCACCCAGGATAGATTTCTGTTGAGTTACTGTTCAGAACCACTGCAGGCTTAAAACAATGAGTGTTTATATTGGTATTGAATCCATTAGACTGCATGGTATAGTGGAAAAAGACAAGGTTAAAATATCAGTTATTCACTTTGTTGCGTGACCTTGGTCAGGTAACTTCTCGAGCCTCAGATTTCCCATTTGTAAAATGTAGATACCAATTCTCAGTCTCTTATGGTTGTGATGATACATTAATGGGATAATGATCAATATCTAGTGTAGTGCCTGACATTTAATAGATAGTGTCAACAATTTTTTTAGACTAAGAACAAATTGGATAATGTAATTTATTGACTGACAATTCATTTCTAAAGATGTGACTTCAGAATGTTCTATAAATGTTAACATTTTCAAATGCCTGGAGTATATTTTCTATCTTGCATACTAGCTATTTATTTACAAATCTCTCTTTCTCTCATTGACTTAGCCCTTGTGTGAGGAGAGCTCTTTTAGGCTAGACCCTTTATCTGTACTTTGAGGACCTTTAATTCCTAGAGGAAGAACGTGGATTTTTCTCAGGCATTAAAGATTCCTTCCAAATTTCCATGTAACATACCCATTTTCCTCATATCTATCTTCTCCTGGTAATATTCTTGAATTATTTTTTATTTTTAACATTTTTTTGCTATGATCTACATTCTTATATTAAAAAAAACAATTTCAAGTACCTATGCCATTTATTTCCATGATATAATTTCTATTCTCATTTACGTCATTTTGTGCTTCCTTCAGAAAAGTTATATAAAAGCTAAAAGTGCTGTGCTGAGTCAGAATCCTGTTCTCCTCAGCCCAATAAGCCTCTGCAAAAAGGAAAAGAAGAAATGTTTTCAGGAGAGCAGTCTATTTCATATTTGCAGACTGAGAGTGCATGTGTCATCTGATGTTGACTTAAAATCTCTCCCCTTCCCTTCATCTGTCACCCACAAGTCTGTTTGCATTCTTCTGGAGTCTTGATGGGTCTACAGATGGTTCAGTTTGTACCTCCGTGGAAATGGGGAACATGCACCAGTGGCACAGAGAATGGTGGAGTGGAAGAAAACCACTCCACCATGATGTGGATGATGCATATGGTTGATGCTGTGGTGTCTGTCTTACTTATGGAGAGAGACCTCTGGGAGTAGAAGGCTCATACTTGCCTAGGCACCTGAGCATCAGAGTAGGGCATGCATTGCCCGGGGGCAGCTTGCCAGCCTATCTCCCAAGGGGCCACCCAGCATGATAGTCCTAACCTAGGTGAATCTCCTGAGACCAAGGCTTAGGCTCACAGCACTGTGGGCTTAGAAACAACATCTTGGGGACAGACTCATACCAAGCAATTCATGTGGAGGTAGATGTATGAAAGCCCAGGATTTCCATCTGTTAGCTCACACTGAGAACCCTGGCTGCCAGGTAGACAGGAACACTAGTGTGAAAACTCTCTTCCTGTACTGGAAGCCAAATCCTAATCCGTAGGTTATCTGGTGAGTACTGTTGGAATGAGGGCAGTTAAATGGATAAAGGAAAGTAAAATCATGTATGTCAGGACTGTCTGGTGGTGCAACTAGAATTCTTGAGCTTAGCCTGTTTCTTAGATGAGCGCTGCCTATGTTTATTACACTATTTGTTTTAATGATTTCCTGGCTGACCAAGCCCTAATCTGATTTGAGTCATCCTTCCTTAAGATTTGCTAGAGTTTACAAATTGGCCCAGGTCATATCCTCTTTTTCCCCTGGGAAAATTTAAGGTGACCTTTCTTACCTTTGACATGACCTATGACTGTCGATTTTGCAGTTTACCTCTTAGCAGAGTTGTTATTTTCCTTGTTTCTGGATTTTTAGTAGACTTCTTATTGTAGCTCTAAAATAATTTTTAATTCTCTTTTTTATTGGTATTTCTTAGCAAGAATTCTTCTGTAGTGAAGAACTTTCCCTCATCAACTAATAAAAAATGCCTAGTAAAGGAAAGGCAGGATAAATGCTTGCTTTATTCCCTTTATTAATTTTCTGAGTAATGAGTTGGTATCTTAGGAACCTCCAATGGTGATCAATGAGTGTTTTAAAACAATACACATTGAACTCAGTATTTCTTTATATAGTTGATATGCATCAGTAGATGGAGTCCATATTAATGATGTAATCTATGTAAGCTGATGTAATCAATACTTTTGAGGAGATTGACATGATGTCTGGAATTTGCTTTAAATACTCCAGTATCTAAAAAGCAAACCAACAACAAAGGGAGTGGAATCGATGAAAAAGGATTAGAAAAGCCTTGATATTTGTTGACACTGGTTGATGAGGACATGGAGTTCATTATACTATTTGTTTTGCTTTTGGTATGTTTGAAATATTTCTGAATACAGTAGTTCTCAAGATGCATATAATTCTAAGGTTATCAAGAGTATAAATGTGAGTTCAGCCAACGACTTGTGAATCTTGTGGAGAAAGTTCTTGATTTTTGTTGAAATTCCAGATACCCCAACAGTAGTTCTTAAGCCCTATTGCTTTGGCAATAGCATGCCAAATATGTGCGTATATTCCCAGCATTTTGGAAAGAGCTTTTATAAGAATCTTCAGATTTGACTGATTGGATCCTGATTCGTAACAGTCTCGTCTTGGCAACTAAGGATGTCTACTTTTGAGTGATGCATACCTTAAGAATTTGAAACATGATTGCTTCTGTTCTCTGGACTTCATACAAGAACGTAACAGCCTTTTAGCCATTCTGAAGTCTAATGGTGCCATTTCTCATTCCAGGTTTAAGTTTATCTATTCATGGGGCTGAAAAGTGTTTGCAAATCCATCAACGGCGAAGTGTGGCAAGCCACCCAGCGTCACGTCGTCGCCTGCCTGTGGTCAGGCATTCCTCACTCCCACCAGGCAGAAGGTCAATAAAAATGGAGGCGAGCTCTTCTGGAATCACTAATGGAAAAACCAAAGTCTTCCACCCAGGTGATGCATGGGGAAGTTCAACGGGGACCCATTTCAGCAGCAACCTGACCACAGCCTGCCTTATATTTTTATTATGTAATTATGCCATACTTTCAGCTAAGCTTGCTTTTGTTAGGAGTCTTGTTTTATTTCCCCTTCTCTTCGCCTCAGTCAGTGGTAAATATCACCAAGACAAATAAGAGGGGAGAGAGCTTGATGGATCAGAGAAGGTTGAGGCTATGTGCACAGTGATAGAATCTAAATGAAACTCAGAGTGCTTAAACTCTTTCTCAGTTCAGGAAAGCTCATTATATAATAAAACAAAATAGATATTTGGCTGTTTTCCTGATAATTTGTCCTAAGATTGCTCAGGAAAAAAATCAAGCCAAAAAACACCCACACTTTGAAACCTAGGTTATCTGTGTTGGCTTGTCCACATCCTCCTGAGATCATGAGAGAAGACTGGAGTCATTATATTGTTTTAAGTCTTCTGGGAAGCATCTGTGATCTCTTTAAAATATTAAAATGATTCTACATTAAAGGAAGTAAAAACATTTTATGTGCTCATTTGGGGGAAAAGCTCATTTGTGTATTCATTCATTGATTGAACAAATATTTATTGAGTGCCAGCTACATGCTAGGCATTGTTTTAGGTTCAAGGAAATATCAGTGACCAAGGCAATGTTCCTGCAAAATGACTTTATAGAAACATCAATTGCGAGAGAATTCATAAGTCATTTAGAACAACTCTCACCCAATCCTGATTCCTCTCTGTAATGTCCTACTGAAGCCAAGCCTCCATCTCTACTCGTGTCACCCCATCTTCTCGTGTCACCCCATCACATAGCAGCATGTTAGGAAACATGTAACCTTGTTTCCTAACCCACCAAGAAACACCAGGGCCATTGGGCATGAATTACTGGAAGTCCCTTATCCTCTCTTCAAATGTATTGCTCTTTACACATCCTTCCCCACTTTCCTCCGGTTTTCAGAAGATGAGGGGCCTCCTACTGTCTTTGACCAAGCCTTCACCCATGACCTTTAGTCAGGAAAATGTGTCCTCTTGTTTTTGTCTCTTTCACCCCTCCACGCTGCTAGCTGTTTACCCTCAGTCTGTGAAAAGGCTCAACCTTCTACCATTCTGATCATTTGACACTGTATCCTTTTCCCTCTTCTGCCCCTTTGCCCTCCTCCCTTCCAAGCCAAACTTCTGAAATTATAATTTACTTTTGATTGCTCTATTGTATCGAGAGCAACCAACACAATCTGGTTTCTAGCTTCTGCATTCCATCCTGGCTGCTTTTGAGGCCCTCAGTGACCTCCTTTTATCACAATGTAGTATATGCTTGCCAGACTTTCCTGAGGCACCAGACCAAGGTGGATAACCCACTTGTTCCCCAAACACTGTTCCCTTGGCTTCCATGACAATCTTAGGGTTCTCCTCTTATTTCTCTCACATGTAACTTTCCTGGTTTCTCCCACTCCAGCATCTCTCTCCTCCTCTTGTCTCCTTTCCCAGGATGTACCAAATCCAGAATGATTCATCTCTACTCCTGATCAGTTACTGTGCTTGTTCTGTTGATTACAGGGTCCAGTTCAAACCTCTTAGCATGTTAAAAACAAATGCCTTTTGTGATCTGGCCCCTACTGCTCTTCACCCTTCATTTTTTGCCCTCATCTTCCTTAAGCTTTATTACTATAGTATGTCAATCAGGGTTCAATCAGAAAAGCAAAACCAGTAGATAGTATGTACTAGAGATTAATTACAAAGAATTGGCTTTCATTGTGGGAGATGGCTAGGCAAGTCTGAATTCATGAGTCAGGCTATCTGCAAGGGCAGGCTGGAACTCTTGGGCACAGCTCTTAAAAGCTTCAGCTCTGCTTTTAAGGCTTTTCAACTGACCTGGATTATCAAGGAGAATCTCCTTTACATAAAGTCAACTGACTATGAACTTTAATTGCATCTACAAAACACCTTCACAGCAACACTAGATTAGTGTTCATTGAATAACTGGAGACTGTAGCCTGGCCAAGTTGGCTCATCAAATAGACCATCACATCTGATTATATCAATGTGCTTTCACTTCTCTAAATATGTGATGCTGTTTCATGCCTCCCAACCTTTGCTCCTGCTGTTCTTTCTTCCCAGGATGCCCTGGTTTTGCCCTGTTATCTTTGAACATGTCAAAATTACTTGTCTATCTGTCCACTGAAAGAACTGTAAGGGCAGGGATTCTGGATTATTTATCTTTGTACTCCCAAGAAATATTTGTAGGGTAGGGCTGAACAAAACCTTCATTAACTGTGTTTTAGACTACTACAATAGCTTCTGAATTTTTCTGCCTGCCTTTCTTTCAACAAGTACCTGATTTACATCAGTAAACAAAGTAGACACATAGCTTTGTGTGTCTATGTCCTTGGGGAGTTCACATAGCAGCTGCAAGAGATAATAAATAAATATATTAAATCGACCAACTGTGTAGTCTATATTATAGTTATATATAAGCCATACATAATATATAGTGTTTAGGGAAAGGATAAGTATTATGGATAAAAGAAAAAGTAGGGGAAGAGGGTAGCATGTTGTAATATTAAACATGGTGATCAGGGTAGGCTGAGTCATGAAGATGTGTAATCACTGACTAGAAGTTTCTGAGACAGCCATGTGGATGTCTAAGCAACTTCATTCCAGCAGAGGGACAGTTAGTGGACAGCTTGTAGGGTAAGGGTGAGTCTGGCGGTTTGAAGAACAGTATGGAGGCTCCTAAACTTGAAGTGGAGTGAGTGAGGTGGGGAATCATCTCAGTGAGGTCGTAGGGACTAGATCGGGCAGGACCTTATAGACCATTGTAGGGACTTTGAGCCCTATGTGAAAGAAAGCTCTTACAGGGTTTTGAGCAGAAGAATTCCATAATTTGATTTATATTTTAATAGGATGTAATATAGACTATGGGGAGAGTAGATTATAGGAGAGGATAAAAGGAGAAAGATCAGATAGGAGGCCTCCAGAATGATCCAGTGGAGAAATGATGGTAGCTCTGACTAGGAAAGGCAGAAGTGCTGGTGAGAATTTAGAGTCTGGATATATTTTAAAGCTGGATATATTTTAAATCCTGATGGATTGGATGTAGGGTAAGAGAGAAAGAAGAGCAAAGGATGACTGAAAAGTTTTTTTGGCCTGAGTAAAATCAGCTGAGATGGAGAAGGCTGCAAGAGAAGCAAATTTGGTGAGTTTGAGTGCAAAGGTGGGGCTGAGCTCAGAAGTTTGATATTGAGAGCTGGCAAGATATTGTGGGTGGTAGTTTGACCTCCCTGTCTGGAGTTTGAAAGATGATTGGTCTGTGAAAGAGATATAAAACTAATAGTTGTTGACATATAAGTGCTATTTAAAGACATGAGATTGAAAGAGATGACCAAGGGAAGAAATATAAATGTAGAAGGGAGAGCATCAAGGGCTGAGATCTGGGACACTCCAATAATAAAGGGTCAAAGAGGACATGAACCACCAGTAAAAAAGGCCAAGAAAGAACCACCAGCAAAGATGGAGAAAACCCAGAAGTGCCACATCTCAGAAATTACAAAAGTTTATCAAGAAGAGAATAATGGTTTTCTAGGTTAAATGTTGTTGAAAGTCAAATAAGATGAGGACTGAGAATTAGTCATTGATTTTAGTAAAGTGGAGGTCAATGGTAATTTTGTTAAGAGCCGTTTTAATGGAGTGGTGGGGATGAAACCTTGATTGAAGTGGATTTAGGGGAGATGAGAAGATATAAATTAGATGCTCTGAATATAGGCAACTTTTTTGAGCAGTTTTGCTATGAAGTGTAGTGAAGAAATAGGGCAGCAGCTGGAGGAGAAGTAAGGTCAAGAGTTTCTTTTAAAAATAGCAGCTATCCAGCAGATAATGTATGGTGTTCGAGAGAGGGGAAAATTTGTGATGTGGGCATCAGTAAGAGGTTGAGAGCTATGCACAACAGGACCATGGATAGTTTATCTGTGATAACTGGTGGGAAGGAGGAGTATGTAGATATTGGCAGGTATGCTGAGGGTCTAATAAGTTCTTTTCGTATGTTGTCAGCTTTATCTTTAATGTGAGAAGCAAGGTCATCTCTGAGAATGAGCATGGAGCCACAGGGAGAAAGAGAGAGAGAAAGAAAGATATGGAGAGGGAAAATATGTTTGCCAACTTACATTAAAGAGGATTTGAGATTCATTGTCATGAAACTAAAGTAGGACTAGTTATCATCATTGTGTAGCTTTTAATTTTGTATAGCTGCATGAGTAAAGACATAGAGTTGGTGGTGAGTTGTATTTGAACAGGAGTGTGGAAAGGAAGTAGGAAAGAGAGAAAGGGAATTGAAGGTGCATGGAAGGGAGTGATGATAGTGATTCATTTTGTGATTTGGTAAAGAGAGTACAAGATATCAAGGGAATGAAGTACAATGAAAAGTTGGTAGGATCAATTGGTTGAAGTTTCCAGAGGGTTCAAAAAAGTGTGGGGATTAGGGTAATAGAAGGAGGATCTGGAAGGATAAGAGAGGTGATGAGAGAATGGAATGTGTGGCACTAACATGGTGGCACATATCTTAATAACATTTATTTAATTTTATTATAGTAATATCAACACAAAATGCTGTTACTGGTAATGACACGGCTTAGGCCAAGGTACAAAATAAGGAACTATAAAGGTTAGAGGGCAAGATCACTGAATGAAAAAATTCCTAGGGACTGAGAGACCAGGATGTGAAAAGGATTGAGTTAAGAATTGAGTAGTTTTGGGAAGAATGATAGGCCAGTCGTTAACTTTATTGAGAAATAAGGGAATGTGATCTGGCAGGTAGCAGGAGAGTACAGAGATAAAGGGTAGAAGATGATGTAATGTAACAACCTGAGATTCAAGGCTGAAGGTGTTTAGGCAAGAGGGAAGAAGAATGTCTGAAGGTGGATTTGAGACTCAAGAAATCCTCCTTCAGATGCGTTGGTGCCAGGGCTGTTGGAGAAAAACAGTTCTAAGTGAAAGAGCCACAGGGAAGCGTGACCTCTGGGAAGATCCAGGTTTTCCTTAGAGCAAGAAGGTGAATGGGGCAATCTGAGAAGAGATTGGTGATGTTCAGAGAATTCTGGAGAGTCCAGTGGAAGGTTTTAGATGTTGGACAATTGTCTTCAGTGGTTCTCTCTTATTTAATTTTCCAGACAACACCAAGGTTCTCCTTCAGAGAAGATAATTAGTATCAGTCCTCCTATTCTTAAAATTATTATGGGCTATCCAGAAGGAAATGCAGCCTTGTGAGCCCAGCTTTTCAAGCCCTCTCCAAGTTACCCTCTCCCTACTTTTCCAGGCTTATCTCACTTTACACTGTCATTATCCATATTATTCAGCTTCAGCCATCCACAGCCCTTTTACTATTTCTCAAGTAGGCTTTTACTCTTCCATTTCTTTGCCATTGCTCAAGCTCCTCTTTCATCTTGGAATATCCCTTCCCCTAATAAATGTCTGCTAACCCCTCTCATTCCTCAAAATGTAACTTAAATTCTGCTTCCTCCAAGAAGCTTTCTAGATCTTATAGTCAGAATTGTTCCCCTACTTCCCCACGCTTCCACAGAACTTAGAAGCCTTATCAAAGTCCATCTGTTTCTATGGTCTCATAGCTCTCCCAGAAGGCTGGAACTCTCCTCAATTCATCTTTGCATCTTCTGTCACTCCTAACATCATGCATTATCCCTAGTAGGTTCTTAATAAATGATTATATGTTGTTTGTCAAAATCTGTTCTACTCACCAGATACAAGTTAGCACTTTGAAGTTATATGGCATAAATCTTACTCTTCTTTCATATGACAATCCTTCAGTTATTTAAAAAACTCATCCCTAGCTATTTTCCAGGTGAAACATTTCCTGGTGTGTTCAATGCTTCTTTGAATGACATGACATTCAACTTCTTTACCATTGCACCTTCTCTGCTCTTAGAAATATTCTTGTTTCATTGCTATC
The DNA here is from genome assembly GCF_001698545.2 of Rhinopithecus bieti. NCBI lineage: Eukaryota > Metazoa > Chordata > Mammalia > Primates > Cercopithecidae > Rhinopithecus > Rhinopithecus bieti. Next base: position 1,616,631 of record NW_016808815.1, read on the forward strand.
TCTTTGAAAATGCAGTGCCCAGAATTGAGTATTCGGTTAAAGTCAAATGCAGGCAGTGTAGATTCAGTCTTTCCTTTCCTTTAATTGATATCCTGTGTTGATATTACTACAATACAATTAAATAAATGTTATTAAGATATATCCTTATGGTGTTTTATCAACGTGGGCTAATTCAGCCCACATTGTGACTTAATATCTCAAGTATCTTCCCTCACCTTAAAAATACATCACTTGGACAGGTATGGTGGCTCACACCTGTAATCCCAGCACTTTGGGAGGCCAAGGCAGGTGGATCACCTGAGGTCGGGAGTTCGAGACCAGCCTAACCAACATGGAGAAACCCTGTCTTTAATAAGAATACAAAAGTAGCTGAGCGTGGTGGTGCATGCCTGTAATCCCAGCTACTTGGGAGACTGAGGCAGGAGAATCCCTTGAACTCAGGAGGCGGAGGTTGTGGTGTGCCAAGATCGCGCCACTGCACTCCAGCCTGGGCAACAAGAGTGAAACTCCATCTCAAAAAACAAAAACAAAAACAAAACAAAACAAAAAAATCACTTTACTTATCTACCTATCATTTTATCATAGATCCTTAAACCCTACATATGTCGAGTATTGGTTGAAAATATAAATAAAGCCAATCCTCTAGCCTAGAATTATAATTAAGAAAAAATATATTAAGTTACAATTAGAAACTTGTTATTTAAAAAAGTATTTTTAAAACATATTATTCTGGCAAGGTAGCATATGATTTCAGTTCCATTCCGTTTATTTTTAGTGTACTTGCACAAATGCATCATAGTTCTCTGTTGGGAGATTATGGAAGTGCTCTCAAACTGAGTTTCTTATTTGCAGTGAGTCATAGATCTTAGAAGCAGCTTGGGCAATTTAGTCATATTGAGGCCTATTAAGTCATCCATCTATTTTTTACAAAGTTAATAATCCCTGTTCCCAAAGTGCTCTCTAAGGCCCACTCAGACTGGTTACTAAGTACAAAAAGAGAGAATTTGGGAGTCTTGTAGATTTTCTGTTCCATCTGCCTGAACAGTTTCAGTTTGTTTATCCCCCTTTGAGTTTACAAACATTTCTGAGTGCCTACTGTTTACTAACAAGCATTTATTGGGAAGATGCGCTCCTTGGAGCATTTTGAAATGGTGCAGAACTCTATTAAATATGGGTCTTAAGGCTCTCAGTCATGTCCAAGAGGCAATCAGTCAGGGTTATTTGTAACCAACAAGAGAAACTAATCATTTAATCCAAAGAAGGAATTTAAATTTGAAGAATGTGGATGGAAAACCTAAAGAGCCAGCCTTGGAAAAGGAGTAGAGAAATCAAGAATAACTATTTGATTAGAATAGAATATCTTCCATTTGACGATCTGGAATGACTGAATTCTTACCAGTTTTTCTAGTTTTGCATCGTTTGGCTCATGTTTTGAAGATTTAGGAGGATAGTTCTATTGGCTATGCACCTTTCCCTTGGTTGGATAGACAGTCATGAGACAAATGATAGGACAGAAGACCTCTCCCTTCAGCCTTCACCGTGGGAGGGTAGGACCCCTTGATTTCTTTTGCCACCTTGACTACACACAGTGAGGGAGAGGGACTTCACCAAAAGGAAGTAGAGGTGATGTTAGGAAACAACTCTATGTGGAAGAATGCCCGCTACAGGGACATGTGCTTAAGCTGCTATGATAGAAGTCAAACTGTATTAAGGGCTAGAACAGAGAAATAAATAAGGTTATGGGAGCATAACCTTATTATGCTGAAGAGAATTTAGAAAGACTCATAAGACACATGGTCTACCAATTTGACTTTGAAGGCCAACTAGGATTTCAACAGGAGGAAGAGGCATGACCATTTAGATGCAGGAAAGAGCATAACGATAGGAACAGTGAATTATACTGGTTCTGAAAGCAAGCTTTATCGTTAAGTGTTTAAAAGCTAGATATGTCACCTGATGGCTATTACAGCCTTGGACAAATTACTTAATTTCTCTGAATCTTAGTTTATACATCAGTAAAATGAAGAAATTAATACCTACCTTATAGTATTAGGGCTGCCAAATTAAATACAGTGTTCCCAATTAAATTTAAATTTCAGATAAACAAGTATTTTTGAAAGTATGTCCCAAATATTGCATACGACACATATAATAAAAAATTATATTGTTTGTTTGAAATTCAGACTTAGCAGGACATCATGTGTTTTAATGTATTTTATCTGGCAAACCTACATAGCCTCATTATGGCAATTAAATAATTTGTGAAGAATGTCCAGTTTGATTTTTGGCACATACTTGGTGTTCAGTAATAAATGGTTGATAAATAAAGAAATCATTTTTCTTGTCACCATCATGATAAGCAAAATTCATAACCCTGAAAGTACCTATACCCCTAGAATCCTTGTTATCTCAGTCACCACTTCATTTAGCAGTTTCCCAGTTAATTTGTGCTAGAATACCAAAAAGATGGTCTCCCATTATGCTCTAAAATTACAGAAGCCATTCATCTTCATCTCGTATTTGTATGGTTTCTCTTTCCTACTGATTGTTTCAATTCTTTCTCCTGTTTATCGATTTCATTTTGACCTTACCCTTTAGACACTAATAATTAATGAATATTATTTTCTGCTTCCTTTATGGACCAATAATGTAAGTGGTAAATAGTACTAGGTTTGGGACTATAATTTAAGAGTCAAGAGCAGAGTAAACAGAGGCACTGATTTTGGGTTTTTTTAGTTTGAAACTATAAAGCTTAGTGGATATAGATCAAATTATCCCAGCTAATGACTATGCAATATAAAATAGAATTGGAAGCTTTCTGAAATCTAAAATACCTCTTCTATTGCTTTTTCCTTATCTGTTAGGCACATGATACAATCCTAGAGAAGTGTCATTCATCACAGAATATGTCCTTTAGTCTCATTTAGAATTTGTAAAATAATGTTTTGCCGATATGTGTCATTCCCAAGTAATTTCTAATACAGTTTCTTTTATCTCACTTTTTAAAACGTATGGCCCTTTCCGCATTTATGCATGATTATTGTTCCCTATGAATCTATCTAGTATTTAAATGTTAGGATATATTGATTTTTCCAGGAGAGAAACATTAGGATTTTGTTGTTTCCAGAAGGCTAGAATGATTAGTACTGTCTGTATACTTAGGCATTAAATTTGATAATAATAAAATTATAGCTACAATATATTAAGCTCACTACCATATTCCCAAACTCAAAACTGTTAAACTGATTTTATTCATTATCATTGTGTCTAATATAATATTATATTATTATATATAATATTCTCGTGCGATTTTCCTTATTTTATGGGTGGGGAAACTAAGGCATGAAGAAGGGTAAGTACCTTGCTTAAGGTTATACAGCCAGTAAATGGTGAAGGCAAGATTCTAGCTCAAGTGTTCTTATTCTCTCATTTAATATGCTATTACTTTCTTCTTCAGACAACTTGGCAGAAACATTTCTAGTAAATTAGCATAAAAAAGCCTTAGAAAATTTAAATTAAAAACCCTGCAGTAGCTCAAACCTTAGCATAAGAAAACCATACTGAAGAAGGGACCAGTTAGGTTCTGTTGAATGCATGTGTAATCACCTTCACAGTTTATTATTTCTTTCAATGTAAGTGATGTTCCACTTTGTAGCTTCTCTTTTTGGTCTACTATGCTCTGGACTTTTGTTTTTTCATCCTCCCTTTTTTTGTGATTGTGTTATAATAAAATTCATTCCTATTTCCCTGAGTTTCAAAGATTACTTTCTGGAACCAATGTCAAGGCCTGGTCTCAAGTTAGGGAACAGACCATCTCCTGTTTCTCCCTTTAAAGAGTAGTACCAGAGGCTGTGGGAAGAGGGAGAGGAGAGGACCATTAAGGAGAGACTTTTAAAAGAAGAAGGACAGCCAAGAGAGACTTGTCCCTAGTTCTGCCAAGAGTCAAGATAAATTCATGCTTTAGGGAAACAAAAATAAGGAAAAGATAAATATATGGCCAATCTTTAGAATGATAACAATCATGATACTACAACCCTACATTTACTTGATAATTCTGTTGTTTCCAAAGGGCTTTCACAAATTTTTCTCCTGCACTTCATTTAATCCTCATAGCAGCCTGTGAGGTGGAATTACGCCTATTTTACTATGGCACAGGAAGTGAAGTTACTAACTCAAAAGTACAAAATTAGCAATTGACAGACCCCGACTAAAACCCGGGTATTTAATTTCTTATGGGGCTGGACGCAGTGGCTCATGCCTGTAATCCCAGCACTTTGGGAGGCTGAGGTGGGCAGATCACCTGAGGTCAGGAGTTTGAGACCAGCCTGGCCAACATGGTGAAACCCCGTGTTTACTAAAAATACATAAATTAACCAGACATTGTAGTGCAGGCTTGTAATCCCAGCTACTAGGGAGGCTGAGGCAGGAGAATCGCTTGAACCTGGGAGGTAGAGGTTGCAGTGAGCCGAGATTGCGCCACTGCACTCCAGCCCGGGTAACAGAGCAAGACTGTCAAAAAGAAAAAAGAAAAAAAAAAAAAATGCTGAGGCAGGAGAATCGCTTGAATCTGGTAGACAGAGGTGGCAGTGAGCTGAGATTGTGTCACTGCACTCCAGCCTGGGTGACAGAGCGAGACTCCATCTCAAAAAAAAAAAAAAAGTTATTCTGGGTGTTTTTTCCATGTTGTCAACTTTTTTTCTTGAAGATGAGTGTTAGCTGAGAGTGAAATTTTGGGGGCTTTCTATCCCCTTTTCTGAAAATAGACACTTTATTGAGAAGTGTGGCTGAGGTTTGCTTATAGGATCTAAGGAACCTGGCTGCTCTCTTGTACAGAACTGAAGCATGGATGAGATAATCAGTCTTCCTGTTTGTGAATGGATTTTAGGGGTGGCTGGAAGATAAAATTGTATGGAAAAAGTGGCAAGGGCTACTTTGGACTTCTGTTTTATTTCTCATTGCATTGAAGGTGAATGTGGTGGCTTTCAGAACAGTTAGTGCTGTGGTTTAGAAATAACACTCTAATTATCCTTCATTTGAATCTCTTCCTCTTTAAGTGGGTTTTTTTAGATGTGTGATGTGAGTTTAGTCAATAGGTGGGGGTGCTTAGGAAAACAAGCTATTTTGGTCTTTGGCAAATGTGAGCATTGGTATCTGTGTTCCTTGCTATCATTTGCTGAGAAACAAAATTATTTTTTTTTCTAAAAATACATACCACATTCTTCTCTTATTTGCATTTGCTTTTCATTTTACTGAGGGACATATACATACACATTTTGATCTATAGGATGCATTTAGAGGGAATTTTCTGAAAAATCATTTTACAACCTTTTGAGCACAGAAAGTGAATGAAGAAGAGCCATAAAAAGGCAGCCACAAAGAAAAGCAAATGATTAATTTCTGGAAAAGAGCATTGTGTTTTGTGGAATTTAAAACTGCTTCTTCTGCCTGAGGCTATTTCAAATAATTTTATATTTTAGAAACTTGCAGAGATTTAAGTACAGCAATGCGCCCCTTATCCATAACTTTATTTTTCATCATTTCAGTTACAATAAGAATTCTGAGAGAAAGACAGAGAGAAATTGTTCTATTTTACCATTATTGTTGTAATTGTTCTATTTTGTTATTAGTTATTGTTGTCAATCTCTTTTTTTTTTTTTTTTTTTTTTTTTTTTGAGACGGAGTCTCGCTCTGTCACCCAGGCTGGAGTGCAGTGGCCGGATCTCAGCTCACTGCAAGCTCCACCTCCTGGGTTTACGCCATTCTCCTGCCTCAGCCTCCCGAGTAGCTGGGACTACAGGCACCCGCCACCTCACCCGGCTAGTTTTTTGTATTTTTTAGTAGAGACGGGGTTTCACCGTGTTAGCCAGGATGGTCTCGATCTCCTGACCTCGTGATCCACCCGTCTCGGCCTCCCAAAGTGCTGAGATTACAGGCTTGAGCCACCGCGCCCGGCC
>NW_016808815.1:1624623-1645398 GCF_001698545.2 Rhinopithecus bieti
TTTTTTTGAGACGGAGTCTCGCTCTGTCACCCAGGCTGGAGTGCAGTGGCCGGATCTCAGCTCACTGCAAGCTCCACCTCCTGGGTTTACGCCATTCTCCTGCCTCAGCCTCCCGAGTAGCTGGGACTACAGGCACCCGCCACCTCACCCGGCTAGTTTTTTGTATTTTTTAGTAGAGACGGGGTTTCACCGTGTTAGCCAGGATGGTCTCGATCTCCTGACCTCGTGATCCACCCGTCTCGGCCTCCCAAAGTGCTGAGATTACAGGCTTGAGCCACCGCGCCCGGCCTGTTGTCAATCTCTTATTGTTCCTAATTTAAAGATTAAATTTTATTATAGGTATGTATGTATAGGAAAAAAGCATATATATACACACACCCACATATATATATCTATATATCTATAGATATATAAGGTTCAGTACTATCGACAGTTTCAGATATCCACTGGGGGTCTTGGAATATATCCACTGAAGATAGGATGGGATACTTTAACCATTTAGCTCAGGATCATACAACTATAACTAGTAGAGTTGAGATTTAAAACCTAAGCCCTTCCATGGTGGATAGTCAGTTAATAGTGGGCTTTTACTGGGGTTGATTGTCTGAGTTTGAGCTGACAGGCTGATGCACAAGAGGGGCGGAGTCCTAGCTTTTTTGAAGATTGTTGTTTTGCAAGGGCAATATTCCTTCTCACATTCATCTCAAGCCCTTTATGTATGAAGACTTATCATTCAAGACAAAAGAGTTAACAACATTTAGGGAGGCTGAAAATTGCACCGTTTCTGTTCTGTAACGCTGAGTTTGTCTCTTCTCATCTGCAAGAGTCCTTGTCGTCACAACAGACCTCAGCAACTAGGAAATTGGGAGATACCACACAATTCTGCCTATGTGATTCACCAATCCGTCCTGCTGTTTGAAGCCTTACAATTCTGACTTCCAGGCCGTCTTGGGAACTTTTAGTGAAGGGATGCATTATAACTCAGGAGATCATGATCCTACCAATCCTGGAAAACATGGAAGCAATTCTGCCGAAGGAAAGCCATTACTGGCCAAAGCAGTAGAATTATTATTTCCTTTTTAGACCTCAGAAATATCTGCCTACTGTTAGCCAAATGTGGTTCTCCCATCAGGACCCAGTAAAGAACTTGGCCATTAGGAGTACTTAGCATTAATCATTTGAGGGAATAGCTTTAGCCTTATAGTGACTAATGTGAGTGAATCAATATGTTTAGTCCTGCTAATATGAGCCAAGCTTTCTTCTGTAAAAGAATGAACTTACAACATCATCAGATTTATAGTTTTACACAATACTAATAAAATGACATGTATATTTGTTACACTTATGAAGCCTCTTCTATTGTGAATCTTTTTTAGTTTATGCCACACACAAAAAAAAGGATTTTGGTAAGTCGTACAAATAATGTTAAAAAAAAAAAAAGATGGAACTTTTTTTTCAGAACCAGTAGCATTTCCTACATGTAAATCTATGGTTTCCAATTTCAGATTCTCCAGAAGAGCTGAACTCATTTCCTTACCCTCTTCTTCAAAGACTTATCTTGAACACTGGCTGATGCCAGCAAAGTCTGTAAGGACAGAATGGACCTCCCTCCCTTCTTTTTATTTTTATTTTTTTAAGAGACAAGGACTCTGTTACCCAGGCTGGAGTGCGGTGGCATGATCATAGCTCACTTCAGCCTCAAACTCCTGGGCTCAAGTGATCCTCCCGCTTCAGTCTCCCAAGTAGACGGGATTACAGGTATGCACCAATATGCCCAGCTAATTTTATTTTATTTTTTTAGAGATGGAGGTCTTGCTATATTGCTCAGGTAGGTCTTGAACTTCTGGTCTTATGCAGTCCTCCTGGCTCAGCCTCCTGCAGCTCTGGGGTTACAGGTGTGAGCCACCATACCCAGCCCTTCCTCCTTTCTTGACACTATTCTCCATCTTAACATTGTCATAGGAATGCAGAATTCACCTATGGGGAGTTCAATACAAAACTCCCTGTTTAGAAAATGGGGTCTTTGCAGCCTCTTAAGTCCAAAAATATTACATGTGAGGATTTATTTTAGATATGTAGCTCAAGTTTTGAAATATCACTGCTACTTATTCTATAAAAAAATGCTGTGTTTGAGGATTTGTATTAAATACACCTCTCAGGACAGGAACTACCAATTTTTATTTGTAGAGTATAAATAGAATGTAGACAGAAGCTCAGCTCTAGCAACAGTTATTATGAAGTTATTATAGAAAATATCATTTATCCTCTTAAGTCTACTTTACACACTCCTTATCTTTTCTGTGACATGGGGAGGGTAAGAACTGATTTGTCAGACTTTCCTTTATTTTGGTTTCATTATGAAGTAACTATTCCAAGTCCCAAATTACAAGATTTTTAAAGTGGAATTGTTTTTATTTAGCCTAGTCCCCAAACCTGGAATAGTCCCTCATTTTGCAGAGAATGAATATCATATAAAATTTGTAGTGAAGCACCTTGATCTAACATGATGGGTCAAATTATTTGTGTATAATGTCTACAATTTATACTAAAGCCTCCAAAAAATTTTAGTTTCCCATATTTTCAATGAGAAAGATAAGCCTTATTGAGTTTATTATTTAATGAGTGAAGGTCACATAAAAGTAGCATTCAAATCCAGGTTAGTTTAGTGCCAGTATCTCCTTTTTTGATCACTTGTGTTAATTTACACATATGAGATATGTCTGTAATTGATTGAACAAGAAAAGGAATTTTAAGTGATTTATTTAAAGTAACTAAACTAAGGCAATCTAATGAAATTACTAAGAATAGTGATTTGGTGAGTGAGTGGAGGGCAAGTGGAGAGTGGCAGTAATGTAAGTTATATTGTCGTGTGTCACAGCAGAAAAACCATATATAGTATATAAAATTGGAAAATCATGCAACAATGGGACACACACATAAAAGGATCCAACAGAGACTCTTAAAAGTCCTGTTTCCACTGAGGAAAAGAATAGGGATTGCAAAAAGGGTAGCTATTGATTTTTATTATAAGCCCTTTGGTACTTTGAGATTTTGTTTATTATTAGATAAAATTTAACAAGATTTTACTGTAAAGGCAAAAAGTTATGATCTATAATATGTCTTTCACAGTAATCTACTGATAACCTATTGAGATTCTTTAAATTGTAGACTAAAAAAATTGGATCATCTTTTTAGTTTATATTCATTATTGTTATTCATAATGTGAAATTGCAGTGAAAGAGCATTAACTGAACAACTAATATGTTCAAGGCCTTGTTCTATGTTTTATAGGAGATAAAATGAGGATGCAGTTTGATCCCAGGCTTCAATGTGTTACTGTGTAGTTGGGGGTGCTAGCAATGAGGAAGAAATCTAGATATGGAAAAACTAGGAACTTACATTTTCTTTGTCTGCTTCTACTATGCTAGGTACTTTACCTCATTTTTCATAGAAAACATATACGGTAGAAAAGACAAAATATAAAGAGCTATGTGAGTTCAAAATATAAAGAGCTATGTGACATATTTGCTAATCAAGAAACTTATGTTTGGAACTCATTTTTGTTGTTGTTGTTTCTCTTGTATAAAAGTGCTTTGGTGCTCTGGAGGTTGAGGGTGCAGTGAGTTGCAATTGAATCATTGAACTCCAGTCTGGGTGACAGAGTGTGACTGTCTAAAAATAAATAAATAAATAAATAAAATAATGCCTAACTGTAAGCTAGGTACAGAATGAATTTTTAAAATATTGCTTGTCCAGCTAACAACTTTTTATTAAATGTAAGTGCTGTTACCAAGGTTACAGAATCACAATTAAGTATTGAGTATAATCACTTCTATCTGTAACATGTGGGGAAACTTAGAGATAAAATGGAGATCACATGGATTTTGTAGCTATTCTTGGGTTTTTTTTAATTGTTCAGTATGTTTCCACATCTTTAGGGATCTTCTTAACTTCCCTCTTTATTTGTTTAGTTTCCTTAGGATTGTACTTAATTGCATGTTAATTCCTGATGCCCAGTGGGGCTGTATTTTAAAGAATCTTCAGTTTGAATCTATAGTATCTTTACCATCTTGCCTAGTTTCTCAAATCTTTGTGTTCTGACCCGAAGTCCAAGATATCTGTGGCTATGGCAAAGAACTCAGATTCTTAGTTTTTTAGCAATCATAACAAAAGGCTATATGAGTAACAATAAATAAATAAAATCAGAAGTACAAAGTAGACATAGTACATTTTTCTACACTGAAGTCATTTAGTCTCTTTCACTTGGGTATTCTAAGTTAAAGGTGGAGATTGTCATCTTTGAAGATGCATTGATACACTGATCACTCTCCATTTAGGAAAGCTTACAAAAGTCCTTGTTTTGCAGCTCCCTCTCCTTTGTGGTGTTAGACTTAATGAACAGCTTATTGTCAGAAGTTCCAGACCATTACATTATACTCTATGAAAGACTATTCTGTATTTCTTCTAGAGCAGAGACAGAAAATACCTTATATTTGGGGATTCTATGTGTGATCATAATATTTAGCATGAAGAGAATGTTGCATTTTGAAGCTATTTGGTGTTACACATTTTAAAAATTACATGGCCAGTGCGCGGTGGGCTCCACACCTATAATCCCAGCCACTTGGGGAGGCCGAGGCGCATGCAGATCACGAGGGTTTGGGAGATCGCAGACCATCCTGGCTAACACGGGCTGCAAACCCGCGCTCTACTAAAATACAAAAGACAAGTTAGCCGGGGCGTGTGTTGGCGGGTGGCCTGTAGTCCAGCTACTCAGGGAGGCTGCAGGCAAGAAATGGCGCTGAACCCGGGAGCGCGCGAGGCTTGCAGTGGAGCGAGATCACGCCACTCCTACTCCAGGCCGGGTGACAGAGCCAAAGACTCCATCTCCAAAAAAAAAAAAAAAAACAAAAACAAAAAAAAAAAATTAATTACAAAAATAAAAAATTACATGAATTTAGAAAATCTGTTATATTAAATTGAATATTTGCCATCTACAGTTTAATATCTGCAATCTTTGTTTTCAGTCTTAAATCCTGAACTCTAAATAATTATTAACCTCTGCTATCCCACTCTTGAATTTTTACAAGTCTTTAAAGTTATAAAATGTTTTATACTAAGGGCAGGTGCAATGGTTCACGCCTGTAATCCCAGTAGGCTGAGGCAGGCAGATCACTTGTGGTCAAGAGTTTAAAATCAGCCCGGGAAACATGGAAAAACCCTGTCTATACAAAATACCAAAATTAGTCAGGCATGGTGGTGTGCACCTGTAGCCCTTGGCTGCTTGGAGCTGAGGTGGGAAAATTGCTCGAGCCTAGGAGGTTGAGGTTGCAGTAAGCTGTGTTCACAACACTGCACTCCAGCCTAGGTGACAAAGTGAGACTTTGTCTCAAAAAAAATTTGTATTCTCATTGTGAAAACCATAAAAAAGCTAAAGTATACAACAAAATCTACCCATAATTTCACAGCTGAGAGATAACTTCTGTAGCTATTTTGAGTATTTTCTTCCTGTTATATTTTTCTAGTCATATAAATGGGTATGTTTTTTAGTATGCAGTCATGCACTGCATGATGACTTTTTCATCAGTAATGGACCACATAAACCATGGTGGTCCCATTAAGATTATACTGGAGCTGAAAAATTACTATCGCCTAGTGATGGCGCAGCTGTGCAATATGTTACTCACATGTTTGTGGTGATTCTGGTGTAAACAAACCTACTGTGCTGCCAGTTGTATAAAAATATAGCACATACAATTATTTACAGTATATAATACTTGACAGTAATAATAAACTACTATGTTACTGGCTTATATACTGTACTTTTTATTGTTATTTTAAAGTATACTCCTTTTACTGATTAAAAAAAAAAAAGTTAACTGTAAGATAGCCTCAGGCAGGTCCTTTAGGAGGTATTCCAGAAGAAAGCATGTATATCACAGGAGGTGAGAGCTCCATTCATGTTATTGCCCGAAGACCTTCCACTGGAACAAGTGATATTGATAATCCTGACCTTGTGTAGGCCTGGGCTAATGTGTGTGTTTATGTCTTCATTTCTCACAAAAGAGTTTTAAAAGTTTTTTAGTTTAAAACGTAGTAAAACATTTACAGAATAAGGATATAAAGAAAAAAAATTTTTTGGGGAGCTATAAAATGCATTTGTGTTTTAGGCTTAGTGTTATCACAAAAGAGTCAAAAGTTAAAAAAAATCTAAAAGGTTACAAAGTAAAAACTTACCGTAAGATTAATTTATTATTGAAGAAAGAAACATTTTAAAATTAATTTAATGTAGCGTAAGTGTACAGTGTTTATAAAGTCTAGTAATGTGCAATAGTATTTTAGGCCTTCACATTCACTCACCACTCAATGACTCATTCAGAGGAACTTCCATTCCTGCAAGCTCCATTCATGGTAAGTGCCCTATACAGAGAGACCATTTTTTATCTTTCATACTCTATTTTTACTGTACCCTTTCTATGTTTAGATATTCAAATACCATTGTATTACAGTTACAGTAGGTAACTGTATTAGGTAACTGTGTTCAGTACAGTAACATGCTGTACAGGTTTGTAGCTTAGGAGCAATAGGCTACACCATGTAATCTAAGTATGTGGTAGGCTATACCAACTAGGTTTGTGTAAGTACACTCTACAATGTTTGCACAATGATGAAATCTCCTACCGATACATTTCTCAGAAAGTATCCTATCGTTAAGTGAGACATGACTGTACTTGGGACATGTCTCTGCCTATGTATGTATGTATGTATGTATGTATGTATGTATCTATCTATCTATCTATCTATCTATGTACCTACCTACCTACCTACCTACCTATCTATGTATCTATCTAATCTATATTTTTCTATTGGTTTTCCTCACTTTTTCGTTATAAACAAGCATTTTCCCACATCATTAAATATTCTTTGAAGACAGAATTTAATGACCTATATGCCTCCTTTATGGTGCTTCTTTTGTGTCTTATACTTCTATACTGTCCTCTCACGTTTAAAAAGATTATCAGAGGTTTTTGGAGTCTTTGTTATTAAAAATTCTAGTTATCTAGTAGTCATAGTTACTTCTACCTGAGTTTATGAGCCCCTATGACAAATAACAAAAAATAAATTGGGTTTCTATTTAGGAAGTCACTTTTTTTTTTTAGCTTATGTAATGGGTTTTGTCTTGATCTGAAGTATTAGAACACAGGATCATTTTATTGGATTATGTTGGATTTATTTGACAAATCCAGTTCTCTTATCTCCAAACAGCCTGTGTTTGTGACTGCTTGGATATGGGTGATTTTAAAGACTAGTGAAGAGCATGGATTGTGATTACATCTTTACACTTTAGTAGCTGTGTGACTTTGGGCAAGTTACTCCATTGCATCTCACCTTCTTTTCAAGATTAAAGACTAAATGATATCATAAAGTACATAGCCCAGAGCCAGGGTGATATTGAATATTCTTGTTATTTTTCTTGTCATTGTTGTAATTATGAGGTCTTTGGCCATCAAATAGAACAAAGCTGACTAGCCTTAGTCGAGACTGAAAAGCATCAGAACTTTTCTTTACCCATTTGAAGTGACTGGTCATGGAAGAAAAAGGCAAATAACCCATTTTAATTCTGGACCAGCAGGAAGGCATGTTTGTCTGTCCTAAGCAACTCTCTCATAGGTAGCTTCAGACTTTGCAATGAGGCAGCTGCATTAGTGCATCTGAAAAGTTCACTGCTGTGACTGGAATATTAAACAGCAGTTCCTGACAGTCACCAAAATGCATACTGGGGTCTCAAGGAACGGACTTATGACTTCATTTTCATCATTCATGTTGTTCAATACGTAGTCTGTCTCTATATAAATGCAGTGTTGCTTATTATTATGGATGACAATAGTAATACCTGTGGCTGCTATTTATTGAGTGCTGACTACGTGACAACTAAGGTTTTTGTGCATTATCTCATTTAATACTCGTGGCTGCTCTGCGAGGCTGTTATCGTCATCCGTGTTTCATAAAGGAGGAAACTAAAATTTAGAGAGATTTAGCATTACCTAATAAGAATTTCAACGTTGGTCTCTCTGACTCCAGAATCTGAGCTTATAGCTTTGCTCTTAGCTCTACTGTTTTGGTTTTGTAATTACTGCATAGCCTCATTCATTCATTCAGCCTGAGAATCTACTTTGTTGAGAATATACTTTGTGCTAGGTCCTGTTCTAAGTGCTTGGGTTATAGCATGCAGACACAGTCCCTGCCCTCCCAAGGCTTATTTTCTGTTAAATATAATAGAATATTAAGTTACCTTTAGGTGTTTTACTCCTAGAATAAGCATTCGTGTGAGGCTGTGAGTTATCTTATTCTTGAGCTTTAGGAATGTAACTGAAACTTTGTATAAAGTTTCAGGAGTATACCTCCTAGGCTTAAGAGAGGATTATTTCTACAAAAAAACTGGAAGCTAGGGCATGTTCTGTTTTAGGCATCAGGCTGTTTATTTTAGCACTGGCTTTTTAGCCCTGGCCGACTCCTCAAATTGGAGACATTCTTACTGATTACTTTAAGAAGCTTTCAGAAGGTTTAGAAGGTTTATTGTTCATGATAAAGCTACCTTTTGGTACCTTGGTTTCTTTGACTTCCTTAAATGTTCTATAGGTGTATGGGGCAGCATAAAAACTTCCTTTCTTTAGGACATGCCAAAAATATATCAGACAAACCTAGAACAAGAGGCTTAATTGCTTCATAGAATACATTTTCAAATTCGGATACAGTTGAAAAATAAATGATGAATCAGGGAGGTTTAATTTCCATCCTTAAGAATGAATTATTATAAGAAGATGATATCTTAAAGTGTTTGTGTTAATGTCACATTTAATCCATGTGGAAGCTGAAAATAATTTTAAATACCCTTAGGTAGAGGCTATGTTATATTTTTTTTACCTAGGGAATTATCAGTAAATACTATGAAGTATGTATCCTTGTAAAAAACTAGTTGCCTTGTTTTTGCATTGGAAATACAAGTGAACCTTTTTGGTCCCATACAATGCAAATGGCTTGTGTTTTTTCCTTTTTTTTTTTTTTTTTTTAAGTCCTTTGTCTAAGAAGGAGGATCACTGGCAAACCAGCTAGCTGTTCACTTTGGATTTTGACATAGCTTCTCCTTGAGACCCTAATGACAGACTCTGATAACCAGTGCAAACTCCATGAATATCTTTCATTTCTCTAGAAGGAGGTGTGGATTTGCAAGGCTACCAGCTGGATATGCAAATACTACCTGACGGGCCAAAGAGTGATGTGGACTTTTCAGAGATTCTTAATGCAATACAAGAAAGTAAGTTTCACTCAAATTTTAAATTCTCCGTGAGAGAAGAAACTATTATAATACTTGGGAGGGGTAATAAACTAGAAACCTTAGATGCCAAGCTTTAAAAAATATTAACAAAATGATGTCTTGAAAGAGATACTGTGCAAAATGATTTTAAGACTAGAAGAGACAGTGAAAGTGAGATTTAATTTGTGAAATTAAATCACATAATAGTGGAAATTTTGAAAAAGCTATAGCGGAATTTTCAATTCTGCATATTGTATTTCATGTTATAATAGTGAACCTTGGAGTATTGTAAATTTTTAGATTTCTTGATTAATCATAATCAAAGAAAACCTTTAAGAAACCAAAATACAATTCTTCTGCTCAAATGGAAGTCATAAGAGGGAAACGTTGATGGAGCAAAGTGAAATCAGGAACTACTTCTGCAAAATGAGTATCTGGAGTCATTGATGATGGGCTGCATGCAAGAAGTGAACCCTCATTTTCTAAGCATTTTGAATAATCAAGGTTTGCTCTTCTTTGAGTATTTTACTTTTATAGCTTTCACTCAAAATTTTATCAGAATCAGCACATTTACTCAAGTTAAATATTTAGCATTGAGGATGGGTGATGCAGTGTCACATGCTAAGTCATTACCGTTGATATTTCATTATCAGAGCCCTAATTCTAGATCATGAAGCTCCTCTTTTAAGATCAAATAATTTATCTCATGTTGGATTTGGATTTGAGGGATTTTGATGTGAAGAACATTGCATAAACAACCATTGCATTTTTTTCGTAATTCTAGTTTTGGGACATTGCATTTCTTTTCTTTTTTTATTATTATTATACTTTAAGTTCTAGTGTACATGTGCACAATGTACAGGTTTGATACATAGGTATACATGTGCCATGTTGGTTTGCTGCACCCATCAATTCATCGTTTATATTAGATATGTCTCCTAATGCTATGCCTCCACCATCCCCCGACCCCACGACAGGCTCTGGTGTGTAATGTTCCCTGCTCTGTGTCCAAATGATCTCATTGTTCAATTCTCACCCATGAGTGAGAACATGTGGTGTTTGCTTTTCCATCCTTGTGATCGTTTGCTGAGAATGATGGCTTCCTGCTTCATCCAAGTCCCTGCAAAGGACAGGAACTCATCCTTTTTTTTATGGCTGCATAATATTCTATGATGTATATGTGTCACGTTTTCTTAATCCAATGTATCATTGGTGGGCATTTGGGTTGGTTCCAAGTCTTTGCTATTGTGAATAGTGCCACAATAAACATACATGTGCATGTGTCTTTATAGTAGCATGATTTATAATCCTTTGGGTATATGCCCAGTAATTGGATGGCTGAGTCAAATGGTATTTCTAGTTCTAGATGCTTGAGGAATTGTCACACCGTTTTCCACAATGGTTGAACTAATTTACACTCCCACCAACAGTGTAAAAGCGTTCCTATTTCTTCACATCCTCTCCAGCATCTGTTGTTTCCTGACTTTTTAATGATTGCCATTCTAACTGGTATTAGATGGTATCTCATTGTGGTTTTGATTTGCATTTCTCTACTGGCCAATGATGATGGGCATTTTTTCATGTGTCTGTTGGCTGCATAAATGTCTCATTTTGAGAAGTGTCTGTTCATATCCTTTGCCCACTTTTGATGGGGTTGTTTTTTTCTTGTAAATTTGTTTGAGTTCTTTGTAGGTTATGGATATTAGCCCTTTGTCAGATGGGTAGATTGCAGAAATTTTCTCCCATTCTGTAGGTTGCCTGTTCACTCTGATGGTAGTTTCTTTTGCCGTACAGAAGCTCTTTAGTTATATCCCATTTGTCGATTTTGGCGTTTATTGCCATTGCTTGTGATGTTTTAGTCATGAAGTCCTTGCCCATGCCTCGGGACATTGCATTTTCTTGTTACTTTTCTTATGAATAATTTTATGCTTTTTAGTTATCCCCATTTATCATTATACTGTCCTCTTGACCTTATGAGATAATTATTACCTCCACCTTACAAATGGAACAACTGAGAGTGGGAGAAATTAAGTGACAAGGGAACATGATAATAATGGAGACCAGACTACAATGATGACTGTTTGTTCCTTCATTTAATTCCTTCATGAATATGCTCAGTACAGGAATTAAACACATTGAGGTGAAGGATCCTGAAGCTGAAGATGATGCTACTTTTAAAAGAAATGTTTTTAGCAAAGAATATAAGGGGACCAGCTATATATTCTGGTTGAACAATCCCTTTATATTACACTAATGAATAAAAGAGAAAAAATATCCACAGGAGAATAAAAATCAAATTATTAGACGTTGGAGAGAAAATAACTTTTCATGGAAAGTTATAAAATTATGTAATTACTTCACTTGATTTGAAAGATGATAGGTCGTACAGTGCTCAAAGAGTTTAAATTTTTTTCAATAAATGATAAAAGTCAACTTCCATGCAAGTGCTAGAGATGAACTTACATTTAAGGAGGGGGAGCTAAAATGAACTTACATCAAAATGAACTTAAGGTTAGTAAGGTACTATTTTTATAGTAATTTTTATTACCAGATCTTAGTAAAGACATGTTTGTATCTGATGTTAAGTGTTCTGTAGTTTAGAAGGGTGACCTCTCTATGAACAGGTACAGGAGTATAAATTTATGAGTACCTAACAGAGAAAAAAGGAAATATAACTTGACTTTAAAATGCAAATCCAGCCCTTTATAAGTTTATGCATTTTCTACTGCTTTGGAACTAATTTATTTTCTTATTGCAAACAAGTTTTGTGCTAATTAGACTTGAGAAGCTGCCCACACAGGCTGGGTCATTTCTGGAAGGAAAGATTTGGGGCCATTCAGTCTCTATCTAGGTTCCAAATATGATCAAAATTTTAGCCAGTTCATGGAAATCTCCAAGCATAAAATAGGTAGCTTGGTACTTTATGGGACTGTACCTTAGATTATCATTTCTGGAAAGCTCTGAGAGACCATCATTAAGTATGTAAAGAATATAGAATTCTGCAACTGGCCCCAGTGTGTGATGTTCCCCTCCCTGTGTCCATGTGTTCTCATTGTTCAGCTCCCACTTATGAGTGAGAACATGCAATGTTTGGTTTTCTGTTCTTGTGTTAGTTTGCTGAAAATGATGGTTTCCAGCATCATCCATGTATTGTCAAAGGGTGGGGGCCTGGGGGAGGGATAGCATTAGGAGAAATACCTAATGTAGATGATGGGTTGATGGGTGCAGCAAACCACCATGGCACATGTATACCTATGTAACAAACCTGCATGTTCTGCACATGTACCACAGAGCTTAAAGTATAATAATACAAAAAAAAGAATATGGAATTCTGAATATCTGTCTAATTCCTCTCCTTTTTGTTAAGATTAACAAGATGATGGAAAATTTTCACTTTTTTCTTCAAATATTGTGACTATATATATGTGTACACACTATATATACATACATATATACACATATATACATACATATATACACACACACATATATATGAGACCTTCAATATCAAGCTAGAAGTGCGTGTGTGCATGCTTACATGTGTGTATTTGTGTGTGTTGCAAACATTTCTTGAGTGTCTGGGATAGGCCAGCCATGATGGTGTTTTCCCAAAGTATGTCTTTTCAATCTTAACCCTAAGTAATAATGGATAAGATTTTCTTCATTTTAAAGGTGAAAAACCTGAATATAGCTCCCCAAGGATATATGGTTTCTATGGGATACAGTCAATTTTTGATTGTATGTTAGTCCTTGTTCTGCTAAATACTAAATAAATAAAATGATTACGAAAATGAACTACTTTGTGTTTTAAAATTGTATTATATTTTCACATCTTGATGCAAGAATATCACCACCATGCTTCTACATTGTAAAATACATTGACAGTATTTTATTTTTTAGTGTGCATACCCTAAGTATAGCCTCATCTATTCTAAAGATGTCTCAGAGTGGCTGGCCATTCTCAAGTGGTTTTTCAGATCCTCCGTATTAGATGTACAGCTTATAAAAAAGAAACGAGTTATTTTAATCATCCATCCATCTCGCCTGTCATGTGTCAGATACTGTGCCAGGCATAATACCTTAAGGCAGTGGTGAATGTTTGGCACAAAGTCTAATTCAGGAAAAATAAAAACATTTTCAGATCACATCTTGTTTTGGTGTTCAATACGAAAACAACTTGATTGCTTTTTAGGAAAAGGCGTTTACATGTGAAAGTATAACAAGAGTGCGTGCGTGTGTGTGTGTGTGTGTGTGTGTATGTGTGTTTGTTTCTTTTCCTTGATGTTATTTGTCCCTTCCTCTCTATTCTCACCCTCTCACCCTTCACTCTCCATTCCAAGATGGTAGCCAGGTCCCTTGAACTCCTTTGTTTCAGCAGAGTTTTGTGTTACTTAAAATTCCTGCCTTTTGTTTTCTGAAAGCCTGAGCTTCCAAGACTGATGCTCCGTTGGAAGAAGAAATTGCAAGAGAGATGCCCTGTAGAGGGAGTCAGGCTTCTAGTAGGGTGAATGGAAAGGGAGAGAATGGCTATGTTGCTTGCCTGGGAGACTGCATGGGAGCCACCTGAACTGTCAGTCACACGGAGAGTTCCTGGCCTGAGAAAGGAACTTAGGAGTCTCTGGGAAGGGGGCAGTCTCATCCTCCTGTTTCTTTGTTTTATCTCCAGTGCCTTGAACAGAGCATGGAGTGTGGTAGGTGCTTACTAATATTTGTTAGTGACTGAGTGAATGTGCGGAGTCACTGGAGACTTGAAAAGTGGGCAGCTCAGTGGTAACCAGTGTATCTTGGACACCTGACTGGTCTCTCTAAATGTTCTGCTCTCTACAAAACTCCTAGGACCTTAGCACAGTTCTGGATACATGAGGCAGGAAAGTGGGAGTGTCAGCAATAACTGAAATTAAATTGTCCATGAAGCCAGTGGAATGGGAACTTGGAGATAGATTTAGTTTGATGCAATGATAACAATATTACAATGCAATTCCTACTCTTGAATTCATCCAGTAAGATTCAAACCCTCCATCCATGGTTTAAGGAGTGGAGTGCCTACTCAAATCTTATGTACAGTAGCATCTATTGTAACAAAACAAACAAACAAAAAGAAAAACACTGCCTTCTTAATCACTAAAGTTTTCAAATCTGAACATTTTAAGAGGTAAGCATTTAAAAATATTTCCTTCTGAAATTTGATTGAGAATCATGTCTTAAAGCTCTGCAGTTCATGAATCAGGCGTGTGTGTGTGTGTGTGTGTGTGTGTATGAGCATTTATTATATTAGCTAGCTACTATGAAGCATATCATTCAAAGGTTACACTGAACTTTTTCATTCTTGCTTTAAATTATTTTCAATGTCCAGCCCTTTTTAGAGACCATTCATGCCCCTACCATTTGTTGCCCACCCCTCTTGTTTTGTTCCTAGTTTTTCCTTTCTTGATTCCCAGCATATTGGGGTATAGACTGTAGGGACACTCTTGAGTGGGAGCCATACCCTGAAACACATGATTGTGTTGCATTCCATCAGGTTCTGATGAAGGAAAGAGGGCACAAGATAGTGTTTGCAATGAGACCTGAGGAGTTACAAGGATTGTGGGATCATTGTTATCCTGTGGACTATTTGTGCTTGCACGTGTGTCTACATAATCATATGGCTGTGCCTGCATTAGGGATGGTGTGTGCTTTCGTGGCTGAGGAGACTGAATCATTTCTCAGTGACACTGAGTGAGTCACTTTGAATCTAATTCTTTAGATTTCCAATTTTTTTAACCTGCACGGTCATGCCATTTCAGAGGAGCAGCTGGCAGGGTATGGGGTATGGGGTGAGCAGGGGCTGGCATATATTGAGCAAGTAGTCTTTTCTGGCAATTTTGTGGCTGACCTTCTACCTATGTTATTTTATTTAGTCTTAAAACTCTCTTTGCCTTAATTTCCACATCTGTAAAAGGAAAATAGTAATAGTACATCTATGTAAAGCCTTTAAGATAGTGCCTGGTACCCAGTCAGGGGTGTATAAGTGTTGGCTGCCACCTTTGTCTTTATTCCTCAATCATTCATCCTGTCTGGGAAATTGTATTTTCATATTTAGAAGATAAAGAAATTAAAGCTTTAATAAGTTAAATATCCCAATCTAATAGCTAATAAGTGGAAGGGCTGGCATTTGAACTCAGGTCTGTCTGAATCCAAAGCTCATGCTCTTTCCAAAGAAGGTGAAATTATGGTCAATAGACTTGGAGGATCTTTTATGCAGAGCATGAATGACCTCACTTTATGTTATGAAAAAGTCGCCAAGGCTAACAAATGAGCAAAGATTGAATTAGGCACACAGTTCTTCTCTAAATATCATTCCCAGGACTGTAAGAGGTGCCATCATCATTATTTACCTTGCTATAGAAGTAACCAAGGCGTCCACCTTTTCTTTACAATGAAGCAGTAGTAAGAGCAGCTCTTCTTAGCAAATATGCTAAATCAGAAACGAGTAATGATCTCAACCCCATTGCAGTGTGCTGGGGGTACATACAATACCATCATCTGTGCTGTTTTATAAACATTGCCATTATTGAGTCAGGCAATGACAATGACATCT
Source organism: Rhinopithecus bieti (assembly GCF_001698545.2). Taxonomy (NCBI): domain Eukaryota; kingdom Metazoa; phylum Chordata; class Mammalia; order Primates; family Cercopithecidae; genus Rhinopithecus; species Rhinopithecus bieti. The sequence goes on from NW_016808815.1 coordinate 1,640,517, forward strand.
TTTATATTTTAATTTTTAATTTTGGTGGGTACATAGTCAGTATATATATTTGTGGGGCACATGAAATATTTTGATACAGGCGTACAATGTGTAATAATCACATCAGTGTAAGTGGGGGTATTCACCACCTCAAACATCCATCCTTTCTTTGTGTTACAAACAATCCAATTATAATTTTAGTTTTAAATGTACAATAAGTTATTATTGACTCTAATTACCCTGTTGTGCTATCAAATACTAGATCTTATTCATTCTATCTAATTATATTTTTGTACCCATTAACCATCCACACCTCCCTTCCGTTCTACTACTCTTCCCAGCCTCTGGTAACCACCATTCTACTCTCTATTTCCATGAGTTCAATTGTTTTTAATTTTTTGCTCCCACAAATAAGAACATACAAAATTTGTCTTTCTGTGCCTAGCTTATTTCACTTAGCATAATGACCTCCAGTTCCATCCATATTGGTGCAAATGACAGGATCTCATATTTTTATAGCTGAATAGTACTGCGTTGTGTATATGTACCGCCATTTTCTTTATCTGTTCATCTGTTGATGGACACTTAGGTTCCTTCCAAATCTTGGCTATTGTGAATAGTGCTGCAGTAAACATGAGAGTGCTGATAGCTAGCATACTGATTTCCTTTCTTTGGGGTATATACCCAGAAGTGGAATTGCTGGATCATATGGAAGTTCTATTTTTAGTTTTTTCAGGAACCTCCAAACTGTTCTTCACAGTGGTTGTACTGATTTACATTCCCACCAACAGTGTGTGAGGGTTCCCTCTTCTCCACATCCTTGCTAGCAGTTGTTATTGCCTGCCTTTTAGATAAAAGCCATTTCAGCTGAGGTGAGCCCTGATTTCCAACTTTATTTTACAATGAAATGATATCTCATTATGAAATCTGAACATTTTACAATGAGATATCTCATTGTAGTTTTTATTTGCATTTCTCTGATGATCAGTGATGTTGAGTACCTTTTCATGTGCTTGTTTGCCATTTGTATGTCTCCTTCTAAGAAATGTCTTATTCAGACATTTTGCCCATTTTTATTTGGATTATTAGATGTTTTTCCTCTAGAGTTGTTTGAGCTCCTTATATATTCTGGTTATTAATCCCTTGTCAGATGGATAGTTTGCAAATATTTTCTCCCATTCTGTGGGTTGTCTCTTCACTTTGTTGATTGTTTCCTTTGCTATGCAGAAGCTTTTTAACTTGATGAGATCCCATTTGTCCATTTTTGCTTTGGTTGCCTGTGCTTGGGAGAAATCTTTGCCCAGTCCAATGCTCTGGAGAGTTTCTCTAATGTTTCCTTTTAGTAGTTTCTTAGTGTGAGGCCTTAGATTTAAGTCTTTAATCCATTTTGGATTTGATTTTTGTATATGGTGAGAGATAGGGGTCTAGTTTCATTTCTGCATATGGATATCCAGTTTTCCCAGCATCACTTGAAGAGACTGCCCTTTCTGCAATGTATGTTCTAGGCACCATTGTCAAAATGAATTTACTATAGATGTATGGATTTGTTTTTTGGTTCTCTGTTCTGTTCCACTGATGTGTATGTCTGTTTTTATGCCAGTTCCGTATAGAAATTAGTTTTAAATGAATATTTTTTTTTAATCTCATGACTTTTTGTTCGTTTGCAAAGGCGTATTTTAAACCTCAATAACTTTCTGTGGCAGAAGGAAGGTTCCTGCTATCATGTCTATAATAACTAGAACCCCAGGTTTTCTTTAGGGAGATGTCAACACACCATTTAATTGTTGCCAGAACACACTAGCAGAAGTTTCTAAACTTTTGTAAAAGCAGTAAAATATATTTCTTCCCCAATATTTGATTAACAGATAACTTCAATATACAAAACAGAAACTGAGTTGTTTGGTATAGATAGGGGTAGAAGGTGAGCCTTGCCCACTCAGTTGTCTCTCTGTCTTCTGCATGGCCCCTGAAACTCCTCAAAAGGGCAGTAGGGTTCCAGAGAACAGAGATTGAAAACTGCTGGCCTATTAGAAGGGAGTAAAACCAGTGAAGGAAGCATTATGTCCTTTCTAATTGCTTTATTTATTTATTTTGAGTTTTAAACTTAAACCCCTTTTTTCTCATTGCTAAACCAGGCAGCCTTTGCCTTAGGGATGCTGTCAAGATGCCTTTGAAGAGTAATGAGCATCTAGAGAGTCTTGGTCTTGCTCGTGTCATATACATGCTAAATAGTGTCTAATTCTTAAAATCCCAGCCTAAGGTATTCAAAGCTGTATTGTGTCTTTGTATTTCCCTGAATTTTTAAAACAATAATGGATCTATTTGTTAAATTTTAGAAAGTTGTCTTGTCATAGCTGTCAGGCTACAGATGTAAAGTCTAGCTTTATTCAGATAAATGTTGAAACGGCAACAAGATGATTGCTTGGTGGTTAAATGACTTCCCATTCTTGAAAGCCAAACATGATTTAAGAACAGTAGAATGCTTCCCACAAAAATAAAAGCCAGCAAGAAATGGCATGGATTCGGGGTCTGAAGTGGATGAAAATTCATCTTTGTCACTTATTAGCTGCATGGCTACACTTAGCATTTCTGAACTTGGCTTCTTTATCATAATACTTGTCTCATAGGTTGTTTTGAGAATGAAATGAGAAAATAGACCTGAAAATCATTAACACACAGCAGGCTGTCAATAAACTGTAATCCCTATCTTTGTCTCCCTTCCCACTTCCTTCATATTTAATCGCTGTGATTCTAAGAAAGAAGTAGACATTTTCAAGCCATCTTACTAAGGTAATCAGAATAAGAAAAAACTAAAAATTGGTATAATCCTACAATTAGCTTTTATTTATCTTAAAATGCATATTGAGTGTCTCCTACTTGGTAGCCCTTATGCCAAATTGGAGCTACCTTAGCTCTTCACCTTAAAGGGACCTTAGTCTAAAGACATGGAGATGGACTTGTTATAAAACAATCTGATAAGTGTAAAAATTGAGATATAAACAATTTTTTGCCTTCTAAAATATTCCTGGAGGTGTTCATTTTTTTTAAGTGATACTTTGAGGTCAGTATATAATCCCTTGAGAATTCTGAGTATCACATGCAATAACTTGGAACTTAGGACAAAAATAGTATAATGAACTGGTGCTCTGGAGAATAAATATAGATACTTGGATTATGCTGCAAAGCCCTCTTGGTGTTGTCTTCAGTGACCTGTAATTTCACCCTCTTTTTTCTCTATATGAAATTTTGAGATTAAAGTACTTCTATACTGTAATATCAAGGTGGGGTTATTTTGCTACATTTTGAAAATAGGAGAGAAGTAAAGAAAAGAGCAATGAATCAGAGTCTTTGATTTTTTTTGGTCGTATTTCTTACTGTCTTCTAGGCTATTTCTAAAATACACTTTTTTTTTTTTTCCATTGCCTTTATAGCATTGATTCCCAAACTTTGTTCTCTTGCCTGGAAGTGTGAGGGCTTCCCACTCATATCATGTCCAGCACTTAACTCTAAAACTTGGTTCAATGAACAAATGACAGAAAATAATTCATTAATTAATTTGTTCATTTATTTGAGTCCTTGCAATATATTTGTGATCTCTTATCCATAGGGAATTAACAATAGCTAACATCTCAAATGATTTTCACTAGAGGAATAATTGAAATAATTGCAAATGTTTGATTTGATTAGTAGATTCAGTATTGCCAAAGTAAATTCACCTTTTCATCATGTAAAGATCACCACCATCTGCCTGCCTGCTGGTCCTCCCCTGACTTTTCTGCTCTGCCTCTATCCTGGAATGATATAAACAGAGCCAGCCCTCATAAATCTCTGAGTCTGATGCTTTACTCAGACTCTTTAGCTGATTTTTGGTCTCCCAGGCAATTTAAGGTCCTTGATCCTCGTTTTTCACTTATAATATGTGAGTCCTTGTTATTTTGTTCCCAAGTCATTTTTTAGGCTTAGCTTCTAATCTTTGCAATAGGAATCATTTGAGTATCTCCCTTGCCTTCCCAAATGCATGGTATACACCTGCCCCGACCAATCTGTGCTGCCTAATTCTGTTCACACAACCCTTCCTGGGTCTGAATGAATTGCAGATCTGTTACTTGAGCTGCATAATAGTTTTGAATTTTCTCTCCTTCTTGTCATTCTTTTTTTTCCATTTTTAAAAAAATTATACTTTAAGTTCTAGGGCACATGTACACAACGTGCAGGTTTGATACATAGGTATACATGTGCCATGTTGGTTTGCTGTACCCATCAACTCATCATTTACATTAGGTATTTCTCCTAATGCTGTCCCTCCCCCAGACCCCCACCCCTCAGCAGGCCCCGGTGTGTGATGTTCCCCGCCCTGTGTCCAAGTGATCTCGTTGTTCAATTCCCACCTATGAGTGAGAACATGTGGTGTCTGTTTTTCTGTCCTTGTGATCATTTGCTGAGAATGATGGTTTCCAGCTTCATCCATGTCCCTGCAAAGGACATGAACTCATCCTTTTTTTATGGCTGCATAGTATTCTATGGTGTATATGTGCCATGTTTTCTTAATCCAGTGTATCATTGGTGGGCATTTGGGTTGGTTCCAAGTCTTTGCTATTGTGAATAGTGCCACAATAAACATATGTGTGCATGTGTTTTTATAGTAGCATGATTTATAATCCTTTGGGTATATACCCAGTAATGGGATTGCTGGGTCAAATGGTATTTCTAGTTCTAGATCCTTGAGGAATCGCCACACTGTCTTCTGTAATGGTTGAACTAGTTTACACTCCTACCAACAATGTAAAAGCATTCTTATTTCTCCACATCCTCTCCAGCATCTGTTGTTTCCTGACTTTTTAATGATTGCCATTCTAACTGGTGTGAGATGATATCTCATTGTGGTTTTGATTTGCATTTCTCT
>NW_016808815.1:1646970-1672888 GCF_001698545.2 Rhinopithecus bieti
GAATGCTTGTGATTTTTGCACATTGATTTTGTATCCTGAGACTTTGCTGAAGTTGCTTATCAGCTTAAGGAGATTTTGGGCTGAGACGGTGGGGTTTTCTAAATATACAATCATGTCATCTGCAAACAGGGACAATTTGACTTCCTCATTTCCTAATTGAATACCCTTTATTTCTTTCTCTTGCCTGATTGCCCTGGCCAGAACTTCCAATACAATGTTGAATAAATGTGGTGAGAGGGGGCATCCTTGTCTTGTGCCTGTTTACAAAGGGAATGCTTCCAGTTCTTGCCCATTTGGTATGATATTGGCTGGGGGTTTGTCATTAATAGCTCTTATTATTTTGAGCTACATTCCATCAATACCTAGTTTATTGAGAGGTTTTCAGCATGAAGTGCTGTTGAATTTTGTCAAAGGCCTTTTCTGCATCTATTGAGATAATTATGTGGTTTTTGTCATTGATTCTGTTTACGTGATGGATTACATTCATTGGTTTGCATATGTTGAACCAGCCTTGCCTCCCATCCTTCTTGTCATTCTTAATGGACTTCTCAGAGTATTCGACTCTCTTTCTCATTTAATGAACCTAACAGCAAGATTCTACCAGGCAAATAATTATCGAACATTTTTCTATTTAGGAGAAGAAGTCTAAGGAGGGTGATGGGATTCATTCACAAGTGACCCTGTTTGGATGAACAGCATCTTTGTGATGTTTGTGCCCACAGATGGAAAGACCTCACTCCTGCTCTGACTGGACAGTGAGCTCTCAGAGTGGGGCCATGCCTGGGATGTCCAGTACTTCAGCCCCATTTCCTAGCTCAGCTCAGTGTCTGCCCGTGGTAGGCACTGAATAAATACTTATTGATTAAAAATTTTTTTAAAAAATTGGTTAACGTTGAAAGTTGAGAGTTGCTTTTTTCTTCTTAGAGAATCAATGTAAGTTTGAATCAAAGATTTTATTTTGTTTCTAAAACTTACCTTGTAGTTATAGCTGATAATATCAGAAACAGTGATGAAATATGGATGAAGGGCACATGGTTTTTATGCCTGTAGAGTGTTTATATGGCCTACAGTCTTCTTACTGACCATGGGTTCAGCTGGGCATCTCTCACAGCAGACTATCTAATCTCTGCTGAAGATACTAAGTGGCTGGCAGGCGATAAGGTTGGCTTAATATCACCTATTCTCTAATAGATTGCCATGACCGACTGATTTACCTGAGCTCAAGTGGCAGCAGCCCCATGACTTCCAGACAGTGATTCTGATGGGAAAGAAAGAGCTCTCTCCTTTCCCAAGTTAGCTGCTTCTTCTAGAATCAAATCCCTTGGGCCTTTCATGAGGATTAGAAATTCTCAACTTCAGCACCTAATTAATATTCTGGGCTTGATCACTCTGTGGTAGGTGCTGTCCTATGCATTGTAGGATGTTTAGCAGCATCCCTGGCCTCTACTCACTGAATACCACTTTCACTGTCCCCCTCTCCCTAGTAATGACAATAAAAATATCTCCAAACAATGTCAAATGTGGTCTGGGAGACAAAATTGGTCCCAACTGAGAACCATGGACATGGAGGACATTGTTGAACTGATTGTGCCAGTGTCAGAAAGTACTATTGATAGAAGATGACCTGGTATTTTCTATCTTTGGCAAAAGCCTGGGGGATACATATATATATCAAGAGTTTCTCCTTAGTATGAGCCGGTTACCTAGACATGAACCTCAGTGTCCTTATGAGTTTCCCCTTTATCTCACAACCCATCCCAAACCATTTCTCATAACAACCATTCCAAGTTGTAAATATCTCTTCTGCCTTCTTATATTGATAAGACCAAAATACTCACTTTAAGCTCCCAGAGTCTAGCTAGAATCAACAAATCAGCATTTGTTGTGGGTCTGCCATGTGTCAGCCACCCTGCTAATATGCACATTGATCTAATCCTCTTTGCCACCCTGAGAGAGAAGTTTGCTATTCCTGTCTCACCGGTGAGGAAACAGAAGCACATATTTATACAGCTAAGTGGCAGTGTTCAGAATAGGGAGCAGGTCTTCTGACTTGGTTAAATGATATTTTTATCTTATTGTTCAAATCTCATCAACATCGACTTGAAATTTAATTTAATCATTGTCTGCTTGAAAATTTAATCACATTACTTGAAACTGTGGAGTCCTGACTTGTGAATAAGAATCATGTTAGGAAAACCATATGCAAAGTCCCAGAACCATAGAATGTTAGAGGAAAAGGGTTCTCAGGTATCATTACATTGTGACCATCTTAAGGTCATCATTCTGTCATTCTATGTTGAAGGCTTACTCTGTGCCAGAGCCTCTGTACATCAGTCAAGACGGACAAGGTCCTTGCTCTATGGAACTTACATTGTAATAAGGTAAACATCCCGTAAACAAGTCTAATAAATAAGTGAACAAATAAGATAATTACGGATTGTGTTAAGTGCTGGGAAGGAAATGAACAATGGGAGGAGAATAATTATGGGAGGGAGATCTTTTTACATCCAGTGGTCAGGGAAGTTGTCTTTGATCCTGACACCTTCCAAAACACTGGACATGTTACTCTTCCTCAAAAAGTGTTAGTTCCTCTCCATAAGCACCTAGCACAGTACCTGGCACAGTGTAGGTGCTGCAACCCTTGGCTGTATGAAAAGGCCATGATTTTTTTTTTGTAGCTTTATAGGTCTCAAATCCTATAATACATTGTTTTAGTTTCTTTTTGGTCCTGTAGCAAATTACTACAAGCTCAGTGGCCTCAAACAATATATTTATTATCTTATACTTCTGGACGTCAGAAGTCCCAAAATCAAGACTCTCCTCTCTGGAGGCTCCCGGGGAGAATCTGCTTTTTTGTCTTTTCTGTCTTCTAAAGGCCACCTGAGTTTCTTGGCTTGTGGCCGCATCCTGTATCCTCAAAGCCAGCAGCATAGCATCTTCCAATCTTTCTCTCTGATGCTGGCCTTCTTGCCTCCCTCTTCTAAAGACCCTTGTAATTAACATCAGGCTTACCTATATACTCTAAGATAATGTCCCCATTTTAAGATCCTTGGTGTCACACATCTGTAAAAATCCTTTCGGTGATAAAAAGGTAAGATATTAGCAGGTTCTAGGAATTAGATCACCTTTGGAGGGTCATAATTCATCCTCTCACAGTTAGCAATAAATGTTGATTTTATTTCTATGCCCATTATATTTTACAGATGAAAAACTTGAAAAGCTAGAAAAGTTGCCTAAAATCACATGCTTGGATATAGCTTTATACCTAGTCGTCTCCTCTAAGTAGATCATCTCTATTCTCTCTATATCCAAACTCTGCTCTTTTCATTAGAGAATTCACCACAATTTGCATGTCTTTGTTTTCTTTAGTTATTGCCACGAGGGCAGGAAGCCAGGTCACTTTTATTTGCCAAGGTGCAATCATCACGCACCTCTATGCCTGACACACAATGTGCACATCTCTAAAATGTTTTTGAATGAAAGAATGAATACTCTATTACAAGCTTGGGTAAGAAGAACCCAATCCCTCATGAATTATTTTGTGCAGTGGCTTCTGACAGGTTATAAACTCTCAGCCATTTTTAAAGCATCAAAAGAAAAAGTGAACTGCAATGCTGGCCCATAATTGAAGTGGATAAAAAAGAAGGGACTCAACCCATACCTGGCATTGTAATCTTTCCTCTGCTGGTGATGAACTTAACTTTCTGGCATGCTGTAAGGCGCTTTGCATTTGAACGTGGTAGTCTGTTCCTAGAACCGTGATATATAGCACTTTATATATTGACATGTTATTAACATCAACAGTCTTTTGAGAGAGCTTCTGAATGGCTCACTTGATTATTTCAATTCAGGATAAGAGGAAGAAAAAAAGGCTGAAAATCTAACTGCATGCTTTATTATTGTATTAGGTTTTCTCTGTTCTGCCTTAGAGAAGTAACAAAGGAGGAAAAAAATCACAGTTCTTACTGAACAGTGCAAGTGGCACTTTTATGGGTTCACTTGGCAAGCTGTACGACACTTAAATGAAAAAATAAAATAAAATTTAAAAGTGTAGGTCATCTCCAACCCTTTTCCAACCTAGAAGTCTTAGATCAAAGTACCTTGTGCTAAGCAACTGTGCAAAGGAAAGCTAAACAAATGTAACACCTCCTGCTATCATGAAAGACAAATTATATTTACGTTACAGAGGTACTCTGCTTTTTATTTTCCTTACTCTTGCCTAATGAATACACTGTTTGGTCAATCATGTTTTATGTCTGACATCCTTTTCTTTTGAAATAATATACCTATCACTCAAAGTGTTATTGAAATGATGGGAAAATATGAACCCAAAGGGAGATGTTTTCTCTTTTAGTATTGCTTTCAAGATCCTAGTTTTACCCTCCTTATAATGTATTTACCTTGGTTCTAGTGGCCAAGGATGTCAATATTCTTTTTGATGAATTAGAAGCTGCCAGCAGTCCTTGCAAAGATGACGATTCTCTTCTTCACCCTGGAAACCTGACTAGTACTTCAGATGATGCCAGCAGATTGGAAGCCGGGGGAGAGGTAAGAGTATATGATTTCTTACAAATGTAATTCATGATCCCAGCAGGAACCTATGAAGCATGTTCCAATGGACTGTTTAAAGTCATAAACTCATTGAACTGTAGGCTCTTATAAAACAAGGGATAGGTTTTATATTCCTTTGACATCCCCCATGTCTAAGCATATTTCAAGGATCCTAAATCTACCTACACTCAAAACAAAGTTTCAGTTTTTCTTAAACCTATTATTTCTTTAAACTGTCTATCATTTTAAGATAGCCTGCATTCTTGAGTGTCTCCCACTGGTACAAAATAAGCTTTACAGGGATGGACTTCCTTGTATAGATCCTCCGGTAGGTAGAATGGTGACCTAAAATGCACCGCCTTCAGTTGATTGTGTTGTCTAAAGCCTCTCTGACTTTCCATTTGCCTCTGTAAGCTGGCAACTTCATTGCATCTGTAAATGGACCCATCTATTTGTGTGCCATTTGGGAAAAATTAGTATTTTGTTGGAGGCATTCCCCTTTGTTCAGGTTGTGTCTCAATAGAGTTTCATATTTCCTTTGTACATGCTCTGGGTACAATTAATAGGCACACCGAATCAGAGTAATTTATGTGTTTCATATTCCTAATGCTTTTTATATTCCAGAGCTAGTTAACTACTGAAAGGATGACACCTGGGATAGAGAAAATTGTTTACTCTTACCAAGCTTTGCAGACCTCACCCCACAGATACTACACGCAGCTATCCATGTTTCTTTTTCCATTTTTTTCTGTTTGTTTCGTTTTAAGGAAAAACTCATTCTGTTATTATCTGTTCACACAGATACTTTGGATACCATAATGTGGCATAACGAATGGACTTTGAAAGGGACCTCAGACAGCAACTAGTCTCATCCCTGTAACTTACAGATGAGGAATCAGTCTCAGAAATGTTAGGGCTTTGCTGAAGGTGGTACAACTTATTGTTCTGCTTGGAGCCAATACCCCTCCTGATGTCTTGGCTGAAGCCATTTTTGAAGGCAGATGCTAATATGCTGAATTCACAGGACAGCCTTCTTGCTTGGCAAATAAGTATTACTAAAGTGCTTATTCAGGTAGACTCCTGAGTGTCTCTTAATGTAAAAGCCAAAACATAGTCAGTGAGGATTGGTCATCAACCAAAAATGTCTACACCAAGACATGGTACATGGTCATTCCATTCCCCCAGCTGAGATGTTTTTTCGGTTAAGGTTTGTGCAAGAATGTGGTTTCTAGCAATGGTCCTTTAGGTCTGGCATGTTTGCCTTCTTCATACTACCATTGGAAAAGATAGAATCCACCATTTTCACCTGTCTGGGTTTATAGACGTAATTTTGAAACCTATTAGGCTGAGAAGTTTGGCTCCAGCCCAATGAGCCCGTACTTGATGGTCTCTTTCAATGTTGTACAGCAAGCCTGAAGAGCCTGGATGAAAATTCAATCTATTCCTTTTGTTCTTTACTTTTTAATATTACTGCAAAATAATATTTGTAGCTTCTACGTAAGTTACAAAGTGTAATAATAAAATGAACACCTGGAACCACCATCTGATTTGTGAACTAGAATGCTATTTTTCAAATTATAGTGGCAACCTAATTGTAGATTACTACTCTAGTTGTTTTTTAATGGACTGGAAAATTAATATTAGAGTATATGCAAATAGAAAGGGTAAATAATTGTTTTGTGAAACTTGTCTCATGTTATGTATATGTATGTTTACATATATGCACACAAAGATAGAATGTTTTTCTTGTTGTGGGTAAAAAAAAAAAAGAGAAACACTGAACTAGAATATTCCTAAAACCACTGAAGCTACTTTCCATCCCATACCTCTACCCTACCAGAGGTACCATCTTTCTAAATTTTATTGTGTTTTATTCTCTTGCTCTAAAGATAGTTTTACCACATAGATTTGTAGTCTTAACAACTTAGATTTACTTTATTTTATGCTTTGTGAAAAATGATATCATGTGGTATAAAGTCTTCTGAGACTTGCTTTTTTTCATCAGTGTTGTTTTAAGATTCATTTTATCGTTAGAAGCAACTATAGTTTATTCATTTTTACTGCTGTATAATATTCCAGTAAATGAACTTTCTAAAATTTATTTATCTATTTATTGTCTGTTCATGGACATTTGAGTTGACTCCAACTTTAAACATTTTTCTACTATTACAAGTAATGTTGCTATGAATATTCATATACATGACTCCTACTTGCCTTATCAAGAATTTTTCTCTAGGCTTACATGTTACGCAGATGTTCAGTTCTGCAAGATAATGTTAATGTGTTTTCCAGAGTGAGAATATCAATTTTAATTCTCATCTCACCTGCAGAATATGAAAGTCCTTAGTCACTTCACATCCTTGGCTACACTCAGTATTTTTAGGTGTTTCACATTTTGCCCACTTAACTCAATGCTTCTTCCAATTTTATTTTGTTTCCTCTTAATTACATTTTCACTAATGAATATGTAATTGAACACAATGAAAAAATTATTATTATTATTATTATTATTATTATTTTGAGATGGAGTCTCAGTCTGTCACCCAGGCTGGAGTACAGTGGCACAGTCTTGGCTCACCACAACCTCCGCCTCCCAGGTTCAAGCAATTCCCCTGCCTTAGCCTCCAGAGTAGCTGGGACTACAGGTGCATGCCACCATGCCCAGCTAATTTTTGTATTTTTAGTAGAGATAGGGTTTCACCATACTGGCCAGGCTGGTCTTGAACTCCTGACCTCATGATCCACCCGCCTCGGCCTCCCAAAGTGCTGGAATTACAGGCGTGAGCCACTGCGCCTAACCTGAAAAAGTTATTTAGTTTTAATTGTGCTTTAACATTACTCACTTGAACCTTAGTTTGATGAATGACTTAAACTGGTCCCTTTCTCTTTGTGTGCAGACAGTGCCAGAAAGAAACAAATCAAATGGACTTTACTTTAGAGATGGGAAGTGTCGAATTGACTACATCCTTGTGTACAGAAAATCCAACCCCCAGACTGAAAAGAGAGAAGTATTTGAAAGAAATATTAGAGCAGAAGGATTGCAAATGGAGAAAGAGGTAAATAGTTTGCTTGGTTGAGAAAAATATGTACATACCTGTTCATATTAAGAGGCAATAAGAAATAAGCAAGTAGTCATAATGTTAACCAAACATTTCATTGGGTCAGAGTTTTCCAGTCTTCAGCGTTTGGGGAATGTTCTAGCATTTAGACTTTCACAACACAGTTTGCTTTTGAGATAATTTTAATGCCAAATGATTCCATGTAAATCAAAATATTCTATTCCAATTAAATGGATTGTTTCAAAGTGTGATTCTTTATCTAACTTACTATGTCTGCCGTTTCTCCATATATGTAAATGGAGGGTTCTATTCGCATAGATTAAAGAAAACTTTGAGTGAAATGCAGTCGCTCTCTCTAGAGGTTCTTTTTACATTTCGGGAAATATCATGAGATTGGGCATCCTTATACACCAGAGGAGACCGCTTGGCCAATTTGGCCAAAAGCAGCTGGAACTTACAAAAATGATTCCAGTTTTAAGAGACATTCAGGCTATTTTTTTCAGGGGGCCAAGCTCAAGAGTGACCTTACCAGTGTTTGGTTCTTCCCCTTCCCTCCTTCTCTACATGGGGAGCTTCAAGAAAGAGCTAAGTAAGGAATGTACAAGAGGCCAGCCAGGCCTCTGACAGTAATCCACGATGGGCTTATGGTGTTCCCAGGAATACTGTGCACATTTGTAGAACTTGGCCTGTTAACTGAATTATGTAACTCTTCTCAGCTTCTCCCTAAACATTGTGCAAAGCTTCTGGAGCTTTTCATAGTCAATAAGAATAACATATTGGCAATTTAAGATGTTTACTTCTGATTCTGCTCCTCAAGGCTGAGGGGGATGGATCTTTGAAGCCAGACATCCAGGTTTTTCTTTGTATGATGCTGTTGCAGTTTGTGCAACCTGCGAGTTGTGCCAAGGTATCAAATATTAGAAGCATAATATGCATGTACTTGTTATCTGGTCTTGGGACACTTCAGCTAAATAGGACTTTTTCAGATATGTTAGGCTGACCTCAGCTCTTGAACGTTTATAACACAGAAGCAGCATTTTTCTGGAATGTCTCCAAGAGAATTGGAAAATGGTGAGATGAATGTGGCTGTAAGGAAACAGGTTCTTATTCTCAGGAAAGTAGAACCATCTTTCTCAAAGACCATCTTAATTAGAAGTTCCCTGGAGCAACAAACATAATTTGAAATGTTGTTTCTTCCACCTTAGTGGAGTTCCAGAAAATCTTTCCTATGCAAACTGAGTGTATAGTTGATAAATCGTACTCTTTAAGTTCTAAATTGTCTCAGTAAGACAATTACATTTTTTCTTAACATTAATAGCACATTCATATTTTTCTCCTTAATCATGCCTTCATCTTTTATTCTCATTCCTAAGTGGCAGAATTTTTATATGAAGAAATAAAAGATCTGAATTGCTACTTAATCTGAAATAATGGAAGGCCTCCCTCTGACCCATTCTGACTCTGTCAAAATTCTGATTCCCATCAAAACTAGATAGCTTTGTTCAATTAATGCAAGATTTATATTTTAAGCTTCATAAGTATTCTCTACAGGCCTAGGGCTTCTTCTGTATAGATCTTTTCAATGTTATTTCATGATTTATTAGTTAGAACTCAAAAAGCCTAATGCTTTTTCACATAGTGCACATTAAAGTGATGGAAAATGTCCTGTTGTGTATCCTAAAGCATCACCTGTACTGCAGTGTTCAGCTACCAAAGTTTGAGGAGGATCATTCTGCCTGTTGTACAGTTGTGCTGCACAGTACAGTGTGGACCATGCTGTGAAGGATGGACTGCTTGTACAATTTTGTCTATATACAAGATAATTTTGTTTGTTAGAATTTTTTAAAACATGTTTACAGGTATTTGTTTTAATGTGTACTGGAAAAAATAACAGTTGGAAAAGGGAATTATCACTATATGGCAGAACTTCATAAAAACTTATCTAAGCATTTCTCCCCTCCCCACTTTCCCCCAAAAGTTCTTCTCTGGGCATCACCTTCCATGTTTCTCCTTTCTTCTACAGTCTTTCAGGCACTACAAACAGCTAGGTCTTCCCCTTTCTGGAACCTTCTTCACAAGTGGCCTCTCCCGCTGCCTGGCTCCAGTCTTGCCTTGGCTTTGCATAAGTGGTGCAATTTTTCTCTCACGCAGCCTCCTAGCTCTGCTTTGAATCTTCATGGCCTCAGTCAGCTCAGCAAGAAAAGGGCCTTTGCAGGTTCTCTTACAGATAAATTAATTTTTTCCTGCCACAAATAATTAAAAGAAAATATCCCTTGGCTGAACAATAAACAAACCTTCATCCTTTATTCTCTATAATAAATGGCAGAATTTTTATATGAAGGATCTACATCATGTTATTAAATTTAGAAACCATTGGAAGTACTTTTATTTAAATCAAGATTTTTTATAAACAGCTACAGCAGAAAGACAATTTTAATGGCGATTTCAGCTTCCAGGAGTTAATTCAACCTTTTATAGGACATAAAATGAATAACTTAGTTAAGGGTGGAAAAGAAAAAACACCCCAGGGACCGTCGTACATCTGAAACATTTGACACTATGTACATTTTATGAATTATTAGTATCTTCTTAATTAGCTGCTGTCATGATGTCCAACAATTATGAAAAACATGTTTCACAGACAGAGGCTTATGTTTCCAAATAGACAAAGACAGGCTTTCTAGTACAGTTTAACATCCTTATCTTTTTAACATTGGATTTCAAGAAACACAACTAGGATAATCTTTAATTCATGATAAAAGTGAGGACATAGTCAAGTTTAATCTTTCTTAAAATCTTTGCTGCAGGCTGGTTAGTCAACAGATAAGTGCTTGCTTTGGTACCCTGGGTCTTTAATATTCTGCAATTCAGCTTTCATGATACCCCAGAGAAAGCAATTTACAACGAAGTTCTCAAACAAAATATCATTGAAGTCCAGGTGATTTACTTCTTAGTATCTATCCACTTAAAACTGATTCCCTTCTTAAAGGTAAGCTCGTATTTACTAATTAACATTTTCTATTTTTGATTTTTTTCATTTTTAATTCTATGTCCATTATCGATCTTTGGGTACCTATTTGAAATCACTGTCCTCAATAAGACATTTATCTTTTCCTTTGTATAACTAGTAAGAGGATGAGTTAACTTGGAATTATTTGGAATGTATGAGTAGCAATTGTATTAATGGAGCACCCTCCTGCTTTAGAATCATGTGAAACATTGGGAAAGACCTTTATCATTACAGTCATTACAAAACTAATATAATTAGGTAAATCATATCATCTTGATGATGGTTATTTCATTCAAGAAATATTTATTGCACACTCACTGTATGCCAGGCATTGCTTTAAAGACTATGGTCTCAACAGCAACAAATAAAACAGAAAAAAATCCCTGCCTTGTTGGAACTTAAGCAAAAAATATGTACAATATATACAAATATCAGTAAGTGCTAAAGAGAAAAAAGTAAAGCAGGAAGTGTTGAGAGGGGCTTGCAATTTTATAAAAGTCAGAAAAAGTGGGCCTCTTTTCCACAGAAAGAGAATAGCAAGTGCAAAGAGAACAGCTCCACAGGATGGAGCATGCCTGGGTGTTCATGTAACAGTGAGGATGCCAGTATGACTGACGTTCACTGAGCAAGGTGAAGAATAGTGGGAAACTATACTAACAAGGCATTGGAAGCCTTAGTAGTCACTGAGGGATGTTAGCTTTTCTCTGAGTGACATAGGAAGCCACCGGAGAGATTTGAGCAGAAGTATAAGAGCTGTTTTCTGTTTTATTAAGGGCTTTCAGGTTGCCTGGTAAGATTAGACTGTGGGAGGTGGAGGTGGCAAGGGCAGAAGCAGGGAGCATAATTAGGAGATTCGTTGCAAGAATCCAGGAAAGAGATGCAAGAATTGGTCAAGCACGTAGAAGAAAAGAAGATGAAAAGAGTGGAAAGTAGTGCTGATGGGAATTGCAGATAGATTGAATGGGCAGTGTAAAAGAGAAGAGTCACAGACTATTTGTCTGACACATGGTATTTAGCTAAGAAGTTGAGAGAAGACAGTTGCCACTTACAGGGATGCGGAAAAGAGTAGGTCAGATTGTAGAGTTGTTAAGTTTGAGGTATCCCAATGGAGATGTTGGGTAAGATAGAAGAGTCTGGGATTCAAGGAGAGATCTGGGCTAGAGATACACATTTGAATGAGATCTCCAAAGGAGTAACTGCAAATCAAAATGAGAAGAGGTCCAAGGATTGAGCCATGGGGAACACTAGTGTTACAATTTGGATGATAAAAAGGAGGCAGCAGAAGAGACTAAGAAGGAGTCACCAAGGAGCTAGAAGAAAAATCTAGAGAGTGTGGTTCAGGAGAGACGGAGGAATCAACTGTATCAAATGCTGTTGATTGGGTGTGCATGTTCAAGGCTGAAAGTTAATCATTGGATTTAGCAATCTGGCAGGTTTAGGTGGTCTGGGCAAGAGAAGTTTCAATGGAGAAGTTGGGGGTAGAGAAGTCGGGGGTGAAAGCTTCATTAAAGTGTCTTCAAGAAAGAATGGGAAGAGAAAATACAGAGACAACAAATACAAATCGTTCTTTCAATATGTTTCACTCTAAAGGAATGGAGAGAAATAGAATGATAACTGGAGTATGAAGTTGGGTCAAAAAAGAGTTCTTTCTATTTTAGATGGGAGAAATCAATACATATTTTCATGCTAATAAAAACTATATATTTGAGATGGAAAATTGATGTTGGGAAGAGTGGAGGAAGAATTTTTAGAGAAATGTCCTTGAAGCAATAAGAAAAGAATGACCACAAGTATCTCTCATTGCATGGACTCACCTATCTGCATCTGCGCCCATAGATGCAACCTTTCCGCAGTGCTAAGGGTGTCCTGTCCATACTCATTGGGAAGGCCAACCCTTCACTGTGCTTCCGAGACCCCATACCCACTCAGTCCCACTCAAATACATTGCCCCCAAAAGAGATAAAATGTAGTAAGCTTTAAAAACTGAAATGTACAAACAATACAATTTGTGGAAATTGTTTCTATTTGCACTCATCTCTCAGGAGTGAAAAATGCAACTGCAGTTAGCACACACATACACATGCATGAGCGCATGCGGGTGCACAGTTGAGGTTGAGTATCTTGGATACTTCTCTGTACTATGATACAAATTACATTATCAATATTTTTATGCTCACATTTATTAATCACTTACTATTATAATTCCCGTTTAACAGGTGAGACCATTGGTAACTTCTCCCAGGCAACATAAGTAGTAAGAGATAAAGCCAGTATTAAAATCTAAGCATACTTGCTCTTTGCCCTTATATTGTGTTGATTTCTGGTATGTAAAGGTGAATCTCAGGGTTAAAGAAGTTAGGAGAGGCTGGGCGCGGTGGCTCATGCCTGCAATCCCAGCACTTTGGGAGGCCGAGGCGGGCAGATCACGACGAGGTCAGGAAACCAAGACCATCCTGGCTAACACAGCGAAACCCTGTCTCTACAGAAAAAAAAAAAAAAAAAATTAGCTGGGCATGGTGGCGGGCGCCTGTAGCCCCAGCTACTCAGGAGGCTGAGGCAGGAGAATGGTGTGAACCCAGGAGGCAGAGCTTGCAGTGAGCCGAGATCATGCCACTGCACTGCAGCCTGGGCGACAGAGCAAGACTTCGTCTCACCAAAAAAAAAAAAAAAAAAGAAAGAAGTTAGGAGGAGATAGACTGAGAAGACAAGTAGTATTATGAAAAGGTAAAGGAACAAGGAAAATTGGGGTGAATAATGAAGTTGGGTGCTGCCCAAACTGTGGTTCTTATGCACTTTGGCCTCTAGTAGCCATAGACTTGAATCTTGGTATACAACCGCTTACAATCTGAGTGGTCATGGGCAGTTTATCAGATTTTTATGGATCTCTGTTTCCATTTTTAATCATGAAGGTAATATCATTTATTGTAAATGATGAAGATTAAGTGGGCCTATATATGCAAAATACAAAGTAGTACCAATCTTTTCTTAATTTTACTTTTAAATTTCATATTATTGTTTTACTTCCAGTGTATTCGTTCAGCTACCTTCTATTTATGGCAAGTGATACTTGTTTTCCATTTATGACTGATATAAAAGCTTTCCGTAAAATTATTATTTTATAAAGTGAGTTATTTAAAGAAATATATGAAATTAAGATATGGTAGATGATATGACAAATCTGACAAAAATTGTGAAGGTGGCCCGAGAATGATAGAATTCTGCATTACTTGGCTAGTCCTTGTGGTGGATAGACTCTAAGGTCTGTGATGCCTGCTTCCTTTTCACACCTTTGGATTATCCCTTCCCCTTGAGTTCAGGTGGGAACTGTGGCTTATATTTAAACAATAGAATATGGGCTTTACCATCGTAGAATATGACAAATGTAATGGGATGTCACTCCTGTGATTATCTTACGGTATATAAGATCTCATCTCAGCAGACTGGCATTAGAGAGACCCTCCTTGCTGGCTTTGAAGAAGTAAGCTACCATATTGTGAGACAGCCTATGAAGAGGGCCACATAGCAAAGAAAGGTGGGGTAGCCTCTAGGATCTGGGAGTCACTCCCAGCTGACATCCAGCGACAAGCAGAGATCTTAGTCCTACAGCCACAAGGAGATGAATTCTGCCAATAACTGGGAATCCTGGAAGCAGGTCTTTCTTCAGTTGAGCCACTGATGAGACTACAGCCCCAGGCAAGACCTACATCATAGCCTGGTGAGACCCTAAAGCAGAGAACCCAGCTCAGCTGTGCCTGACTGCCACCCTCTAGAAACTGTGAGATAATTAATATGTGTAGTTGTAAGCCTCCAAGCCTATAGTAATTTATTATGCAGCAATAGGTAATTAATACAGTGATTAAAAGTCGGGGATCAGACATTCTGAGTGTTCATTTGGTTCTACCATTACAAGCTGTGTGCCCTTGTAAAAGTTAACTTATCTGCAGAATGAGGCTAATAATGGGATTTATCTCATGGGTTATGTTAATTAAATGAGATCATTTATATCAAGTGCTTATCTCTGTGCGTTTTACATGGTAAGCATTTAGTACACTACATTATTGTCATCATTACCGTTATCATAACAGCTAAATACAGTGTGTTAACACTTTTACTTTATAATAGTTTTCAAGGTAAACTTTAAGAAAATTTTTCATACAGTTTATAAATCCTTTATAATGCAACCATTAGGAATAGCAACATCGGCGGGTCATATGTTGTTACTGTGTATGCATTAATGAGATTTATACTTTAATGCTCTTGGAAGAACTGGGAATACGTTTGGTAACAAGTTTAGCATGATCGAGGTTCAGATGTTTATCTGCTTGGAGAGGATTTGGTTTGGTTTTCGATTCATCTGGGTATAAAGTTATAGATCAATTCAGAGCTTAAGAAAAACAACAACAACAAAACTGTATTTGATTGTCCATCCCAGTGTTTCTTTACCCCATTCAAGGGAAATCTTCACAAAGATTTCCCTATTTAAAGAGCTAATCTCATGCAGATGACTCTCTGCCCTTGTAGGCTTCCTGCCCAAATTCCCCTAATTTCATCCCCATTTCTATACTGCAGCCACATCCAACTTGTTGCTGTAGATACTCTCTCGGCATCCAGAACTCCGAGGATACAAGAATGACAGTGTCCTCCCTTCCTTCACAGTTGAAAACATGGTAATGAGTGTCTCAAATAAATCAGTGTCAGGACTATGTGCACTACCCAGATTTCTGTCCTCTAGTGCTTTCTGGTCTGAAAAAAAAAAAAAAAGAAAATCAGACTTCTTCACCCAATAATCTCCACTTCGCTCCACTCAAGCTTCTTATATGTCACACACATATATTACCAAGGGTCTCAAGTTGAGGTGAAGAGAAAGGAGAATTTAGGACAGTCATAACCAAAGAAGGAAGAAAGCAGATTTTCTTCTGAACCTCAGAGGCCTGGAGATTCCTTGAGTGTCTTTCAGGAGCTACCAATGTCAGTCCACACTTGTGGTGGCTTTTCTGTTAACTTGTGTCTTAGGTTGGATTTCCTAAGCATAAGCAGAACTTGAGGTGAGAATTCTTCAAGTTGTTGATGGGTTGGGCAGTCTTAGGAGAAAGGGAAGTGAGAGGAGCAGAAGAGAACAGCTAAGCCAAAAGTGTGGCCTCAGCTGGACACTGAAGGTAGTGACCTTCAGTCTGATCCCACAGGGGAGCTCAGTAATCAGCAGGTGCAGCATAGAACTGGTCCCCTTTTCAGACACGGGCCCCCATGTCAGTCATTCATTGGCTGAGGTCTGTGGAGGTGGTGGGAGGTAGGCACTGCCCGTTTGGCTGAGGGTCATTCCAGGCACCATCAGCATACATTACCACTGGTATTGAGTTAGTAGTAGAGATGCTGCCAAATCTGTGGTATTCAGACAGCCCTTCTTGAGATGCCAGCAAACATGAAATTCATGGGGTCCTTGACCAAGTGAAGAGAGAACAAGTACACATTGGAATTTCTTCTGTTTTAATTTGTTCTTCTAATTTTAGGATGCTATGTCTAAAAGGTAAAGATTCCATGTTGCTAGTGTAATCATTTTGAGGGAAGACATACATGTGGCCAACAAGCATATTAAAAGCTCAATATCACTGCATTAGAGAAATGCAAATTAAAACCACAGTGAGATAGCATCTCACACCAGTCAGAATGGTATTATTAATAACTAAAAAGTCAAAAAATAACAGATGTTGGCGAAGTTGTGGAGAAAAGGGAATGTTTAGACACTGCTGGTGGGAGTTTAGATTAGTTCAATCATTGTGGAAAGCAGTGTGGAGATTCTTCAAAGAACTAAAAACAGAATTACCATTCAACCCAGCAATCCCATTACTGTGTATATACCCAAAGGAATGTAAGTCATTCTACCATATAGACACATACACATGTATGTTCACTGCAGCACTCTTCACAATAGCAAAGACATGTAATCCACCTAAATGCTCATCAATGGCAGGTTGGATAAAGAAAATATGGTACTTAAACACATCATAGAATATTATGCAGCTGTAAAAAAGAACAAGATCATGTTCTTTGTAGGGACATGGTTGGAGCTGGAGGCCATTATCCTTAGCAAACTAACGCAGGAACAGAAAGCCAAATACTGCCTATTTTTACTTATAAATGGGAGCTGAACGATGAGAGCACATGGACACATGTCTCTTCTTTTTTGAGAGAGGGACTTTGTCTTACTGGTTTTTATATTCCAAAGACTTATTACAGTGCTTAGCTTGTGGAATCCTGAGTTTGCTACAAAAAGATTGTGGATAGCTGATTTTCACATCTGAGTCTGGGTAACAACAGTCAATTCATCTCCAGGGTTTTTCAACGTTGACCCTATTGACATTTAGGGCTGGATAATTCTTTGTTGTAGAGGGCTACTCTGTGCTTTACAGGATATTTGGCAGCATCTCTAGCCTCTACCCACTAAATACCAGTAGCACCTCCTTCAAATAATGACAACCAATCCAAGCATTGTCACACGTCCTGGTGTCGGGGGAGGGAGGAATCATCCCTAGCCGAGAATCCTTGGGTTTGGCCCTTGGTCCAACATTATATGGTTTGTTGTAAAGTCCAGGGGGTAGGGCTTCCATTCTTTTGTCCATGTTGGACCAGCTTATTTCAGCACTCTTAACATCAGACTCTTGAATCAGAAAAGAGGCCTATGTGTTTGAGGGGAAGAATAGAGTATGTGAAGACTGGCTCTCGAGTCAGACAGCTGGGATTTAGATCCACTTACTACTTCACCACTTACTAAGTAACTGGGTAAAGCTGTTAATCTCTGTGCCTTAGTTTCTTTGTTTGCTAAGTGTCAGATGATTCCTATCTCAAGGGCCATTATGAGGACAAAATGAGTTAATAAATTGCAATATGCTTAGGAAAGAGTCTGGACATATTGACAGCTTTAATGCATGGCTGTTGTTGATATTGATAGTATTGATAAAGAAGGGAGTGACTTCAATCCCTGGTCATCCTGTTCCTGAAGCTCAGGCATTCAACCCTGTCACCTCTTGGGCTGAGAGTCCTTGTGTGTCTCAGGAAAGCTGAAAGGACCTGGTAGATGGCAAGAGATACAATGATAAGTCTCACCTCATCACCAGGACTCAGTCCACCTACCACTGCCCCATAGCAGTCTATAGAATCAGGGCTGTATTCTTGCTGGTTCATCTTGTTAGGGCAATTTTATCAAATTGGTGATGGTTTGAGAGAAGGTGCTCTCTCTCCTTTCCCTCTCAGTCTTACTCTAATTTCTGAGACCAGTTTAAAGATCTAAGGGCCTCATTATCGCCTCAACTGCTTTTGCTTACTTAGATAAACAAAGTTTAATCAAAACATTTATGTTGCCAGGTCAAGATGACCAGTACAAAGTTATCTTGATTTACTCAAAGAATTATTCCAAATCAACACGTATTTCATATGACTCATGCATATTACTTCAGTCAAGACAGACCAACTTTAAAGGAAAAAACACCCATTATACAAGGCGCAGCTGAGAAACTAAAGTCATATTATGAACTATTGTCATCCCACAAAAAGAAACTTACTTAATCTAAAAGATTTCTCAGCAGTCTAAATTTAACTTCTCTGATATAAAACACATTTCGCATTGTCATCATTATGTGCCAAATGTGGGCATCGTATTATATTTATGAAAGGAACTGAAGTCCTTTCTTTGTGATATTTTGCTCCTGCTGTTTTGCTATGTGATGTTAAATTGCTGAAAATTATGCAAAGTATATATCATGAATATGACACTAATTATTCATTAATGGCATGGAGAGATTTAAAAGCTTTGAAGCAGCCTGGAGAACTGTAAATCCGTTTACAATCTCCTGCTCGTAACCCTTACAAGTGAAAAATTTGAAAAAGATGAAGTGTAAGCTGAGTATTATTAATTGAACTTGACATACCTTAGTTGCAAAAGTGATGATGCAGCACTGCCTCTTGAGGCAAGGGCCCTGGCTTAGCTCACTTCCTGTTGTGTCTTAGGCATATTTTAAGAGCAGTTTGTAGTGTCTAATGACTCCATTTCCAGATGAAGTCATTCATTCATTCATTCATTCATCGAATGTCTGATGAATATCTACTACTATTGAAGGAAGGGAGGCCTTAAATAAATATATCAGATGTAATAGGTATTGTGGAGAAATATACAGGAATCCTGGGAAGGAGTCACTATTTCATTTCAGGAGTTCAAGAAAAATCTCTATGATAATGGGTGAACTAAGCACAAAGAGAAATTGGAATTTGCATTTCTAAACCCAACTCTCTAAAGCATTGTGGAATTTTCCCACTGCTGGGTTTCCTTTGTCTTGTGCACCCAGATGCAGGCTGGCATGGGTGTAGGAAGAGTAAGTGGAGTAACTGAATGTGGGTATATGGAAACAGGAGGAATAGCTGGATTTGGCTGTATAGACTCTGGTGTTTGCAGCTGAATGAACTCTTACAGGGCACGGAGCAGGGGAAAAAAATCAAGTGCATGAGCCATGTTGGGATTTTGGAGAGGCTCGACCTGACCTGGTTGCAAACACCTCCCTAACTTGTCCTTTTCCATTAATCAGTTGAACCTTCATTCTGGGTGCTACCTCTTCACTTTTGCCTATCCAGAAACCCAAAGTTTCTTCTTTAAAATTCTTCCCTAGTACTTACAACTGCTTGACTCCTCTTTCATTTGGGGTTGTGCAGGAAAACCACTCTGTGTCCTCCGAGAATGAAGTGTTCAATACAGAGTTTCACAACACTGTAAGACCACTTAAAAGGTTGGGTGTGGAGGTCAGGGAATCTATCTCCCATCACTTCAGCCTGAAGCACCACAGCAGCAGGTCTCAGATGCCGGCGTGGAAGCCACTGGGATCTCAATAACGCCTGACTGCAGCACGTGATTCTCAAAACTTACCTGGAGCTGCTTCAAACCTCAAATCTGCCTGTAACTACCTGCCTGAGAAACAGCCTCTCCTTTCCCACCTTCCATCTGAGCACCCATTATTGTATACTTTAACCCAGAACTTTGTGGAGAAGGGGATTCTGGGAAACCAGAACCAGGTTCTGGTCCCAGCTTCTCAGCAATGCAGAGGACACCTCAGAAGGGGGTGCTAAGGTGACAACAAACAGTATAGTGCAGTCACCAGCCCTCCTAACAGATTGCCCCTTGTCCCTTCATTTGAGGCCATACTAGCCCCATCTCTGTAATATTCAGATGGTTTAAAAGTTGTAAGGTCTGAACTCTAACACCTGCCTTTGAGATGACGGAGGAGCAGCTATTTCTATTTTTTAACATGGGCATGACTGAGTAAATTGCCCACAGTCAGAGTTCCTCCCAGAAACCCACGTCTTTGTTCTGATGCTAACGTTAGGCAACTGTCTTTCAAAGCATAGCAGAATTCATTGAGACCCAATATTTAATTGGATAGTCAGCAGCAGCCACAAGCCTGCCTGTGGAAATGTCCTTGTGTTTGTGATGCAGGGGAGGGAAAAGCAACAAGGAAAGACAAGCTAAAAATTCCTTCCACCATAACTGCCCACAGAGGAATTAAAGAAGATTCCCTTTGTCACATCCAGCCCCTACAGTGATACAGTATCAATCCTCATGCACATACGTATTGAGCATCTGTTATGTTCCAGGCACTGTGCCAGGCACTGGAGAATTAAAAAAAAATGTTCTAGTTATCTATTGTTGCATAACAAACAACTCCAAAACTTGTATGTTAAAATCATAGTCATTCTTTTTGCTCTCAAATCTGCAATTGAGCATGACTTGGAAGGGATAGCTGTCCTCTGCTCCATGGGACATCAGTTGGAGCAGCACTACTAGTGTCTGGAGGACCCCTCTTTTAAGGTGGCTGACTCACGTGGCTGGAATGTTGGTGCTGGCTGTCAGCTGAAAGCTCAGCCAGGGTTGTGGGCTGTGGGCCTTTTCACATGCTGCCTGGGCTTTCTGATGACATTGTGGCTGGGTTCTAGGAGAACAAGGTAAAAGTGAACTTTAATGACCTAGCCCTAGAAGCATTTATTCTGCTGTACTCCACTGGGAAAGGCAGAATGAAGGGGAAGGGACATAGATTCCACCTCTTGAAGGAGAGTCATAAGGTTCTAGAAGATGTGTGGGATAAGCAGTAATGTTGGGGCCATCTTTGGAAATTACAAGCTGCCACAATATGCTTAGTGTATTTGAGAAGCTCACTAACTAGCAATGAATGCAGATGTGAAACAGATAGAATACAGTTTGAAAAGTTCTATGGAAGCCCTGGGGAATTTCATACTCTGCACAGAGATTTCAGAAAGGTTAAGAGAGGTGACCTGGGACTTAAAGGATGACTAGATGTTCACAAAGCCAGAAAGTAGAAGGGCATGGCATTCCAGATGGGAAACAACATAAATAATGGCATGATAGACTTTTGATTGAGGCCTCAGGGCTCCTCTGTGCACCTCTGCTTCCCAGACAGAGTGTGAATCCCATGAGGGCTGGACAGATTTCTCCCTAGTCCCTAGCACAGTGTCTGGTTCATCATGTCATCTTGACTTTCACGTAGTATATGCTCACTTAGCAATTTCCCAGGAACATAATTGACATCAGATACAATTGTTCTTCTAGACCTTAATGACAGAGCTAGAAAGATGTGCATTTTTTAGTCATTTTTTTCCAAAATATTGCAACCAAATATCATTTAGCCTCTTTACAACCAAATCCATCACACTGTACTCATATGTAAATAAGAATCATCTCAATGCCAGTTTCTTTCAGGCCAAGGATTTTATTAAACAAACTATACCAGCCATTACCTGCAAACTTTGCCAAGATCATCTTGGATCTTCTTCCAAGAAGGTGTTATTGCTCACTAGAGTACTTTGTTTTTCAGCTCCGTTCTTCGTTCTCTCTTTTTTCTACACATGTTGAAATTAAAAAGAGTTTTCTAGAAGACCAGGAGTAGAGCAGGCAGAAAAATGAAACTACACTACACATGATTTTCCTTGACCTTAGCAGTCCAGCAGGCAGGAAAGAAAAGTACATGTGGTGAGACCTCGTGTCCATTAGCGTCTCAGAAATGCATTATGTCACCTCTTGGGGACTCTCTTCCTCCTGAGTCTGTAGGTTCCTTTGTTCAACCAGAATATTATTTTGGATTGTATAGCAGTAAATCACTTTGGCCATCATCTGAGGCTGCCTTGATTCAGTTTCTCAGACTCTAATGAGAATCTTCTGAAATCTAGTCCTTTATCAGTGACTTATGGATAACATCATATAGTTATAAAAGGGTAACCTGTTTGAGGCGTTCACTGTTGCTTCTGATTGTTCAGGGGATCTCCCCAACTGCAATTATCTGTAGAAACTCCACTTGAGTGAAAACTGTTAGTCTTGATTCCTTATGTCACATAATGTTTTGCTTAGTTGACAGAATACAGTTAAGCCATCAATTAAGTACAGAATTTTAGTTTATCATTTCCTTTTTTTCTCTTGTTCCATTTATACATAGCAAAGCTGTACCTTAATGCCTTTTTTAAAATAACTCTTTTTAGGGAAAGAGAGTTCTAAGTAAACTCTTAAATACTTGGAACTGAAACTTTCTTTGAATGATGTCTTAGTTTATTTTGTGTTGCCACAACAGAATACGTGAGATGGGGTAATTTATGAAGAAAAGATTATCATTTAGTTCATGGTTCTGCGGGCTGGAAAGTGCAGAAAGCACAGCACCAACACTTGCTCAGCTTCTGGCGAGGGCTTTTGTGCTTCATCACATCATGAAGTACGGAAGCACATGTGAAGCGGAAGTACATGTGAAGAGGCAAAACCTGGGAGGCATCCTGGTGTCATAACAACCCACTTTTGTGGGACTAATCCATTCCTGCAGGAACAGATGCAGTCTCGCCAGAGTGAGAGCAAGCACCAAGCCACCCACAAGGGCAGCACCCTCATGACCCAAACACCTCCCTAAAGCCCCACCTCACCACACCGCCACACTGGTGAGCACAT
Source organism: Rhinopithecus bieti (assembly GCF_001698545.2). Classification (NCBI taxonomy): domain Eukaryota; kingdom Metazoa; phylum Chordata; class Mammalia; order Primates; family Cercopithecidae; genus Rhinopithecus; species Rhinopithecus bieti. Next base: position 1,669,571 of record NW_016808815.1, read on the forward strand.
TTCAACATGAGTTTTGGTGGAGACAAACAAACCACATCCAAACCATGGCCAGTGGGTTTAAATAGTCCAAAAATGTCATTGGGGAGTATATTGACTGTGATAATAAACCTGCTGTTGAATTATCCCAACCATTTTTTAATTTATTACTTTTATTTCTTCAGACAGAGTCTGCTCTGTTGCCCAGGCTGGAGTGCAGTGGCACGATCTTAGCTCACCGCAAACTCCACCTCCCAGGTTCAAGTGGTTCTCATGCCTCAGCCTCCTGAGTAGCTGGGATTACAGGCGTACACCACCAAGCCCGGCTACTTTCCTGTATTTTCCAGCCTGCAGAACCATGAACTAAATGATAATCTTTCCTCCATAAATTACCCCGTCTTAGGTATTCTGTTGTGGCAACACAAAATGAACTAAGACATTATTTTTGTATTTATTTTTAGTAGAGATGGGGTTTCGCCATGCTGTCCAGGCTGGTCTCAAACCCCTGGCCTCAGGTGATCTGCCCACTTCAGCCTCCCAAAGTGATAGAATTACAGGTGTGAGCCATCATTCCCAGCCCCAACCGGTTTTTTAAATCGTTATTTCATGTCCCTCATTACTTAGCTTTGATTCTATAGTTCATCATCATGACCACTTACAAGCACCTGAATTCTCTCACTCCTTTATTCCTTTGACTTATTTGCCTGGCAAAGCCCCAACCTTGGTTAAACTGCATCTTGTTCATGCCCACACCCGAGTGATTTAATGTTGTGGGAAAAAACATGCTGACTGGTTCACTTTACATCATACCACAGTCTCACACGGGTACCAGAGAATGCTTAGTGAGCCTGGTACTTTTGCTTTCTTCGTCTCTATAAAAATTAAGTAACTTTCTTCCTCCCTCTCTTCCCCTTTCTCTCTTTCTCTCTTTGCTTCTTTCTTTCATTGATTCAATTTTAAACTTTCAATCATTAAATAATTATATAGTGCCTGGCACAATTCAGGGCACTTGGGATACATCAGTGAACAAATCAGAGAGCCCCCGCCCTTGTGAAACTCACATTCTAGTGAGGGAGACCGTGAACAATAAACATAATAAATAAGTAAATAATATATGTTAGAAGGTGATAAATGGAGGGCCAGGTGCAGTGGCTCATGTTTGTAATCCCAGCTCTTTGGGAGGCCAAGGTGGGAGGATTGCTTGAGTCCCAAGTTCAAGACTAGCCTGGACAACATGGCAAACCTTTGTTTCTACAAAAAATACAAAAAATTAGCCAGATGTATTGCAGCATACCTGTAGTCCCAGCTACTTGGGAGGCTGAGGCAGGAGGATTACTTGAGCCTGCGAGGTTGAGGCTGCAGTGGGCCGAGATTGCGCCATTGCAATCCAGCCTCGGCAACAAGTGAGAACCTGTCTCAAAAAAAAAAAAAAAAACCATAAAAGAAGGTGATAAATGATATGATACAAGAAAAACCAGAGCAGAGTATGGGTATGAGAGCACTAAGGGTAAAAGGATAGTCATTTTAAATAGGGTGTTGGCTAGGGGCTTACTGAAGGTGACGTTTGACTAAGATCTTGAATAGGTGAGGGAGTTGGCCCACTTCACACTCTCTCTCCCCAATCAACCTTCTCACCTGTTTTCTCCGCACCCTCACCTCCCTCAATGCCTACACACACATACACTGTTCTGCTGATAACCTTGCCTATACTCTGATAGAAAATAAAAATGGTCAGACAGGATCTTCTATGACTTCCCACCCTCAACCTTCCCTCCCACCACTCTGTATGCGCTGTCCCGGAGCTCTCCTATTATTCACTGTATCCCCTGTTACCTCACCTTCTCAGGGACTTTACTCCTGTAATTGTCTCCCCTCTCTCTCTTGCATCATTATTTTTCCTCTCTACTCAGTTGTTACAAACATGCTCTTGTAACTCACAAGACGAAATATCCCTTGACCCCTATACTCTCCTCTAATGACCACTCCGTTTCTCTTCTACACTTCAGAGAAAACTTCTTGAAAGATTTGTCTAGTGTCCCGTCTTCATCTCCTCACCTACCATTCTTTTTTCCAATTTCTCAGTTTGGGCTTTCTCCCTCACTATTTCACAGAAACTGCTTTTATAAAGGTGGCCTGTGATCACATCCAGCAGTCATGCCATCTCTGCTCTCTTACTGGCCTCACCAGCAGCTTTTCTCCACGTGGTGAGTCATTCCCTCCTTAAGAAAAACGTGCTTCTCTTGGCTTTGGTGACATCTCATGCTTTCCTGGATTTCTTCCTTCTTCATTGGCTCTTTCTCAATCCTCTTTGCTCACCTTCTCTTCTGTCTGATCTTCAAATATTAGTCTTTTAAGACTTGATCCTGGGTCCCCTTTTCTTCTGTGTCTCCATCTTCCTGTGATTTTGTCCAGTTCCATAGCTTTATATAGCTTCTGCCTGTCACTCGAGGCTTTGTCATCTCAGAGGCTTCAGGCAGCAGGGTTTACTTTTTGATCTCAGGATGCAGAGGTGGAGGAGGAGAAATGCTCCTTGCAGCGACCGGGGACCCAGATAACAGAAGCTGCATCCAGACACCTGCCTCTGGGGCAGGGAAAGGCAAATCACACACCCGACTTCAAGCCTCTGCTCACAGCTGAACGGCTAGACTCATCATATGGCTCCTGCCTACCCTAGTGGGCCAAGGAGCTCAGATTTCCCTGTGCCCGAAGGAGAGGAGAATGGATGCCAGCGACACACTAGTGACCCCCACAGAAAATGTTTTCAAATGTACTTTATGTATACATGTACCTACATATTCACATGCACACACACACCCTATAAAGTAGGTGAGGGTAATTATATCAACATTATACCAATGAGGAAGTGATAATGAGTTGAGGTATAATCTATCAGGTTTCTCTGTTATTAAAAATCATAGGAGCCCCATTTCTTGACAGTTTTGTATAACCTTTAGGTAAAAACACTTGATAGGCTATACTGCTGTGTGCCCTGCAGCATCCTCTAATTTTGATCAGCATTTCACCAGGAGATAAATACAACAGACTTAGAAGAGCTGTCATAACCTTTCCCAAGTGCACATGTGTACCTATGTAACAAACCCACACATTCTGCACATGTATACCTATGTAACAAACCTGCACATTCTGCACATGTATACCTATGTAACAAACCTGCACATTCTGCACGTGTACCTATGTAACAAACCTGCACATTCTGCACGTGTACCTATGTAACAAACCTGCACATTCTGCACATGTGTACCTATGTAACAAACCTGCACATTCTGCACATGTGTACCTATGTAACACCTGCACATTCTGCACATGTATACCTATGTAACA
>NW_016808815.1:1673223-1688064 GCF_001698545.2 Rhinopithecus bieti
TGTACCTATGTAACAAACCTGCACATTCTGCACATGTGTACCTATGTAACAAACCTGCACATTCTGCACATGTGTACCTATGTAACAAACCTACACATTCTGCACATGTATCCTGGAACTTAAAGTAAAAAAAAGACAGATAGTAAAAAAAGTATTTCCAAAGTTAAAATGCTTCCTCACTAGCAGAAGACATCCAATTCTGTCTTTCCTGGGTCTTGCTTATTTCATGGCTGTTAATCTCTGCAGTGTACTAAGGGCAAAGCAATTCATGGGTTACTGATTGGTCATAGCTGTGAATGGTTGTCAGTGGGTTGATGTTTTGTGATAATATAAAGTACACCGTGATGATAAAGTTGTCCCCAAGTTCAGTTTATCTCATATACCATCTAGAAGGAATAGGGAAAACATTATGATGGTCTGTAAAAAGTGAAGGGATGTTTGGAATTTTGTAGATCACAACTGACATTGCTTACTTCTAAGGAGAGATTTAGTACTGGGATTACCTACAAAGGGAGTATTTTCTCTCCCAGTGGATATTAGACCAACCTCTGTTCATACTAATCACATTTTTTATAATTAGGGTCATCATTGCTTTGCTGAATTTTGAGTTCCCTGAGATCTTGAACTATGTCTTTGTAACCTTCTTTGTATCCCGAGGGTCCAACATAGGGCCTGTGCGCTAGGCAACATAGTGCACAGTAGTTAAATCATCTTTAGGTGTTTACTGAATGATTTTATGCGTCATTGTGTTGTGAGGCAGATAAAACATTTGCTTTTCATCATAGATCTAAGAAGGTGATGAAAGAAGGTCTTCTATATCAGTGTGTATTAATTAGCAGTATGTATCAGATATACTCTGGCTTCCAGTGGTCTTGTATATAGATGTGGCCATATGACTACTTCTGCTCAATGGGCTGGGCACAGAAGTGATATGTATGCTTATGAGGCCCTCTGAGCTCTGCCTTCTCTCTGGGAGAGTGACTATCAGCACGAACCACTGAATCACTACAATGAGCTGCCCTGCAGTGGACATGTAGCATGAACAAGGAATAAACCTTTATCATGGCACTAGCCGATAGAAATAATGTAATTTAAAATATTCTAGGAGCCACATACAAAAGGTAAAAATAAACAGATGAATTTAATGATAGTTTTACTTATCCAACAGATCTAAGATATCATTTAAACATGTAATCAATATAGGAATTATTGAGATATTTTACATTCTTTTTTGTATATATGCTAAGTCTTCAAAATCTGGTGTGTACTTTCCACAGTCAGCACATCTCAATTTGAACTAGTTATATTTTAAGTGTTTAATGGCACCAGGTGCCTACTGCACTGACAGTACAGCTCTGCTGTTCGAAGTCACTGATATTTGGGGGTTATTAGTTGCTGCAACATAACTTAGCCCATCCTGACAGCTACACTAAACATTGATTTTCCTCAGATACCCTGATGAAGTAAGTTTCTCGGACCTGACGTGGGGATCACCAGGGTTGGTACGAAGTAACAAAGAGTATGTTGCATGAGGGGATTCACTTTATGGCAACACAGAGAACCTGTAATGAAATGTGTGAAGATTTGTGCTCAGCCCCTCAGAACTGAACATCTAATTGTGGCTTAGAGGGGGGTTTACTCGAGTTTCTCATAAATTTAGCCACATTGAAACTCTGTTGTGGTAAGAAGATGAATTTCTGCCTGATAATAGTGTTTTAACAAGGTAATCAGTAATGTGAGAAAGCTACTCGTAGTCTGGATCGCAAGATGTTCATAAATTCATTTAGGAAGCATTCATTCTCAATGACCATGTGCTCAGTAACATGCTGGGTGCTGGGAATACAACTGTGAAGAAGTGTACAGTCTCACAGAGGCAGCAATGAAATCTATAATTATAGCATTCATTAGTTGGAATATGATCTGCATTAGTTTTATATCACGGCTGAAGAGATTACTTCAAACTTCGAGGCTTCAAGCAATCTATGTTTATGCTCCCACAGTCTCTGCGGGTCAGGAGTCTGGGTACAGCTCAACCGTGACCTCTAATCAGGATCCCTCCAAGGCCACCCCAGGGTGTCCACCAGGTTGCATTCTTTTCTGGAGCTCAAGGTCCTCTCACATGATTATTGGCAGAATTTAGTTTTCCTTGTAGTTGTAGGTCTGAGGTCTTCATTTTCTTGTTGACTTTCAGCCAGGTACGGTTCTCAGCTTCTAGAGGCCCCTCAGAGACCCTTTCACAACACAGTGGCTTATTTCTTCAAAGCAAGCAGGATAATCTCTCTGACCTCTAGACTCTCTTTTAAGGACTCATCTAATGCATTCAGGCCAATCCAGGCTGGAATGGAAGGAGTCCAGCCATGAGGCTGTTGCAGTATTCAAGAAGACAGATGATGGTTGTCTAAAGGAGGGTGGTGGCATTAGAGATGGAGAGAAGTGGATAGATCAAAGAGAAGTTTAAAAGGTAGAATCAATAAGACTTGGTGATTTGTTGGATATGGCATAAGGGAAAAAGAAGTTAAAGATGGCTCCCGGACTTGAGCCACTAAGAAGATGGTTGTGCCATTTCCTGATGTGGGGACACTGAGAAGAAGAGCAGTTTTGCCAGTGAAGCAGATCGATTGTAGACATTGATGTGTCTGATCTGCCAGTGAGACGTGAGGTACCAGGTGCCACACTGACCATTGGCTACACTGATCTGGAGCTCAGAAGAGAAGTGCGGGTCAAAGATATGAGTCTTGGAGATATCAGCTGATAGGTGACATCTAAAGCCATTAGGAGGGATGAGATCATCCAAGGAGGACAGGTAGAATGAGACTAGAGCCTGGATGAAGTCCGTAGGGACCTCCATTTAAAGGTCTTCTAAGGGGGACAATTTCACACACACCTATTTCTTATTGCTGTTACTAATGTCACCCTCAGGGAATGAATATTGTAATTATTTAGGAACATATAGTACTTCAAGAGGATTCTCTCCGCCAGGGCACTGTGTGTCTGTGTGTGTGTGTGTGTGTGTCTGTGTGTGTGTCTGTGTTGCAGAGAGGAAATTGCATCCGAATCAGCTGAAGAGCATTTGTAAACTACACTCACAAATTTCAGTGTGTCCCTAAGGGAAAAGAATAACAGATACAAAGAAGATTTCTTTTTAGAGACACATGCCCTCATTTTTTAGAGAAAACTGGAGCTCATAAAAGTACAAGTCATTTGCCTAGTGCTACCCAGCTGGTTAGATGATAGCCCCACTGAGAGAAGTTGAAGTTGCTTAGCAATTACTTTGAGCCCTTTAACCCTCGAAGAATGTACATTTATCCATCAGTTTCACAGGCTAGATTCCAGATACATCAAGGAATTCTAACATCAGCTATTGGGGGGTTACCCAAATGTCCACCAAGCATTCAGTACCTGTGGGTGGAAGAAGGAAATTCTCACTTGTTGAACCGGTACTATACAACCATAACAGCTTCAGAACGATGCTGCAAGGCAGGTATTATTTTCCTCATTTTACAAATGAAGAAACTGAGGCTTGTGAATTGAGTAATGTGCCCACAGATGGCAGTGGAATTGAGTTCATGAGCAAATATATTTGTGTGAGCCTCTCAGCTTTCTTCTTGTGAAACAGCAGTTCTGAAGCCAGACTGCATTGGTGAGAACTAGGCTCCATTCCTTACTTGAGTAAACTTAGCCAAGGTACCAGACTTCTTTGTGCTTTAGTTCCTCATTTGCAATAAATTAGAATAATAGTAATACCTGCTTCATAGGGTTGCTGTGAAAATTGAATGATTTAATGTAGGCAAAAGCTCTAAAATACCACCTAACGTGTAGTGGCACTATGTAGCTGCTCCCGTCTCTACCATTACTATTCATTTGCATTCACTATGATTTTTTTAATCCAAGAAGCTTCTCTGAGTTTCCAATTAGCAATTAATGTCTCCTCCTAGCCCCAGAATTTTAGAGTTTTGCTTTGTCCTCATAACAGTATAGTTATGAGAAAGCGATGCCCAGGTAGTTACCTAAGGGGATACAGAGCAGATGCAAGTGGCTAACCTGATTTGATCCTTCACGCTCAGTAAATTGAAACGTCAAGCCTGTTTATGCCTCAGGGCCTTTGTCTTACTCTTCTCACTGTCTGGAATGCTCTCTCCCTGTGTAATAGAACAGCCTCCCTCAGTACTTTTTTCAGGTCTCTGTTCAAATGTCACCTTATCAAAAGGCTTGTCCACACCACTCTATCTAAAATAGCGTCTCCCTCCTACCATTACTTTGTATTTTCTTACCCTCTTTATTTTTCTTCAAAGCACATCATCAGAAGTATTACACATCTATTTACTGAGGGTCTGTCTCCCCAGCAGAACTTGAGTTCCTCAAGAGCAGGGATTTAGTCTGTTTTGTTCACACCTGTCTTCTCAGCACCTAGGACAGGCCCCGGCACATCATAGGCCGTCAGTAAAGATTTGCAGAATAGATGAGTGGATGTGTGAGTGAATGTTAAGTTACAATTCACACAGTGGGATTCATGGTTATCTGCAAAGACCACCATGATTTACAGGTGCATTGTCACCTATACAACTTTAGGACAAACTGGACGGCTCCAGCCCCTCGCTGCAGGTAAGAGTACTACCATCTGTCCAGTTCCCCAGGCAAAATAACCTCTGCATCATTCTAGGCACTGGATTTTTTTTCACCCTCCTTATTTGTTCAATCCCAAGTTCTTTTAAACCTACCTCCACTAGATCTCAAGTCCATTTGTTTCTCCTTTTCTTCTCGTTCTAACCACCATCTTATCTCACCTGGCTACTAGAATAACTTTCTTATTGAACTTCTCACTCCTATGCTTCCTCCGAACCATTCTCTACAAAACATGCAGCACACACTTTGGGAAACAAGTGATCTCTGCCTGTAACTCATTAGTGGCTTCCTATTGGCCTTAGAAAATAAATCCAAACTTCTTACCACATTGTACGTGGCCTGGCATGGTCTATTCCCAGCCCTCTTCTCTAACCCTATTTTAGGTAACTCTATCCACCTCACACTTTACAATGTCCAATCACCGCAGCCTTCCAGTTCCCAGAACAACCTCTGGGCCTTTGTTTTTGCTGTTTCTTCTGGTTGGAATACTTCTCACTTGATTCTTTCCATGCCTAACACCATTTCCTCTTTCAGATTTCAGGCTAAATGTCACCTAATCACAGATCAACCAACAAATCTTAATCAGGTGCCTCCAGTTCCTCTCTCCCACAGAACTATATTCTTTTCCTTTTTAAATACTTTTCATAATTTTAAGTCATGCTTATTTGTTGTTTGATGTCTGTCTCCCACTCTAGATTGTAAATTCTATCTACTGTGGCATATCCAGCACCTAGAAGAGTCTCTGATACAGAGTAGTCACTTAATGAACATTTTTGGGTGTTGTTGAATGAATGTCATAGAGGAACCTGCAGGAAACCCTGAAGATACTAAGGGACAAAAGACAGGAATTGGGTGCTTGGATCTCAGGATTTCTGGTGGTTGGGGCTTGTAATCAAAGACTGATAAATCCTTCAAAATACTGGTCTCTTGTTTATTACCTTCTCAGGATATAATTTGAGTGAGTAGAAATGCTGTATTCCTTTCACCACACCACCAATATGGTGTGGCCCCTCTTGGAGATAATAACAAGCATATTTTTAGATTTACTATGAGCACCTTAACAGCATTATGCCATTTAATACAATTCAATAAGATATGTATTGCTATCATTTCCTATTTTACATTTGAACAAACTGAGGCACAAAGGTAAATAGCTTGTTCAAGGTCTCAGGGCTGGTAAGAGGTAGACAAATGAATATAAATATGTGAAGTCCAACCTCACAGTCTGAATTGCTAACCTCTGAGGCACAGATGCCCACATGGCATTGTACCTATACTCCCATAGTGGCCTCTACCAGTCCTTTAAATATAATGTTTATCCTGGACACACTTACTTTGTATCTCTGGCCCAGACTTCTACCCTGAGCTCCAGACTCATTTGTCTAACTACCCACGCTACATCTCCTGGGCATGTCAAACTTAACTTTTCCAAAACTGAGTTTATGATCTACCTCTGTACTCCCATCCTCCATGCCCAAACGTGGTCTGCCTCTATTTCCTCTTCTCAATAAATGGCATCAGGAATCATGAGATGTGGAGATGTGTGTGTATACACACACATACACACACACACACACACACACACATATTATATATATACATACACAACTCTTTGAGAGATGAACTGCTTGGATTAGATAGTGGCATGCCATTTCTCCTGCCTTACTGTTGCAAGGACCATGACTGTTACAGACCAAGGCATGGACCAAAATTTAGTAAATAGAAGGTTTTCAGTATGTTCTTGCTGAATAAAAGAAAAAAAGGAAGAATTTTTTGTGTGAATCTTATCTCTTTTTACTCCAGGTAATTTCCCATGATATTCGTTAATTTTTTCAGTCATTTTCTAAGAATATTTTCCAAACTTCTCTAAGTGGTAATTTTTCTCTCCCCAAGGTTTTATTCCCAGGAATTTGTATTGCAGTATATTAATGAAACAACTCTATGTTGTGTATGGGGCTTATTATTTATATATATTATAATATAATAATTTATATTATTATATACACCATATTTGAAAATGATTTCGTAAAATCATTTTCATTTCTTTTCACTTGAGCTCTTGTGCACTTGGATTTATATGGCAAGGAATACTTAATAATAAGGAAAGACCTATCTAGAAACAGCAGTGTAATCATTTGGCAGTAGAGAAAAGAGTGATTTATGGGCCATATAATTAGCAATCATCTGTTCCCCATTTATTTCTCAGGACTGAAGTTCAGAAGGCATTCAGTAACAAGCAGTAGGTAATGCCTTCTCAGTTTTTCCTTGGAAAGCTGAATATAAATAATAAGCCCCATACACTATATTTTCCCTTAAGTATGTAAAAAGGACGAAAGGACACACACACACACACACACACACATACAGAGAGAGAGAGAGAAAACTCATATTATTTGCTATTCAAGAGAATTCAGGTAATGTTTTTTTCTTGAGATAATCAAAACAACTTTTAATAGCCCCAAATAAAATCTCAGTTCATTGGTAACTTAATTTTGCTTTACATGAAGGAAAGCCTCTTTGTTTTTGTTGCTTTGTTTTCTAAAATATGAAATTCTTTTAAGACGAATTCATATAAACTGATAAAGTAACAATTCAGATTCTATGCATCTTAAATGCATTTGCAAAGCCATTATTTATTTAAACTTCAGAAGTTGTCAGGTATAATTCAAAAGCAAGTTAAGAGGTGAGGGTATGGAATCAACTCTGTCTGGGGTAAACATTCATTTGGCTGTGGGTGAGCCACTTGTCACCTCTCTTTCTCCTCCTCTAAGAAACTGAAGGAAAACCACTCTCACAAGGTTCATATGGGAATAAGATGGGGTAACATGTGAATGTGCATGTGCATTGACAATTGCAAAGCATTAAAAATAAATAAATAAATATAAATAAATAAATAAATAATAAAATAAAATGAGGTTGTTATTGTTATTATTTAAAATAATAAGTGATTTTTATCAGGCTGAATAAATCAAAACAGCCTATCCTTTTATGCAGAAATGGTTGAGATCCCACATCAGAATTGTAGTTGATTCAGTATGTATTCAGATAATGAACTTAGCTTTATCTAACATATAGAAATGTGGTATTTAAATTGTTCTCTGAGTAGAAATATTTTAATATATTTTTAATGTTTCCATAAATTTATGAGAGATCTTCAAATGTTATTTTCTGTAAATCCTAACAATTACAGTAAATCTATGGAGAGAGTAATCTCTAAGCACTATATTCTGCTCTAAATCATTTGTTTAATTCAGTGAATCACATTTCCATATAGTATCCTCTGTGTTGCACAATTTTACTCTCTCATAGGAAGATGAGTGAATATAGAACCTTAAAAGAAAGCTAAGTGAATTTAAAGAAATCCCATTATCATGATTAAAATTTCCAACTTAGGAAGCCACAAAGCCTTCCCAGATCTGAAGTATATCTTCATATAAAGAAAAGAACTATTTTAGGAAATACAGTCTTTCTTCTGCTTTATAACTTGGAAAACTGTACTATGTATTGAAAAGCAAGCAGCAATCTTTTCTAAAGTCCAACAAATGCTCAGCTGAAAAGCTGTGAGACCATCTCAGATCCCCAAGGCATCATTGCATCCACAGGCATGAAATGGGGCAGGACTGACTGTGTGTGTGTGATGTTTCTGTATGTTCTGTATGGGCATCACAGCCTGTGAGCTCATTTACATACCTGGATCTAAACAGCTGTGCCAGAAGGACTGACCATAATAGGTTACTGAACAGAGGAAAGCAGTTTTTACAAAGAGACAAAGCATTTGGCCATCGCATTTTCGGTTGTTACTGGTCTGTCCACTCCCTGGACAGGCACCTCATTTGCAGTAACCTGCAGTGTTCACTCTAAGAGTCACTTTATTGACAGTCACTGCCTGCTTCACAGGAATCCAGTATTCACCTGGGCCAGGTCTAACTGCCCACATTTCACTAATCATGTTCATAGATTAGACAAACATTGGGTGTGTGATACCTCTGTGCCAAGCACTGTGCTAGGCCCAAAGGATTCAACTGTGAATAACAGAAATATTCCTTATTATCAGGAGGGTTATACTCAGGGCACTCTTGTCCCAAGCCAGAAGATAAAACCTCATTTCAGCCTGAACTGCTAGAAAGTTAGACTTTTCAGACAATATTAGAGAGTGCCTGCCACTACTGATGGGCCCTGGCCTTCCTACCCTTGGGAAATTCAGCATCACACCAGTCTCTGAGAACATTGCAGTTGATGCCAGTTTGATTTTCATAATATCTTGATGAGTTTATACACGTATAATATTTATAACCCTTGAATGTTTATAATTCAGGTCAAAAAGACTCTGAATTAAAGTATGATAAATGAATTACAACTTTACATCCATCTGCAATTTGAAAACAATTTCCCATAGTGCATATTTACCCCAGCTAGAGGAAAAAGTTGAGCTTCTATTTTTGTCAGTTGTGCAAAAGCAACAACAAGAACCAACAAAGGATTGTTATGCAATACTAGTATAAGGAAAGTCTAGTCACAAAGCACAAAGTCCTAACATATCTGTCAACATTCCTAAACTCTAAAAACTTAAATGCCATACAGTCCAGATCAACCCTATATGAGAAAGATGGGGATTAGTAATTGGCCACTTTACTAATTTAAACTAGTTTGGCTCGTATTTTCTCACTTTCCTTCTACAACTGACTCCTCCTTGTGGAAAATGACTTCCAAAGAGAAATCTCCTAATTGGTTTTTCATGTCCTTTTGGCCAGAGGCATAGACCAAAATCTGTTGGATGGTTATCGGGGTGTGAAGTCCTAGTTTTACTTCCCTACGTTCTAGGTTGATAAAAAGCCCCAAAGGAGGCAAAGGTCTTTGGCCAAAGAACACAGCTCTTTGAAAAAGCTTTGCCAGGCACCCACTCAGATTGCAGTCTCACATCTTTTGGCTTGCTTCATCTCCACCATCAACTTTTGCTTTTGCCTGGATGACTGAGAATATTCCTTCTTCTCCCTTATCATTTATTCTCCATGAAACAACCACAGTGATCTTTGACAACCTAAATCAAAGTGGTTTCCCAGTGTTCCTAGAATAAAGTCCGCTGCACGTTCTGTCTTCTGCTCACCTTCTCAGCCTCTTCTGATGCCACTCTTCCCTCCTTAAAACACCTCAGCCCGTCTGCTCTCCTTTCTCTCCCTCAATATACCAGGCAGCTTCCCAGTTTAGGGCCTTTGCACCCAGAGCGCTCATGCTGTGCTCTTTCCCCAGCTGGTGCCTTCTCCTCCTTAGGTCTCAGCTCACATGTTACCTCCACAGAGAAGACTTTCCTTGACCCCTTGTCCAAATGAGTATGTAGCCCCCTCCCATAACTGTTTCTCTTATTACTTTATCTTCAGAACACTCATTATCATCTAAGCTTATCCTTCCTTCTTCAGAACACTCATTATTATCTGAGCCAGCCTTCCTTCCTTCCTTCCTTCCTTCCTTCCTTCCTTCCTTCCTTCCTCTATCTCCCTCTCTCTCTCTTTTCTTTCTTTCTTTCGACAGAGTCTCGCTCTTGTTGCCCAGGTTGGAGTACAGTGGTGCGATCTTGGCTCACTGCAACCTCCGCCTTTCGGGTTCAAGCGATTCTCCCTCCTCAGCCTCCCCAGTAGCTGGGATTACAGGCACCTGCCACCATGCCTAGCTAATTTTTGTATTTTTAGTAGAGACGGAGTTTCACCATGTTGTCCAGGTTGGTCTTGAACTCCTGACCTCAGGTGATCTGCCTCAGCCTCCCAAAGTGCTGGGATTACAGGCATGAGCCACCACGCCTGGCCTATCCTTCCTTTTCAACTTGTTTTTGCCTATCTTCTTTAACATTTTTGTAGAATGTAAATGTTATTCATACCTCTCTTGTTTGCAGCTGGGTCTTCAGCGGGCATGAGTGCCACACACACAGTGGGATGTTTGTTAAATGAATACGTGCACTTGGAAGGGTCTGGTCTATTGCTGAAGAATGCCCCAAATCATAAACTCTGTCCAGGTCCATGCATTCTAAGTTCCAACTCAACTTAAACTGTGAGAGCCTTGAATATACTTTTCAATTTAGTTTCTTTTTTCTGTTTCAGTCCTCTCTAATAAATAGTGACATTATCTTTGTGAAGTTGCATGCCCCATGGGAAGTCCTTGGAAGATATGCAGAACAAATGAATGTAAGAATGCCTTTCAGGTAGGTGGAAATGTATTTTATTCCACTCTCTCTGCTGCTTCACTGTAAATCTAATGTTCTCCTCTCTCAGAACAAATAAAACTGAAATGCAGATTGGAAGGCCATTAGAGGAGGGACTCTTTCAAATGTTTAGGATACGCAAATAAGCCTTTATGGCCAATAATGATTTCATGGCTTTTTTGTGAAAAATTCTGGCTAATTCAGTTCTTAGCAGGTAGATATTTCCAGTGCCTGCAATAAAGAAGCATTTTCCAAGTGGCATTTATATTTCCAAAGTGCCATTTTTAGAAGTCCTGTATACTACTGCTTTGAACAGCCAGACCACAGGCAGCAGTTGCACAGGGCCGTATTTTCATGTTCTTTACTGACCAGTCCCTTCCAGAAAAACATTAAAATGTATTTCTGTAGATACAAGTGCAAGAAATTTCATGACAATGTGATCTTCTTTTAAAAAAAAGAAAAAAAAAACTTTTAAATTTTAAAGTCATAAATACTATGTAAACACAAATATTGATATTTGTTCCAAGGGGAATTGAAAATACTTTGTTTATATTCCTTAGTTATTTAAAAGGATTAATTTACCTTCATTTCACAATGAATATTTTTGTTTTCCCTATGGATTATGGAAAAGTGATCTGCATTTGCTACATAGAAATAAAATATTAAAACTGAAATTGGAAATGCCAAGATATGTGGGTCTAAAAAGGTGGATGGATGTAGTCCCAAGGACAGTTCTGAAGGGACTCAAAGAATGACGTACTTTTGGTTTGCAATTTGCCAGTAAGACCACATTAGGTGGCAGAAATGAGGCAAATTGGTACCAGCTCTACAGTCTGTCTCTTAATGAGCTGTAGAAAGTTGTGCAGACAAAGAACATTTATAGAGACAGAGAGAAGGGTTAGGAACACATTTAGAGAAGGGCAATTTCCATTCACAGGCTTGTAATATATCTCCGCAGTGCATCTTGTCTTCTTTGTTTATTGGCCTGTATGTCCTAATACCTAGTCAAAATAGAGGCTGGGATTTCTAGCATCTGTTTTCCTGGAGGCAAAATTCTCAAAATGCATAATAAATTTAGTTCTGATCTTATGATTTATTTTGTATTTAACTGTTAAAAGAAAATCTGAGAATTCAAGGATTAAAAAAAGGAATACATATATATATAATATATGTGTCTGTGTGTGTGTGTATCTGTGTGTGTGTATATATGTATATATCCACTAGGGAGAGATAAGGAATGTCAGTTTAGATTCCACTGAAAATTTTTATACTCTAACAATTAAAACCAAATATTTATCAATGATATAATAAGTATTTAATGTGGATTAATACCATATCATACCTAAGAACCAAAAGAGAAAGAAAGAAAACCCTACAAAATATGTCTAGATAGAAATTTATACACCCCTCTCCAGTATAAACAAATCTCATAAAACCTGCCAGAACACACTTCTGTAACATAGAACCCAGGGAGATTATAGAAACTTGAGCAATGTTAATGCAAAGCAAATTCTCTTACTACCTGCAAAGAATTTTATATCTGAAGGGTCTGGCCGCATCATGAATAACACTTCTGCATGCCTACTGCATAGCAGAAATGTGCTGCCTCCAAGCAGCACTTGAGAGAATGTGAACCACACAATGAAATGAAAAAGAACGTGAACAATAATCTTTTTAGATATAGGAATTCTTGCATGATAATTTTAGAAGAAAATATTGTTAATGTGTGACACTTACTGACCTCATTAATATTAATGTGGTTTTACCTACTAAGCTTGGCTTGTTGCAGCCTGATGGATTTAAAACTTTTGCTATTATTGTGTCCACAGTTTCCGACAAATAACTCTAGTCTAAGGAGATACATACATTTCCAAAAGAGGAATTCTCCCACTACATCATTTCAACAAAATGTACAAACATCATTTTGGCTGAATTTAAATGCCCAAAGAATCTTCATAATTTTGTGTAAACGGTACTTCTGAATCCCAAGTTTAGTCTCCATGGATTTTTATCCCTATAATGTTTAAAAGGAAATAGAGGAATAGGTTTCTTATGAGAAATTAGAGTAAAACTTGCTTCTTAAATACCTATATGTCCATGGATTTTTTTTTAACTAATAGACTTTACTTTTTAGAGAATTTTTTAGGTTTATAGAAAATTGAGAAGATACCTAGTGTTCCAATATAGTATACAATATAGTATAGTATATTGTCCCCTTCTCCCCAAGCCTACAGTTTCTTTATTATTAACATCTTGCATTAGTGTGATATATTTGTTAAAATTGGTGGACCAATATTGAAAAATTATTATTAGCTAAAGACCATAGTTTACTCTAGGGTTGACTCTATGTGCGTGTGGTTCTGTGGGTTTTGACAAAGGCATATCATGTATCCACCATTGCAGGATCGTACAGAATAGCTGCACTGCCCTGAAAGTCTCCTATGTTCCACCTACATTCCTTCTCCCACTGACCTGTACCTCTGGCAACCACTGATCTTTTTATTGTCTCTATAGTTTTGCCTATGTTTTAAAGCTTTCACGAATATGCAAAAAAAAAAATTGGTGGTATATAAACTTACCATTTACAGAAGTGAGAGAGTTCAGTAACAGTTCAGGATATACATAAAATGCACCTGTTTCATTATTATTCCATTCAGTTTCAGCTGAAGCCTGAAATATGGAAAGGGAGGTTGCATTTTAATAAAGAATCTAATTCATGTACTGTCCATTCAAACTACACCAAGAATTTTCATTTTTAACATTTTTTAAAGGTAGATATATAGCAATCGGCAGAATAAGTCTGATTTTTTAAAAGTTTCCAGAATTCCTTGATTTTACCTATTTAATTCACCTACAACCAGGGCCAGTGGTCAGCCAGTGTGCCCAGTGTGGTTATGTACAGCTGGGTGTTGATGCTGACAAGTAAGTGTCCTTCCCATACTGGTTGTGAAATAAATATATATGTCTATACCATGAGAGAAGTGTCTTGTGTAAGCTTAAAGTGCTGTATAAATATTAGTTAATATAATAGCATGCCCATTAAATTATGTATGTTGTTCTCTTTTTCCATCCTTGCATTTTCCTGGGGAAAAAAGCTGACTTCAGCTGAAGCTGTGCAAATACCAATCACTCCAAATTATCATACTGCACATGCTTTGCAGGCGAGGAGCAACCACTAAAAAAAAAAATTATGGTAATGGGTAGAGGAAGAAATACCAATGAAAACTGTTGCATAAGATTTCATGACTCAAAAACGCATGCCCTGTGTTCCCACTGTATTTCTCGCTGTTAATCTCTTTTTAGTTTTTTCTTCTTCACCTCTTACAGGCTTCTATCTTCAATCTCCTTTCCTTCCTTGCTAGTTCAAACTGTAACTGACGATGGGTTTTCTTCTCGACTGGCTTCATTTTTGCTGTTCTTCCAGGAGAAAAATCTATTACCTGCCCCGCCGTTACAAGTTCATGAGCAGGTTAGTAGCACGCTGTGTCCTGACGGTGTTTGTCTTTCTGTTGGCCCGTGTGCTCCAACAATGACAAGGAGCTATAAGCTGGGGAAGATGAGCCTGTGTCACATGGGAAAGCTGGCTGCTATGCGCATTTTAAAATCAGCTGTGTCTGATTAGCCTGAAAAAAAAAAAAAAGATGAAAATGTCCCTCTCTGAGAGTCTTCCCTGTGACTTCTCCCCACTTGGGAGGATGCCATTCATCTGCAAGTGTGCTGGGACTATTGCTTTTTAGCCCATTATCTTTTTAAAAAAATTTTCAATAGTTTTTGGGAAACAGGTGGATTTTGGTTACATGGATAACTTATTTAGTGGTGATTTCTGAAATTTTGGTGCACCCATCACCTGAGCACTGTGTACTATACCCAATGTGCAGTCTTTTATCCTTCACCCCCTCTTTTAGGCCGTTCTATTAGATAAATTATCAAAATCCCAACAAATTTGGCATAGATGTCCTTCCTTCCTTCCTTCCTTCCTTCCTTCCTTCCTTCCTTCCTTCTTTCCTTCCTTCTTTCCTTTCTCTCTC
>NW_016808815.1:1688709-1694775 GCF_001698545.2 Rhinopithecus bieti
CCCTCCCTCCCTCCCTCCCTCCTTCCTTCCTTCCTTCCTTCCTTCCTTCCTTCCTTCCTTCCTCTCTCTCCTTCTCTCTCTCTCTCTTTCTTTCTTTCCTTTATTTTTTGTCTTTCTCTGTCACCCAAGCTGGAGTGCAGATCTCGGCAAACTGCAACCTCTGTCTCCTGGGTTCAAGCAATTCTCCTACCTCAGCCTCTTCAGTAGCTGGGATCACAGGAACCTACCAGCACGCCCAGCTAATTTTTGTATTTTTAGTAGAGACAGGGTTTCACCATGTTGGCTAGGCTGATCTCAAACTCCTGACCTCAGGCAATCCGCCTGCCTTGGCCTCCTGAAGTTCTGAGATTACAGGGTGAGCCACCGTGCCTGGCCAATGTTAATTTTTTCTACAAAAATTCCTCCCTCCACTATAAGTAATTTGAAAGCTTGAAGTGCAGATAGTCATCCTTAGCTGCTGGCTACTTGACTTCATGAGCGGGGTCCTCCTATGTTAGTAATATTTTGTTAATAACATATGCAGATGTATAGCCTCACTCAGGTGCCCTTCCTACCCTCTTTTCTGCCAAAAACAAAAAACAAAAACAAAAAAAACAAAATCCCACCAGATGAAATTGCATTTACTATACTTTGTATCCTCCCAAAGCTTGTTTTTCCTTGTTGTTTTTTGAGGAGCTCGGGAGAAGGGGAATGCATCAATGATGATGTTCTTTAATTTGATTCTGTTGTGATCATTGGAGAATCTAATTCCAAAATCTTAATTGATCTTATGTTTTCATTCACCCTGAACTGAGCTGATGGTTAAACTGGGAAACTAGTAAATTTCTCTGAAAATCCTAGTTAGTTCAACTCTATGAAATTTAGAACTCTAGTTCCCTCTCTTTATAAGCTATGTCGTGTGATAAATAAAAGAGTAGTTGATACATTTTGATGGATTCACTCAAATGCATGTGCACTCAATGAACTACAGTGTGAGAACTGACCTCCAAAGAAATGAAAATATCGTTCCTCAAAAATTACCTGTGAGCAAGCAGTTCTTCTTTCGTTACACAGTTGATATGGCATTTGGATTCACCATGGTTTAGATTGCTCCCTTGTCACATTATAATCATCTATAAAATCCTGGTACAACAGTTTAGCCTTTATTAATAGTTTTCAAACTCCAGCCAGCATCGGAATCACCTAGCAGCCTTGTTTAGGCACAGATTTCTAGGCCTCAGCCCCAGAATTTCTTGTTCAGTAGATCGACAGTGGGGATAGAGAATTTTCACTTCTAACAAATTCCCAGCTTCAGCTAATGCTGCTGGTCATGGGATCATGTTTTGGAAACCATTGGTCTGTATGATAGGCCAAGCTCCATCTTGCCATTAAATTAAGGATTTAACTGACTATGAGAGGGGAAAACAAAAACCAAAATCAAAGAAAACCTGAAGGAAACAGCAAGGTGAAGAGATGTTTCTCCCAACTTTGATGGCCAAGTGGAAATATCAAGTTTGTATGTGATATTGTTTCAATCTGTTCAGTGAAATATATTCTAGATTCAAAAAAGAATGTAGGGTGGGAAGAGGTCTTATTCTTGTCTGGATTTGCCAAGTCATCTAAGTCAGTATATGTAGAACAGAGCACATTGGGATCATAAAACCTATATTGGCACTGGGTGACTTTGGGCAAGTTCCTTCACTTCTCTGAGCCTGAGTTTTTCACGTTTATAAAACAGTATTAATTTCTACCCTGTATGGTTTATGTGAGGTTTAGTGCCTAGTATGTAGTTGATGTGCACAAATAGTATCTATTAGTAATTATTACATGTAATATTTAGAAGGAGATCCTTATGCAAAGATATAAGGGTATTCTATTCTTTCCTTTGTGCTTCTGAATTTTTTATCCATCTCTAAGTCTCTCCTTTCTTCTGTCCTCTAGCAACTAGTCCACTAATTCTGCTCTGATTTTATCTGCCAAGTAGTCATTTTCTCCATTTATATTTTCTATACAGGCATTGGCTCTACTTCCCACACAATCACCTAATTTAAAACCTAAGGGTCCAGGTGTGGTGGCCCACACCTGTAGTCCCAGATACTTGGGAGTCTGAGGCAGGAGGACCACTTGAGCCAAGGGGTTCAAGCCTAGCCGGGGCAACATGGTGAGACCCCATCTCTAAAAATGTAATTAAAAAAAAAAAAAAGCCGGCCGGGCGCGATGGCTCAAGCCTGTAATCCCAGCACTTTGGGAGGCCGAGGCGGGCGGATCACGAGGTCAGGAGGTCGAGACCATCCTGGCTAACACAGTGAAACCCCGTCTCCACTTAAAAAATACAAAAAATTAGCCGGGCAAGATGGTGGGCGCCTGTAGTCCCAGCTACTCGGGAGGCTGAGGCAGGAGAATGGCGTGAACCCGGGAGGCGGAGCTTGCAGTGAGCTGAGATCTGGCCACTGCACTCCAGCCTGGGCAACAGAGCGAGACTCCGTCTCAAAACAAAAAAAAAACCTAAGGGTCATTTTGGATGTTTTGCTCCCTCATCTAATCAGTCTCTCAAATTCTGCAGGTGCAGATGAATATTTCTAAAAGTCCATATATTACTCTTCCTTCCCACTGCCATTGACTTAGCTGAGCTCCCATCACCTCTTGCCTAAACATCAGTTTATCTTCCTGCCTCTTTTCTGACCACTTCCAAACTCTCTTCTGTTCATCTCCTAAGTAGCAAATCTGACTTATGTCACTGGGTGGCCACCATAGAGTGATCACAATAAGGTTAAAAGCCTTAGCTTAATTATAGCCCTTTATAAACTATCCTTACCCATCTTTTCCCTCCTACCACTCTTTGCTCCATCCATATTGAACTACTTACTCATCATTTCCAAATACATATTATGCTCACATGGGTTTATGTGCTTTTGCATATAGCGGTCCTTCTGGAAGATCCTTTCCTTTATTTGTTCACCAAGGTGGTGTCTACTCAGTCCTCAAAACTCAGTATTTTTGCTTTTGCCCAGGTCAAATGATCTCTTTTCTGCTTTTCCATTGGGATCCTATGGCCTCATCACCCTGTGCTGTAATCTATGATGTATGTGTCTAGCTCCATACCTGGGTGATATTTGAAGACAAGGATGACTCATCAATTCTGTATTTCCAGCACCAAGCACATAGTAGATGGAGTGCATGAACGAATGAATCTCCACATGAGTGTGTGAGAATTGGAGTAGGGAGAGAGGAAATCACAAAGAAAAGAATCATAGAAAAACCAGGTCTGCCTCAAGTGTCAGACACAGCCTTGGGATGAAAACATTTGCTCAAACAAGGGTGGGGGGGATAAACAATGAGGGCTTAAAAGAAAAGAGTGATAAAAGGAACTATAGAATCTCAAGGTTTTATGGGATATTAAATGCCACCAAGTCCAACCACTCATCAGAGACTTAAACTTCTGCTTTTCTGGAGACAGTAAACTCCCTAGCCCATCTGTGGGCAGCTGTGACTATTACAAAGTTCTTCCTTATAATAAGCTGTAATCTCTGTCTCTTTAACTTTCATTCTTTGACTGGAGTTCTGCCCCTGGATACATAAAAGTAATCTACAGAGCAAAAAGGCAAAGCATGTGAGAAAGATTGTGAAATATAGGCAAAAGGGCTTGGCACTTAGCAGCTATTTGGACATTCAGAGTTGAGGAGAATGAAGTTCTTATACCTAAGGGCTAGGAAAAATACTGTTGGAGGTAAAAGAAGACTAGAAATCGAGAGGAGATACAAGTGTGGTGAGGAAGTTGACTTTTTAAAATTAATTCTGTATTACAAGTCACAGTAGATTTTTGAGGTGTTTGTGTCCTAAAGGCCTTTGGAATTGATAGCAAAGCAGCTGAAGAGAGTGGTAATGCTGGAGAATCCATTGTGGGAGTCAACGGCATAGAAGCCATGACCTTAGCCAGGGGAGTGTATGGAATTTCCCTGGACGAGAGGTAAAGAGTTAAGAGAAGAGGGCCTGTGGCAATTCCTTTGAAAATCTGCATTAATGCAATGGGGGGACACCTGAGGAGAATGAAAAAGAACAATTAGGAAGTAGAAGGAGAATGAAGAGAGGGTAGTATCAAAGGCACCAGGAATGAGATTCCACAAGGAGGGCTGTGCTTCAGCTTCTGGTGATCAATCAGAGATGAGAATCAATTCTGGATATTTAGAAATTTCAGTAATCTCCATGACAGCAGTCTCCATGGAGTGGTGATTCTCAAATGTGTGTCAGGATCATTTGGAGGGCTTTTAAAAACACGAATCACTGGGCCCATCCCCAGGGTTTCTAGGTCTGAGGTGGGGCTCGATAATTTGCACTTCCATGAAGATCCTAAGTGACGCCTAAGCTGATGTTATTGATCCTGGACCACATGTTGAGAACCATCACTACAGAGTGAAGGATAATGGAAAACAAATTACAGCCAGTGGAGGAAGGACGAGGGCTGGATGAATCAGAGGCAAGGAGGGTTTGCTGCTACTTTGATAAGTTTCATGGTAGAGGAAGGAGAAAGAGGGAACAGGATTTAAAACAGGAGCCAAGAGGAGGAAAGCAGCGGAGAGTATGACCTTATGACCCATCACATATTCTCCATGTGTGCAGAGAAGTTTTGAGTGAATAAGAGCTTGAGAAATCCTTCTTTCTAAAGCTGAAGGAACAGCTTACAAAATACTAGTCTTTGGCCTGAAAGCATTGATGCTACTTCTAGTGCGCAAATCACAACTGCAGAAGAATTTAGGCATTGGAAGGTACTGGAAGACTCTGGGCCAAGCTAAAGGAAAAAGAAATCCCAACAAAGGTACTTTCTTCAGAATGGCCTCTCAAAATAGGCTTCATTGCATACGACATAGAATTAAGTCTGATATCACTGGGATGTGTAACTTTCTGAAGCCCAGGGTATGGTGTACATTTTAAAATCCACGTTGTCAGAAAATGTTGTGTCTACCATAACTCTTCATTTCACATTGGAACAGACTGATTTAGATGATGGAGAGTGTCTTTTTCTTTGTAGCCAGCTCTGATATTCTAAATTAAAGACCATATATACAACTTGCCATCTAGTAGTACATCAATAATGAAACACTGACCTCCAATATCCTAAAATTCCCCTGTCATATGAAATATGGATATTTAAGTTAGCTTGTAGTTTCATTTATATCAGTGATATTGAATTTTATTAATCCATGAAAGCATCTCTGAAACAAACCTATTTCCTAAGAATAAATGAATTAATATCTCCAAGGTTTCTGAGCAGGCAGAGAAATAAAGCACTTTTTTCATAAATATCCTTATTTTAAAAAACCACTTGACTCTCATAAAGCACACTCATGTAGTTCAGACCTGTATTTTTAAAGTTAATGCTCTTTTTATCCATGTACTTGGTCTATTAAATGCTGCTTTCACTCTTATCTTTGGACAGGCTTATAGCCATTATAAATTGACTATCCAATAAAAAGGAATTTATCATCTTTTGGCTGCCCTTTTTTTGGCTTCACAAAATATTACAAATAAAGTCTGTGGAAGATATGATTACAAAGTAACAAATCTGATTGTTATGAGTGGCTTGTAGCTGGAGTATCATTACTACTCCTTACCTCCACCCCCCATATGCATTCTGCCTGACTTGATCCTGGGTGAGGCTTGACAGGGTGAATGCTGGACCCTATTGCATTATACATTCAATGCAGTCACAACTTATCAGATGAGCATATAGGCAAAAGGACAAAATGCTTTTGTATTTTCATCCTCGTTTTAAAAAACTAATGCATGTAAGCCGTTGGAGTCGTCTATAAGGTATTTAGGCTATGCTCCAAATAGTAGCCCTGTGACCTAAAAGAATAACATTAGCTTTCTAAAATCTCTAAATCCTATCCAGGTAGAGCCTTGTAAATTTGGACACTTGGCTGTAAGAAAACGAAAAAGAAATACATGCCTTCTGCTGTCTATTATCATTCCAAGAGGGTGTCATTTACTGCAATGTAGAACTGTGTGCCACTGAAAGAAAGAAGAAAGAGAAAGAAAGGGAAGGGAAGGGAAGGGAAGGGAGGGGAGGGGAGGGGAGGGAAAGGAAAG
>NW_016808815.1:1695036-1703510 GCF_001698545.2 Rhinopithecus bieti
AGGGGAGGGGGAGGGGAGGGAAGAAGGGAGGAAGGAAAAGGAAAGGAAAAGGAAGAAAGAAAAGAGAGAGAAAAGAAAAGAAAGCTCATCTGTAGGTTCCCTCTAGGCATATCATCGCTGATAATGTGATCTGTTAGAAACATGATGCTATTATTATAATATTCTTTACTGGGGAAAAGGAGGTGTCTTCAGAGTAGGCCTGCTTCATTTAATTTAATCTGATTAGGTTATCATTAGTGTACATTCCCTCCTGGGTTATTAGTGGCTCAAGTGAAATGGCCTTTCTTCTACTTCCTCAGGATATGCCCACAGCATGCAGGTTGGCACTCTGTACATTGTAGGCAGTTTATAAAGGTCTCCTGACAGGTTAGCATGTTGGGAGCAAGATCCTTTGCACATATGTGGCCTTTTCCTTCATCATCACATCTCCTAAGTTAGGTAGGATTAACTCCCCTTTAGAGCTGAGGGAACTGAGGGTCAAAGAGATCAAGTACAACCTTCCCAAGACCAAACTTGGGAAGCCATTGCAGAGGTGGCAAGTCTACACCCATTTGCTTATACTGCATTGTCAGCTCTTCCCAGGTACCCGGGATCTCACTTATCATGAATCAGCAAGAGGGAAACCTGAACTTACCATCAGAACAGCTTTCTATAAAAATAACTCACCTCATAGTCCAGATGTTAACTTGACAAGTTAAGGCCAGAAATGCCCAAGTGTCTGATCCATTTCCCCTTGTTGATTTGCCTGTGTAGTCTGTAAGAGGGCTTTTGCTCAGTAAATGGCAAAAATGGAACAAAGTGACAACATACCCAACCAAAATCAATGCTAAATCATTAAGCCAATGTTTTTTCTTTTCTATTCCCTATTGGTGGAGGCTTCATTAAGTAAAGTCTATACTAAAGTCCACTCCTATACTGAAGAGACAAATGGGGTGCTTTCTGGTTGGTTGGTTTCCAGACTTTAACATATCTAAGTAAATTTCAGGGTTAACTATTTAGGGAGGTTTATTAGGTGGGGACACAGACCTCAGTCTATAAGGGAGAATCACAGATTTTGAACTTCTATTGGGAAAAGAGCAATCTATGTAAAAGTTCATCATTATTGTCACCATCATTTTCTTCATCCTAGAAACCATCACTCAATCAAGCCCTTTGGTCATCCAAGGCATTGTGTAAGCACTTGATATCCATGATCATGTTTAATCCTTACCATTGCCTTATTCTCTGGGTTCTGTTGGCTCATAGAGGTTTAATTACTTGCTCAGCAAGGTCTATAAAACTGGAATATGAATCATCCGGTTTCAGCTGACTCCAAAGTCCATCATTGTATACTGAAGGTTATCTATCATTGTATACTAGAGGTTACCTAACATTGTATACTAAAGGTTATCATTAATTCAAGTTTGAATTAATCACATAAGTGACATAATCAGGATATTATCACCCAAATCAACAACAACATGTAGTATCTAAAGAATATCTGGTTGATCGTCATTTTAGAGATGAGAGCACTAAGGTTACGTGAGGAAAAAAGGCTTGTCCCAGGTCACACTGATGTATGACTGCAGAATCAAGAGTCCAACTTGAGTCTTATGCTTTCCAGCCTAGTGGCTTTTGCACTATGTGCTTCTGTCTTGCGTGACTGAAGGGGGCCCTAAGTGAAGTCTGAGTGTGGCAAAGTTTGGAGACAGGAATGTGTTTGTGGAAGAGCAGACTAGGGGAGCACTCACTCACTATCCTGCCACAGAGAGATAGATTCTTGTTCCCAGAGCCACCTAACTGGGAGGTGAGAACAGCACATGGAATGGCAGCCTTGACTGTGGGAGCCTGGCTAGCTGTTGCCAGGTCTTGAGGAGAGGATCAGACCAAGAGTGTTTTAAGAGGTGTATTCATTTCCTATTGCCATCATAACGCATTGCCACAAATTTAACAGCATAAGACAACACAAATGTATTAGCTCACAATTCTGTAAGTCAGAGGTCAGGGAGGGGAGGCTCAACTGGTTTGTCTGTTCAGGGTTTCCCAAGGCTGCAATCAAGGTTTTTGTCACCTGGGCCCTTATCTGGAGGCTCTGGGGGAAATCTGCTTCTGGATTCATTTAGGTTGCTGGCACAATTCAGTTCATGTAATCAGAGGACTGAGATCTCCATTTCTTTATTGGCTAAAAGTCTTTCTCAGCTTCTAGAGGCTGCCTGCATTCCTTGCCTCCTAGCTCTTTTCATCTTCAAAGCCAGCAACAGTAGGTCAAGTGCTTCTCAAACTTTGAATCTCTCTGATTCTCCTTCTGCTACATCCCTCCTGCCAGAGAAAGTTCTGCTTTTAAAGGTCTCCTGTGGTTAACTTGAGCCCATCTGAATAATCCAGGATGCTCTCCCTATCTTAAGGTCAGTAACCTTCCTTACATCTCCAAAGTCCCTTTTGCCATGTAACATAACATATTCATAGGTTCTGGGGGTTAGGGTGTGTACAACTTTGTGGGGGAAACTCTGGTAACCAGAAGAAGACACAAACTGCTGACCATGTTTGAGTGTTTGGTTTAGTCATAGTGAAGTGCACACAGCATGTACAGGCATGTGTAATGGAACCTGGACAACATGCTTTGTCCACCTGCTTCTGCTTAGGCTCCCCAATGAAGGCCAGTTCACACCCTCCAATCCGCATGCCCAACCAGTGTCTCGGGGATTTTATTTATTTATGAGATGGAGTCTTACTCTATTGCCTACGCTGAAGTACAATGGTGCAATCTCGGCTAACTGCAACCTCTGCCTCTCAGGTTCAAGTGATTCTCCTGCCTCAGCCTCCTAAGTAACTGGGATTACAGGCACACACCACCATGCCTGGCTAATATTTGTATTTTTAGTAGAGATGGGGTTTCACCATGTTGGCCAGATTGGTCTCACGGCTGTAATCCCAGCACTTTGGGAGGCCAAGGCAGGCAGATCACGGGGATTTTATTTTTAAGATGTTCTTTTTAATGTCTTTCTTCCACCATAGTTTTAAAAAAAAAGGCCCAGTTCTTTTGCTTTCCATCACTTTTATGCTAGTCCTGTGTGGTCCTTAAGAAATTATTAATAATGCTTGCTATCTGTCTGGCAGCTTCTCCAAAGCATTTCATACTGACCATGTTTTACGAGCCCACTAACCACTCTGTAAGGTCAGTAAGATGATGATGATGATAATGATGACTGTTGTTACTATTACCTCTATTTTATAACCTTGGAAAAGAAGGCTCTGAGGGGTAAATAACTTGTGGAAGGTCATACAGCTGAGGCGCAAGACAGCCAAGTTTTAGGCACTGCAGTTACAGATCTCAGCCTCCTTTTACCATGCCAAGCAGCATCCTCTTGCCTCCTTCTCGCTTCCTCTTTTTCACACATTTCAATTAATTAATCATTTTGATTATCCTGTTCTACTCTCTTTTCATCATCTCCACATTTCAATTAAATTATGGTGCCACCAGCTGGCTGCTGAAGGCTGCCGTTTCACTCCTATAGAGTAGTTATGCTTGACTTTTTTTTAAATTTTTATTTGTTTTTATCCACGCTAAGCACTGTACCCAGCTGGATTCAATTCATAGTCATTGCACGCAGAGCCCAGATTCTGTGGGAATGTGAATTTTACAAAGTGTGATCTGATTAGTGCTGCAGACTGGAGATGTGTGGGAGGTAAAAGCTCTATAATAAAAAACCTTTGGGCCAATGTCCTCTTTCTTGAATGAGTTTTAAGGCAATCAAATGAAATAAACCCAAGAGCCATGGGGAAGGCCACCAACTTAGCTGAGGAAGTCTAATTTATGAGTCCATATAAGGACTAAATCATTGAGCATAGACAAGTGATAGATGCTGGTGAAACACAATTAACTTTGAATTAAAAAGCAAACAGAAATATTAAGAGGCAAGCTGGTTGCTCAATTTTTTATTTTGGAAAAAAGAGAAAAACAGTAATAATAGCCAGCATTTCCTGTACACCAGACAGTTCTAAAGACTTTATATGTGTATTAATAAGTTCATCATCACAACTCTATGAATTGGGTATCAGTATCATGCCCATTTGATAGATAAGGAAACTGAGGCTCAGCAAAGTCAAATCGCTTGCCCAAGGTTCTGCTGTTAATATTAACAGAGCCAGGATTTGAATCTAGGCGTTCCAGCCCCATAGTTCATGTTGTCAACCACTGTGTCATGCTGCTTCTCTAAAGCCCATCATCTCACTATATTTCAAGTGTACTTCTTTTGGGGCGGAGGGTTTTCTTTGGGAGGAGAGTCCTAGAGCCACTGTGAGATTCTTTTCAGTTTGACCTTTTGGGAGTTCTGAAGAAGTACAGCCACCACCAAGCAGAGTTGGGGTCATGGTGAGGCTGGAACAATGCTGAGAATAAAGGAGATAGTAAAAGAGAAGTTTACCTTTATTTTTTAGTTTGGAATTGATTGGTTACATAAATAATATCATCTTCAGCTGAGAGTTTCACTGTGATGGTTAATTTTATATGTTCAACCTGACTGGGCTGAAGGATGCCCAGATAGCTGGTAAAACATTATTTTGGGGTGCGTCTTTGATAGTGTTTCCAGAAGAGATAAGCATTCAAATCAGTAGACTTAGTAAAGAAGCTGATCCTCCCCAATGCAGGTGGGTACCATCCAACCCATTGAGTGGAACTAGAAGATGGAGGAATAGTGAATTTGCTGCTACTTGAGCTGGGACATCTCTCTTCTTCTGCCCTTAAACATCAGTGCTCCTGGTTCTCTAGCCTTCAGACTTGGACCAGGATTTGCATTGTTGGCTCATAAGATTCTGGAGGGCTAGAAGTCGCGCAATCTGCAGTTTTTAAGAAGGAGGCCTAGGAAACCTGATAGCATAAGTCCCATTTCTGATCCAAAGGCCTGAGAACTAGGAAGGCCAATGTCCAAGGGCAGGAGAAGATGGATGTTCCATCTCAAGCAGACAGCAAATTCACCCTGCCTCCACTTTTTTGTCCTATTCAGGTCCTCAATGAAATAGATGGTGACCACCTGCATTGGTGAGGGCCAACTTCTTTACTAAGTCTACAGTCTCAAACACTAATGTCTTCAGGAAACAACCTCACAGACACATCCCAAAATAATGTTTGTCAGCTATCTGGGTATCCCTTAACTTAGCCAAGTTGACACAGAAAATTAGCCACAACATTCACTGAAAAGAGTACATTGCCACGTAAATATATTGTTTTAATTAGGAAAAAAATAAATCATGACCAAATTCCATGTGTTTTCAGTTAATAAATTTGGAAGATTTTTTTTTCCAGTAGTATAGACACTTGAGGTAGTGCTATCATTTTAAAGTTTGGTGTGGTTTTTGCTCCTTCTGGTGTTTTTCTGTGAACAGTGATTGGGAACTCTTCACTTGGAAGCCAGATGTTTTCATCAGCAGAAGTCAGTGGAACTGAGGGACCAGGGAGATAGCCAGAGAGAAAACTGTGGCTGCAAACCACTTTTAGAATACTGTTGTTTTCATTGACTTGGCTTCATTAGAGTGACACATGTGTGTCACGACGCCCTAGCACCATGAGAACCATGGAGCCAGCTTAAAAAGAGATCTATGAAAGCCAAAAATCCTGCTGCCTGCTGAGAGGCTGCTGGGGAGGTGGGAGAGGCAGGAAGCAAATCATGGCATGGAGCTCTCTGTGCACAACCCCCAGGATACACTGCCAGCACCCCCTCCCCAAAGTTAACTACAGCTAGAGCTCTTCTCTGACCTCAGATGTTTTCCAAACACAAAATGAATTTTTTAGAACCTACAGAATGTAAGTTAAGGTCTCTGCTGCTTGCTTAAGGGACTGTTGGAATCCTTTTCAGAGCTTTCCAGCCTTGTTAGGACTGCTTGGTCATTTATTATTGGCATGTGGGTGGACATCTAACTCACAGCTGCTATTTCACAAACTGTAATAATATTGAGGCCACTTGGTGAAATCAGAACAACACTAGAGTTCTGGCTGTCTTCTTTCCATCTAAAACAAGGATATCATGAGTGCAGTGAGAGGGCCTGGAATGTGTGGTATGATACTTGTGGCTCTGTAGAGACTTCTCTCCTGTGTTTCAGGGTGATGCTGACATGCTGCACCCTTTGGTCTTGCCTTCTGTGTACCACAGGATCGATAAACAAATAAGCAGGTTTCGGAGATGGTTACCTAAGAAGCCAATGAGGCTGGACAAGGAGACACTGCCAGACCTGGAGGAGAATGACTGCTACACTGCCCCTTTCAGCCAGCAAAGGATCCATCAGTGAGTATTCCATGTTAAAGCCCCTGTCTTACTAAGGATGTGCAGCTGTAGTAGAGCCTCACCCTGCACGCCTTTGATTGATGGGCATGAGGAAGGAACAGCATAGTGCCCTTCTCCCCTAAAAGTCTCATTGAGTGTTCATATCCCTTTTATTTCAGTCAGGGGAAGATAACTGCTGTAACCAACAATCCCTGCATCTCAGTGGCTTAAGGTGATACAGTGCTTGCTCATGTGTGTGTTGGGTAAATGATCTTCTCCACAGAAAGGCAGTGACCCAGGCTCTGTCATTCTCATTGCTTTGCCAACCCCCTGCGCATGGAGCCCCCTGCAGGCTCATCCGCATCCAGCCAGCAGACAGGAGGAGTGGCCTACACCTTTTCCTATTGAACAGAGGGTTTTTTGTTTTCTGGTTTTTGTTTTATCTTGGTTCACTTCTCAGTTCCCCTTTCTTCAGCAATTCACAGGGTTGCCTTAGGAAAAGCCACATCACCTGGCAGCCCACTTGCTGACTCATCTGTCAGACTGTCTCAGAACAGTTATTTGTCACTTTTGACATGTGGGGAGGAAAAACAAGTTGGCTAAGTAACTGAGACTGTGAGAAACTGAAAAAACGAAAGAGAATTTACTCTGAAGCTTCTGATATGATAAGAAATGATGGCTGGATGCAGGGCAGGGCAGGCAGGAGGACAGAAAAGCCTGCTGTGTGCTGGAGACTGTAAACAATAGGAGAAACACAGCCTCCAGTGGGGGCAGAGATCAGGTCGGCCCTACCTTCCTTGCAACAAGATGAGGAATTCCAGACCCTCCTGCTCCAGCAGTGGTGACAGCCTCAGTAAAAATGACTTTTTACTGAAGGGAAGAAAGGGGTGATGGATTTAAAAAAACAAAACAAAACAAAACAAAACAAAAAAACCTTGCTGATTTTGTGAGAAAGTAAACCAGGCCGAGTATGGTGGCTCACGCCTGTAATCCCTGCACTTTGGGAGGCAGAGGCAGTCAGATCACGAGGTCAGGAGTTCGAGACCAGCCTGACCAAAATGGTGAAACCCCATCTCTACTAAAAATACAAAAATTAGCTGGGCGTAGTGGTGTGCACCTGTAATCCCAGCTACTCAGGAGGCTGAGGCAGGAGAATTGCTTGAACCTGGGAGGTGGAGGTTGCAGTGAGCCCAGATTGTGCTGTTGCACTCCAGCCTGGTTGACAGAGCGAGACTCAAAAAAAAACAAAACAACAACAATAAAAAAAAACGAAAGTAAACCAAATGGCAGTTTTCAAGAAGTTGCAGGGAGTTCCAGGTGGGGACATATTTCAGCAACAGAAAATCAGTTAAAAGTCTGTGGAGCTCTGCAGGGCAAAGGGGAAAGGAAAAATCAAAGAATAGATGTTCTGCATCAAAAATGTGTAATAATAAGAGCAGTCTAACACAGGGAAGCAACTCTGTATGCCTCTGAAATAGCCGAGCTGATCCCCACAGGTCAGATTGAAGCCAACCCAGCTGCAGTATGTGAACATTTGAAAGGGTCATTGAAGCAAACATGAAATTCACAGACTGGCCTCAAAATCTTAGTTCGATCCTCAAGAGAAACTGGGAACTGGAAGGGACATAATGTTAATTCAAAGATTAGGGTGTTTTCTTAAGAGAAAAAGACAGAAAAAAGGCTGATGTGTTCCCACACTTAATTTAAACCCCTACCATGTCTCTCTTGTTCATCTTGGAAGTTTTTTAGACAATGAGTTGTTTCCCTAATTCTTCTGGAATGGTGACTGGTTTACAGGCAGGTTTTCCCTGTGCTTCTCACCTGTTTGATAGAGTGCCTAGCACAGTGCAGAAGGGTATCACAAATTGTGGATGATGGATGGATGGGTGCACTGCTATCAACCTATTTGCTGGGTGGATGGATGCATAGATGGATACAAGGATAGGTCACTGGATGGATAAGTGGATACATGGGTATGTCACTGGATGGATGGACGGATGGATGGATGGATGGATGGATGGATGGATACATGGATAGGTCACTGGATGGATGAGTGGATACATGGATATATCACCAGATGGATGGATGGGTGGATGGATGGATGGATATATGGATGGATGGATGGATGGACAGTGTATATGGATAGGTCACTGAATGGATGGTTGGCTATATACATGGATAGGTCATCGGATGGATAGATGGATGGATGGATGGGTGGGTGGGTGGGCGGATGGATGG
>NW_016808815.1:1707057-1775646 GCF_001698545.2 Rhinopithecus bieti
GGATGGATGGATGGATGGATGGATGGATGGATGGATGGATGAATAGATACATGGATGGGTATAGGAGTGGTTGTGTAGATGGATAAATGAATAGAGGAATAAATGAAGTAAGTGGTATGTACTCTGAGATTTTATTTTATTTCACTTCAAAGGGAGGATATATGGGATATAGGTAAATGGAAGAAAAAATATATGGATAGATGGATGGATAAATTAGTGAAGTATGTGATGTGTGCTCTGGTATTTTGTTTCACTTCAAAGGGTTATAGGTGTATGGAAGAGGAGGGTTTTCCACCTCCTCTCTTCATGCTCTTTGTATTCTACAATGTTCTTGCTTTAGAACAATACTTCTCAGCGTAATTCTTAAAGTCAGAAGCCCTTGGACACCCAGTAGAATTTCTAGGGACTAGAACTGAGAATCATATTTTTAGAAGTACTTAAAAATATATAATAAATAAGGGATGATTGGATTAGGGATATTCAGCCATCTGTCTCACATAGTTGAGAAGCCCTTTTGACATGCTTTGGTATTAATTTGTCAAATAATTGATTTATTTAATAGTCACTAATTTAGTGTTCACTTCTTGCCAGGCACTGTCTGGGTACAGAGGATATGAAGATGAACAATACGCAGTCTGGACCCTGATGTAGTAAAGATGCAGACTATTTTAAATAATTGTAAACAGTATGATGGGTGTGACTTAAGAGGGGGGATACTCACTTCTCCAGATTTAGAAGGAGGTTGGTAAGTGATGAGGATTGATCATAAAGCAGAGAATGTTTGATACAGGTCTTGAAGGATAAGACTTGCCCAAGTAGGTAAGAGGGGAAAAGTATCCCAAGAGGAGACAGTAATGTGTGTATAAATGAACAAGGGCGCGAAACAGAATGGAGTGTTTTGAGGAACCACAAGTAGCCTTCTGTGAGTAAGAGCATAGGGTGTGAGGAGGACCTAGTGTAGTTTGAAAAAAGAGAGTGGTTAGTGGAAGATGAGATATCAAGACAGGAGGACCAAGGAAGAAAAAGCAGAGGACAGCCGGAATGAAGCAAACCAAAGAACCAGACCTCAGTGGGACCAAGAGAATAGAGGCAGTTCTGTCATGCAAATAAGAGGTGAAAAATTAAATAAGTGTCTTGAATATTATGGGTGGAGAGGATTTATTTCTCTTTAAAAATTGTCATGTCACATGGATAACATTCCTCTGATGGGCGTGTAAAAGTATGACGTGAAGAATGCTGGCTGTCTAATTGGAAACAATTGTTGTTTCTGAAACAATCAGAAAAGAATCCCCTAAGGATGCACTGAGAGTGACATTAATGGATTTAAATTAATCAGAAGTAGCTGGTTAATAAACTCTGGGAATTATAACATGATATTCCTGGCTTTCCAAATATAGTCCCCAAAATCCCATGTGACTTCTTAGTTTTCCAGAATGTTTCATATTGTCTTGGAATAAAAGATAATAATAGAAATTTAGGCTGGGCGCGGTGACTCATGCCTGTAATCCCAGCACTTTGGGAGGCCGAGGAGGGCAGATCATGAGGTCAGGAGATCGAGACCATCCTGGCTAACACGGTGAAACCCCGTCTCTACTAAAAAATACAAAAAATTAGCTGGGGGTGGTGGCGGGTGCCTGTAGTCCCAGGTACTCAGGAAGCTGAGGCAGGAAAATGGCATGAACCTGGGAGGCGGAGCTTGCAGTGAGCCGAGATCATGTCACTGCACTCCAGCTTGGGAGACAGCGAGACTCCGTCTCAAAAAAAAAAAAAAAAAAAAAAAAAAAAAAAATTTAAGGGGGGGGGGGGGGGGGGGGGGTAAAAGAAGGGAAAAAAAAAAAGAGAAAAAAAAAAGGAGAGAAAACATTGAATGTTTATTAAGTGTTTCATCAAAGACATTTCCCACTGAAAAACCTTCCAAGATTTTCCATCCTCCACCGCCAATTCTGGTTGAGGTATATTCATCTATGTTTTAGTAATATTTTTCTTTTCCTTAATCAATAGTACCACCCATTTTAATTACTTTCTCCAAGACTAGAGACTCCTTGAAAGACTATGTCTGTCTCACCCATTTTTGAATCCCATAGTAAATGCTTAATAATGATTTTTTAAATGAAAAAATAAATGAATAGATAGAAACGAAAGTAGGAGAATCATGTGAGTAAAGAATAAAGATGATGTGAAGTTAGCTGACTGCACACTCATCTCAAATCAAATCCAAGATACTTTCTTTTCAAATGTAGCCTACCTCCATTGTTCCCTGTCTCAGTAAACAGCACTAATATTTGTCCAGTTGCTGAAACTGGAGTCTGGAAACTATTCTAGACACCTCTCTCATCTCTACTTCCTACAAGTTATACATCTCCACGGATTGATGATTTTACGTCCTAAATATCTTTATACTTCAGACTTTGTCACTGTATTTCACTTGAAATCCAGAAATAATATTACAGGTCTCCCTGGTTGTACTCTTGTCACCACTAATCCATTCTCTCAAGTGCATACTGCATGGTGTCTTCAAAATATGCATCTAATCATGTCACTTCACTCTTTAAAAACTTCAGAATAGACACAAAATTATTACTATGACTTAGAAGCCCTCAAATGCCTACCTGCACTGCCATCCCCTCTCCAGCCTCATCTGTCTTTCTTGCCTCCCAGTTATAATCCAGACACATGCAGCCTCTCTCAGCTCTTTGAATGTACTCTGCCCCAGGACATTTGCACATGCTGTTTCCTCTCCTGATTCCTTCCTTCTTCACCTAGTATGCTGTTGTTCCTCCTCCAGAACTCAGCTCCAAAGACTCCTGCTATGGAAGCCTCCCCTGGCCCTCTCCTTCCCCACCAATCCTTCCAAAGATTGGGTTTCTGTTCTATACTGTTTTAATGTTTCCTAGATAACATTTTTTTTAACAGTTGAAATGCTATAATGATTTGAGTAGCATATGATTAATGCCTGTCTGCCTAGGTAAACTGTGTACTCTGTGGAGCCATAGGCCATATCTGTTTATGTCCATGATTGTATCACCAATACCTAACACAATACCTAGCATAAATTTGGCACACAATACTTGTCTACTAGATGAAAGAGTGAGGATTGAAGTCAGAAAGACAGCACAGAATAATCTAATTGTAAACCTTTATTCTTTAACTGCATTGTACAAAAATATTAAAGTTGAGAATCAATTAAAAAACAAATACCTGCCAGTCACAGTGTCTCACCCCTGTAATCCCAGCACTTTGGAAGGCTGAGGTGGGAGGATCATTTGAGCTCAGGAATTCAAGATCAGCCTAAGCAACACAGTGACACCCGTCTTTACAAAAATTTAAAATTAGCAGGGTGTGGCCGTGCACACCTGTAGTCGCAGCTACTTGGGAGGTTGAGCTGGGAGGATCACTTGAGCCCAGGAGGTTGAGGTTCAGTGAGCCATGATTACGCCACCATACTCCAGCCTGGGCAACAGAACGAGACCCCATCTCTCAAAACAAACAAACAAGCAAACAAATAGCCTAGCATTCTGTTTGAAAATATAACTGTAAGGAGAAAAAAAAGCAAACCTGAGGGGGTACAAGTCAACATACAAATGCTACTTGATCACTTTATATGGGCTTAGCAAGGTTGGTCCACAGGTAGAAAAATTCTTATTATATGCCAGACACTATTCTAAGAACTTTAATACTCAAACAATACTTTGAGGGCTGAGGTATTATTATTATCACCAATTTACGGATGAGAAAAGTGAGGAACAAAATGGTCCAAGAACCTGCTATAGGTCGTACACCTAGGCTAGGCCACCTGTCTAAACAACTCCCAAATATCAGCAGTAGAACAGCATAGAAGTTTACTTGTTCACAGCACTATCTAGTGTGGGTCATTCTGGGAGAAGGAGGCGTATGACTCTGACTCATGTAGTCATTCAGGTACCCAGGCTACTGTTATCTTGTTATTCTGCCATCCCCTAAATCCCTTACAGACAAGGAAACAGAGAGATGAGTGTTTTTTTAGGAAATTTTTATGGACCAGGGCTAAGAGTGGTATATAGCACTTTCACACACATTCCGTGGTCTAGAACTTAGTCATGTAGTAATGCTGGGATAACTAGTCTACCTGTGTGTCCAGAAGAAAAATAGAAGCAGATTTGCCAAGTAAACAGTCGCAGTTCGTCTGAGTGATAGAGCAGGAATTCAAATTCAAATTCGAACAGGGAGGCTCTAGGTCTGCACCCTCCATAAGCCATTAGGCCTCTATTGTGAGATTTCTCAGCTGCAGCACTAATGGCAATTGGGGCTTGAATAACTCTTTGTTGTGGGAAGAGTCCTGTGCAGTGTAGGATATTAAAGGCAGCATCCTTGCCTCCTCTAAGCCACTAGATGCTAGTAGCATTCTCCAACCCTTTATTGTGGGAGAATCAAAAATGTTTCCAGACACTGCCAAATTTCCCCTGGTGGTAGTGTGGGGATGGGTACAAAATCACACCCCTTTTCCTCCAGCCTTGAAAACCATGGTTCTACTGTCTTTCATCACATGACACCCATTCAGGCAGGGCCAGCCCATTCTTCTGTGATAAATTAAACTCTATTTGAATCTGATGACTATGACAGCCAAGTCCATTTAAGAATTAATTTATTTCTCATTCACCTCTGTGCCTGTGAATGTTGCCCTGCTTAAGTATCATTGCCCTTCATTCCTTAAAATGGCATTAGCGATGACACCCTTGAGGCAATTACTTTCTAAGGTCAATACACCATAATAAAGGTTTTTCTGCTGGTAGACAGAAAAAAGGAATATTGCAAAAAGAGTTCATGTTAATTTTTATAATAGATATACAGGGACATTCTTTCAAGAAATAAATCAATTCTAATTGTCTTTCAGAAAATGTGCTAGATATAGACAGAAAATGTTCTTTCCTGCAT
Organism: Rhinopithecus bieti; assembly: GCF_001698545.2. Lineage (NCBI taxonomy): Eukaryota > Metazoa > Chordata > Mammalia > Primates > Cercopithecidae > Rhinopithecus > Rhinopithecus bieti. The sequence goes on from NW_016808815.1 coordinate 1,711,969, forward strand.
TTTCTGTATTTTTATCATTACTGTTATTTTTTTGTAAACACCCATAAAAATTGAGGTTAAATTAAATACTGACCACTTCTTAAGAGAAGAATATGAAATTTATGCTATGCTATGTGTGCATATGTTTAAATATATATTCACTCATCCACATATTCCATACCAGTTGTTGTTCTGGGTGCTTGGAGATCAACAGTAAACAGAAAGGCAAAAACTCCTGCCCTCCTGGAGCTTACAGTTTAGCTGGGTGTAACTGGTAATAAATTATAAACCAGCAGTTGTCAATGAGGGGTGATTTGGCAATGTCCAGAAAAATTTTTGGTTGTCACAAGTTAGGAGTGGAGATTGCGACTGGTCTAATATGTAGAGGCCAGGGATGCTGCTAAACATCCTATAATGTACGTGACAGCTTCCCACAACAAAAAATTATCCAGCCTCAAAAGTCACTACTAGTGTGCTGAGGTAAACATTTTTTGAAGTCAATTTAAAAGCAAGTGAAAAGGGGATAAATGCTATGGGAACAGAGAAAAAGAGGGTGGGGTGAGGGAAATGGGGAGTACTGCATGGGAGTGGGGGTACAGGTTGTATTTCTGAAAGGCAGTGTTTCTATTCTTCAAGGCAGGCCTCCTACAGAAGGTGTGATTGGAAAAAAACTTGCAGGTGAGAAGGACAGAGAGAGAGTTCCAAGAGGGGAACAGAAAACAAAACAAAGGCCCTAATCGGGGAGAAGCTCTGCTTGTGTTTGGGAAAGAGAACAAAGACCTTGTGACTAGAGCAGAAATACCAAGGAGAATAACAATAGTGATGAGTTAGAGGCTGGGAGGGAGCCTGATTCCTAAGGCCTGTGGGCTTTTACAGAGGAATGACGTGGCTTGACTTAATTTTTGACAGTGTCATTCCGACTGCTCTGGCAACTGCAGTCATCCGTGTGAAACATGATGTATTTATAGTTTTTCAAGTTTCTATCTTTTCAAAATCAATAATGAAAATACATGCCACGTATAACTCAGCATTGACCCATTTCTTTGCAAAGCTTTTATGTTGTACACAAAATGTTTTAACTCGTGAACTGTGTGTCTATGAAACAGATATTATTGAAAGACCCCTTGAAATAAAGTCTGTCTTTAAAAGGTGCAGATTTTATGTGAAATAAAATCACATGGCTTTGGACTCCTGCTTTCATCTCCTACTAGACTGTGAGCTACCTGAGGGTAGGAGCTATATGCCTGGGAGCACAGGGCACCCAGGGGATGTTTGTGAGAGCAAAGAGAACAGGAAAGGAGCAAGGAAGAATTGGCATTGTTAACACTGGGGGACAGAGCCAGGGCTCTGGAGCCAGGTTCTCTGATCTTGATGCAGCATCTCAAAAACATAGAATATTTAGATGAGAAGTGAAAAATGTGATCAATCAGCCAGTCAATTGTGGTTTCCAGGTCCAACTTTAACCTTCCCTTGACTTGATTCAGTTTTGGCTTTAGTTCTGCTAACTGATAATCTCTCTTCTCTATCAAACTTTTTGTGGCTGTTAAATTCTGTTATCAGGATTCACATCTGATCCCAAGATATTTAATTCATGCCTCATACTTTTTAATTGTGTGCCATGTGTAATATACAAAATGGGCATTTAAAAAAGACCACTTGACACAAAATTTGCGTGCATGCCTTTTTCTGCTTCTATGCTGTGAGCTAGGGCGTAGCACAAAAGTCTCGAGAATAACAAAACGACCTAGCTCTTTTGGCTGAGAAAAGCACTAACAATGGAAATGTTGGTGCTGGAGTCATAGAGGGTTTGTAAGAATGGGAAAATGTTGGCCGGGTGCAGTGGCTCACGCCTATAATCCCAGCACTTTGGGAGGCCAAGGCAGGTGGATCACCTGAGGTCAGGAGTTTGAGACCAGCCTGCCAACATGGTGAAACCCTGTCTCTACTAAAAATACAAAAATTTAGCTGGGCGTGGTGGTGGATGCCTGTAATCCCAGCTACTCAGGAAGCTGAGGCAGGAGAATCGCTTGAACCTGGGAGGTGGAGGTTGCAGTGAGCTGAGATCTCACCACTGCACCCCAGCCTGGGACAGTGCGAGACTCTGTCTCAAAAAAAAAAAAAAAGTGTCTTTCTTTTCTCCACAGTGCTGCCACCTCCCATACGTGACACATAAATGGAGCCTAAATACAATTTTTCAACTGCCTTACCCTAGGGATAAGCCTGTGCATGTGAAGACATCTGATTTCCTTTGGAATTTATTGTTAAAGTATTCAAGATGCATTAAACAGACAAATGAAAGAAAATGGTAAAAATATAAATGAATATTCTGAACCAAGGAGAATATAAGTTAGAGTAGGCATTCAAGTTCAGGGAAAAGTAGGCTCAGATTTGCAGGCCTCAGTGGCCTATATATCTATAATGATTGACAAATAAACCAGAAAATTGGCCTTTACAAAGGGGCAGAGCAGACGGGAGAAACATAGTAACTCATGATTCTGATTGTCAGAGAGGAAGAAAGCCAATACTGTGGGTAACAGGGTGCTTTTTGACTCTGAAAGGAAATTCTTGCATAGGGTCATTGGAGTGGACAGTGAACTAGTGATATGGTGGACAGTATCCCTGGTAACCTCCTTATCGCAGATGTCTTGCAGGACTTTTCTGAAGGCTGTTTCTGGTGGTCGCATCAGCATGGTTCTGAAGACTTAACTGCTCATGGCCATAACTTTCTGTGAGAGTTTAGGCAAGGTATGCAGTAAAATACTGCAGTATACCTATGATGGTTAATACTGAGTATTGACTTGATTGGATTGAAGGATGCAAAGTATTGATCCTGGGTGTGTCTGTGAGGGTGTTGCCAAAAAAGATTAACATTTGAGTCAGTGGGCTGGGGAAGGCAGACCCACGCTTAATCTGGGTGGGCACAATCTAATCAGCTGACAGTGAACATAAAGCAGGCAGAAAAAACGTGAAGAGGCGAAACTGGCTTAGTCTTCCAGCCTACATCTCTCTCCCATGCTGGATGCTTCCTGTCCTCAAACATCGAACTCCAAGTTCTTCAGTCTTGGGACTCAGACTGGCTTTCCTTGCTCCTTGGCTTGCAGTTGGCCTATTGTGAGACCTTGCGATCATGTGAGTTGATACTTAATAAACTCCCCTTTATCTATCTGTCTATCTATCTATCTATCTATCTATCTATCTATCTATCTATCCATCTATCCATCCTATTAGTTCTGTCACTAAAGAACCCTGACTAATACCCAAACTAATACAATACCCAATAATTGTATTGTAATTATTGTAAATATTGTTTTGTAATAATACAATACCCAAACTAATCTAGTTGTCTTTGTTGTTTGAACTATATTCTTTAAAAATTAAAGTTGAAAACTGATCAGAAAGCAAATAACATGACATTCTAGTTGAAAATGTTTCCATGTTTGAGAAGCAATAGTAGTGGGTACACACCTCTATATAGGTCAATGCACGAAGCCCTTGTTCATTTTATATGGTATCACAAGAGCTAGGCCTACAGGCTGCCCACCAGCCATTTTTGTATGGCCACCTAAACATCTTACCCCACAGAAAGCTCTCGCACACTAGCCAGCTATGGAAACTCAGGTTGTCAATATTAGAGTCAGTCATTCCAAGAGGCCCCTCTCAAAACTCAATTTCAGAAAAGGTCATTTCAATAGAACCATATGAAATTTATTGTAGGAATATGATAGCTAACATTCCATATAGTGCTTAATGGTTTCCAAATACTTCACAGATGTAAACTCATTTAGTTCTGTTATTAAGGTGTTGTCATTATCTCCATTTTTACAGAGGAGGAAACGGGATCACGGAAAGGTTAAGTAGCTTATCCAAGGTCAAACAGTTGGTAAGTGGTAGGGCTTGGATTTCAAGGCCAAGCAGTCTGGCCCCAGTCTTATCTTTTTAACATTGCATGTTAGTTTTCTATGACTGATATAACAAATTATCACTGACTAATTGTTTAAAACCACAAAATTTATTATCTTACAATTCTGTAGGCTAGGGTGCCACATGGGTGACACTGAGCTAATTAAGGTGTGTCAAAGCTGCACTCCTTTCTGGAGGAGAATCTATTTCTTTGCCTTTTCTAACTTCTGGAAGCTACTACATTCCTTAGCCCATGGTTTCTTCCTTTATCTTTAAAGCCAGCAACGGTAGTTGAGTCCTTCTCACATCACATCACTCTGACTTTGCTTCTGTCCCCACATCTTTTTCTTCTCTGACTCTTTTGCTTTCTTCTTCCATTTTTAGGGAACCTTATGATTACATTGTACCTATCTGAATAATCCAGGTAATCTCCCTGTCTTAAGGTCAGCTGATTAGCAACTTTAATTCCATCTGCATCATGAATTCCTCTTTGCCATATCGCTTAACATTCTGAGGATGAGGATGTGGATATCTTTGGAGGTCCATAATATTGCCTATCACAGCTGTACAAATGTCCCAATCCAAAAAGTGCCAAGGGTTGGGACAGAGGACAGGAAAGTTTTGATGGGAAAAAAGAAGGAAAGAAGAGAGAGAGGGAGAGAGGAGGATGGCAATAGGATTCGGGAATGTTAAATGAAATGACATATGTAAAAGACTTAGAGCCTGGCACAGTGGTTCACACCTGTAACTCCAGCACTTCAGGAGGCCAATGCAGGCAGATTGCTTGCAGCCAGGAGTTTGAGACCAGCCTGGCCAACATTGTGAAACCCCTCTCTACTCAAAATAAAAAATAAAAAAATTTAGCCAGGCATAGTGGTGCAAGCCTGTAGTCCCAGCTACTCAGGAGGATGCGGCAGGAGAATCGCTTGGATCTGAGAGGCAGAGGTTGCAGTGAGCTGAGATCGTGCCACTGCATTCCAGTCTGGGCAACAGAGCAAGACTCCATCTCAAAAAAAAAAAAGACTTAGTCCAGTGCCTGACACATAGAAAGCACTCAACAAATCAACAAATGATAGCTATCATTATCATTATTACCACAAATAGCAGTGTACTGAGAATCCTTGGGAGAATCTCTGCAGAGTTGCAGTTGGTGTGTAATGGGAAAGTTTGAGGTGACAAGAGACTGATTTTGCAAAGGCTCATAACTGACCTGAACTGGAATTGCTTTCCTTTTAAGCCCAATGTTACTCAGTGTTCCAGATGCTTTGCCATTTAACATTTTATGTGTCCATAACATATGACTATTTGCTTTTCAACTCTCTCAGCATAGATATGGGAAGACAGTGATTCTTCTAACATGTGCCTTTTACTGTATTTTTGTTTCAAAGAACTGAGAGTTTTTTTGTTGTTTTCATCGATCTGAAGTATTTAGAGAATCCTTCAGGCAGAGGTACCAAGATTGATTTAGGTAGGATTAAGGTTCTTTTAGTGCCTCGATGACTTAAAGCAGTCTCTGAACACTTGTTTTATTGCAGTTACTTATTTGGCATTAGGATCCTCAATATTCAGGTTGTTTGTATTGATCCATAGAGTCAGGGGAAACATATCTATGTTCTGGAAAGTCTTAAACTAAAATGAAAATGAAAAAAGCCACACATCTTGAGATTTGTGCTTCTCAAGATCATGTGGCTCCTTTTAAGTAGGACATAATTTAATGACTTTAAAGGGACAAAGAGGTCACCTAATCAGGTGGGAAAAGCATACCTCTGGGTGTCTGGGGGCCCAGTAGTTAGTTGGGTCTGTTATCTTAATATTTGTGAGAACATCTGTGAATAGGTCACTTGGAAATAGTTTATGTCATTTATCTTCTGTGCATACATAGTTTGTTTCTCTGCTTATCAGTTCATTCATTTACCAAACACTTTCAATGCCTATTATGTGCCACATATTGTACCATAGTAGAAAATTTATACATAGTAGAAAATTTGTACAATAGGTTGATGTATATTCATGTGTGCATGTATATTTTTATTTAAAATTTATTTAAAATTTTAACTTTGGTATGTTAAGTTTGATAGTCAAGAGGCTGTTTTCCTTATCAGAATGGTAAAAGGCAATTTAAAACACCTATAGGAAAGGGGAAGAGTTGTCAAATTTAGGTATAGTAAAATAGGGAGAGGTTAACCTAAAGAGGAAGGAAGGGAACTAGGATTACATCTGTTGCTATAGTATACATATGTAGTCACTCTGTGCATTAAGTCTTTGGAAACAGCAGTAGTGAGAGAAGACAAGGAAGAGCAGAGGTGAGGAAAACCTAGTACTTCATAGGCAGGTAGACACTCTGGTGCCTCATTGATCAGTATTCTGTGCCAGGCTGTGCACTGCATGCCTTCCACATTATCTCTTTTGACCCTTGCAAAAACCCTGAAACATAATTTTACAGAAGGAGGCACAGAAACTCAGAAACATTAAATACTTTAAGCCAGGGTTACCTAGTAACAAATAGACTTGGAGTTAGAACCCAAATCTGTCTCATTGCAAACCCATGCTCCTTCCATAATACAACCTGACATATGTTGACTGCCCACTAGACACCAGGCTACCTGGGAGACTGCTGGTATTGTTATTTCCGTAGAGAGAAGTGGAACACAGAGGAGTAAGTCACCTACCTGAGTTGCACATTTGGTCGAAGTAGGAAACCACCCTGAGCAGCTGGGGGAGGGTCATATCTGGGCCTGCTTCTGACTCACATCCAGGAGTGGCACTGGGGAGAAGGAGTTGTTAAACCTGTAAACTCTGAAGATGGTAGTTTATTCAGATAGCCACTAATTCAAGACTATGTCTTAGAAATGTCTTTATCTGTGGGGAAAAACCTGATTTTTCTCACTTCCCACTTTCCTCACCCCTGATACAACACCCACACCATCAGTTTGGTGTTTCCATTCTAGATGAGTGATTTTACCACTGCATGTTGACCCACCTTGACGCTCCCATCTTCCTTGCTGCCCACCATCACCACCAAATCCTTTCGGCCCTTCTCCTCCTTTCTAACCTCACTGCCATTGCCTTAGTGGAAGCAGCCAGTTAGATGAACAATTACAACAGTCTCCACCTCCTCTGTCTTTCCTCACTCCCAAATCTGTCTAACCCACTCATGTCACAGGACATTTGCAAGGCTGCTACCACTGGTTCCTACAGTACTTGTGCACAGTTAGAAGGAGGACATCCTTCCTCTAGGAATATTCATAGCCCATGGATTGGCCAGCAGAGTACAGGCAGGGTCAGCCCTTCCTCATGCTCTCGGCTGTGCACCTGCAGGAGTGAATAATGCCCAGTAGTGCCACATGTAGTAACATTGCTTCCTTGCTTAACAGCTTTTAATGATTCCCCAGGACCTTAGAGATAAAGCTTAAATTCCTTCACATGGCACACAAAACTACCTTTTTAGCTTCTTCCCTTCTCCCCCAAGCCTTTCAGGCTGGTACTCCTGCAGCATGGGAATGGAAGTGACCTAAATATTCCATGACTATTTTTCCTTCTTCCTAAGGTGTGCTCTCCTTCCTCTCACTCTCTGATAATATCCTGTTCTTTAACGAGTTGAGGTGTCATCTTCTTTATGAAATATCTTATGTCTCATGCAGATAACATTAGACTTCTGGGCCCATTAGCCTCTGTAAATGCTTTAATTATGGCACTAACTGTTATATCAGTTACTTGTTTTTGTGACTATGTTCTACACAAAGCCGAATTCAGCAGCCAAAAGTAATTAGAAGGGAGTTTCAGTCTTTACTAAGTTTCTCAAAGGACACAAAGGGAAACCACGTCCTCAGCATCCATTTATCATCAGCCTTTCCTCTCCTTCCTTACTCAAACGTCATCCTCCTTCTGTTGACAAAAACATTCCTCCTCTGCCCCAGCCTGTACAGTTTTTCTTTCCTCTTCCTATGTTGCTCTCCTCCCCACAAACCTCAGCCCTCTCTTCTATCACTTTATTTTATGGATTGCCACAGCTTCTCCATCAGGAAAAAAGAAAACACTCATCCTCTTCAGGCAAAGCCATAAATTATAGGATTATCACTGTTGGATTAGAGACTGTGTCAGCCAGGTTCTGCTGGGTTCTGCCACAGTAACAACCCTCAAATCTCAGTGGCCTGCACAAAGGTTTATTTATAGCTCACATAGCATATTAACAACGGGTCAACTGAGGCTCTGCCTCACATGATTCCTTTATCATGGAATCTGGACTGAAGAAGCAGTCTGTAAGACATGCATTCTCATAGCAGAGGGAAAAAGTAATGGCACAACCATACATTGACTTTTGAAATTTCCACTCAGATGTGGCATATATCATGTCTCCTCACACTCCGTGTGCCAAAACAAGCCTTATGACCAAGTGTAGTATCAATGTGGTAGGGAATTATACTCTTTCTCCAGGCAGGGAGAATGTCAGTAACATGGTAATGAGTAGAGATAAATTTTCAAAGCAGCAAATTGGGACTAATAAGACAGTATGGTCAGGAATACCTCATATTAATACTGTTTTATTTTGTCACATTTGTATGGCACATCAGTCTGTGAGTTTACAGGGCTCAGATGGTGTCTCATACTGTTTTTTTATGATTGATATGTAATTACACATATTTATATAGGAGGAATAAGTGCTGGTGATCTATTGCATAGTAGGATGACTAGAATTAACAATCATGTATTGTATATTTCAAAATATCTAGAAGAGAAGTTTTTGAATATTCTCATTAGAAAGAAATGGTAAATGTTTTGTTTTGAACACCTAGCGTATTTTTAGAAAAGGAATTTTCCATGCAAGTTAACAAAGACCTGGGCAGAAGAGAGAAAATCTCTGTAGGATAGAAGTCACACTTGAAACTGGAATATTTGAAAATTCCAAATCAAAAATCTATCTTTATACTTGGGTGATATTCTTATCAGATTACCAAGCTGGATAGGTAGATGGCTGCTTTCTGTGGTGTGTAGTTTTTCAGAGGAGATTTCCTCTCCAAAGAATGTTTCTTTTGCTAGATCTCTGTACCACTCAGGTTTCATTCAGGAAAACTGAAACCTGGCAGTTATTTTAACAAAAAAGGTTACTGTGGGGAAGTAAAGAACTACAGTGTTGCAAAGGAAATACTGAAGTCACGCAGATGATAACTGCAGGAAGTGAAGGAGCTACTGCCTCTAGAGTTGGGGGAGCAAAATGAAGAGGTTGGGGTTATTGGAACCAAGATGCTCAGAGAGGCCCTGTGGAGCTGAGCCTGGGACTCCTGAGTAGGAGATTCTGCCCTTGTGGTGCTGGGCCCTCAAAGATATGGGGCAATGGACTGAGCCTAGTTTGGGGAGTGTTGCTTTTAAGCTGGAAACTGGAACCAGCTGCCATTGTGAGATCGGAGGATCATTGGTGACAGGAACAGGCAGGCAAACAAGAAGGACCAAGGTCCTATAACCTGTTCTCCCGCCAGTCTCCCTCTCATGCCCTGTACTGACAGAGCATATCAGAGAGACAGACAGCAATGCAGAAATGTAGTTTGCAGAGTCTCTGTTCTGGCATTGTATTATAGATAAGAGGAAAGAAGGGGAAATCAGAGATAACTTAATAGACAGCACACTCCCTAATTCCTGGAATTTTACAATTTGAACTTTAATCCTTTGGCTAAAGTCATCCTCAATTAAAATAAAAGTATCCCTTGGAAAGATGAAAATTTTAATGTCATTCTTTATTAATACCCCATTACAAATAGTTTATTGAAAATAAGAAGAGGAAGCAAGAGATACAGATGAAGTATTTTGGCTGTAGCAGGGGCAGATAGAGGATGCCACAAAGATGGTGGAGGGCCGAAAAAGAGCAATGAAAACAAGGGGATTATGGAAGATAAATTTTACCAACTTCCAGATTTTGCAGATGCTTGGCAGAGTTTCTAGGACTTTGCTGCTCACAGCAATATAAATGAACAGGAGGGACAGAGATGAATCTGTCCATTTGGTCAACACTCAGAACAACTCAGCTCATATAAAAATGAGATCCATGACTCAGATCAGACTAAGATGGTAGCCACGGGTGAGTCACTGAATAATACACTTATGCAGGGACAACTGCCTAGGTAATTCAAGCAAAACGTTACTATTGACTGAATTACAGTAGTGCCCTAATTAGTGGAAAGCTGAGAGCTTAGCTTATTCTAAATTGGATTTTTCTTGTCTGAGGATTAATTAGGAAACATTTCCAAACTTATTTTACAGATTTAAAAAAAAATGATTTCCTCTTTATTCCGGCTCACTTTTGAATAGCGAATAAAACTAATCTCTAATAAATTTGAATATTGCATTGTTTTCATTTTTGAGTGTCTATTTCAATTCAGTCTGCATCAAGTACGAGTTCTGTGACAAGCACTGTGTAGAGCTGGACAAAGATGAACGAATCATTTTCTGACCTTAACGATAGAATGGTTGAGCTCACTCAAGCTCTGGCTGGAAACACAGAGGGCCTGGGTGCCCAATCCCAGCTCTGTAACTTGTAAGGCATGTGATTCTGAGCTTCAACCTCTTCATTTGTAAATTGGAAATAATAAAAATACCCATATAATATTGTGAAATTAACAATACAGTAGATCAGTGCTTATGGTATATGTTCGATAAAGGTATTTTATTTTTGTTGATAATGTTGGTGGCACCTTATATATAAATAAATAATTTTAGTATATGTGAATTCCATAAATGCTGATGTTCATGGCCCAGTCTTAAAGATAGATTGTTTAAGATTGGTGGGAAGTTTTCCCAATTCTAGGATATTACTTTTTTCTCCTCTTTTCTGTAGCACCATTTCTCCTTTCTTTTCCCCTATCATTTCCTCTTCCTGCCTCCTCCTCGTCTTCCAGAATTATCCAGATTACTATCCACCTCTCCATTTCTCTTGGTTATGTATACCTAGCCAATGTCAAAGGTACTGTTTGGCCTACTCTGTCTTACCAATAGGTTTTCAACCTCTGGCTCAATTAATGTGTATCCTTTTGTTAGATAACTGACTCTTTAAAATATTTATTGATGCAACCAATAAATAAAAGAAAAGGCTATTCCCCAGCCTTTTTCTACTGTGATACATGGTAATGTTTACTTATGCAACATGCTCCCTCATGTTTTCCTGTTCCTGCAGAAAGCACGATAGAATACCTGGTAGTAAAATGATCGTATTATAAAGGTACCTTAAATCCGTTCTAATTTATTTTTTTAATCATTCCCAAATTTTGGCATTCTAATCATCATTACTGTCAAATTAATTGCAACACACCTCACCATTTTGTCTTATTAGGATGTTGTGACACATGGGTGAATAAGACCCCAAAATTTGACTATTGCTTCTTTCTTAAGACCTGTCCTACTGGACGTGTACCGTTTGACCTAGCAATGCTCTTCCTAAAACATGTACTTCCTCAAAGCACTTGCACATGTGCATTTTACAGAATGTTCATTAGAGCATTGTTTATAGTAATAAAACTTTATAAATAGACTAAGTATCCACTAGCAAGACAATGAGCCAGTAAACTGTAGTGTCCCATACGGTAGACTTCTGAGCAGCAGAGAGCATGATGGACTAGAGTGCCTTGTATGAACATCAATGAACCTCAATGCTGAGCAAGCAAAGCAACTTGCAGAAGAATAATTATAGCATGATATCATTTCTGTAAAGTTCTAAAATATGCAATACTGTATTTTTAGGAATACCTGCATGTTGTGGATTATAAAACATTCTGGATAGCGGTTACCTCTAGGGGAGGGGAATGCAATTAAGAAGGAGGACACAGAGAAACTTCAATTATATTTGCAAACTTTTGATTCTTAAATTTGTTAGGGGGTATATGGGTGTTTGATATCATTCACCAGCACATTTTTGTATGCTTAAACATATTTGATTAAAAGAAAAGACGTTCACAAGATCTTATTTCGAAACAGTAGGAACTTATACACTGGGGCCTTTTGAACTATGAGAGTCAGTAATCTTATAAAAAGTGACAAATAGTGGGCCAGGTACCATGGCTCATGACTGTAATCCCAGCACTTTAGGAGGTCAAGGTGGATGGATCACTTGAGGTCAAGAGTTTGAGAGCAGCCTGGCCAACATGGCAAAACCTTGTCTCTACTGAAAATACAAAAATTAGCTGAGTGTGGTGGCGTGCGCCTGTAGACCTAGCTACTTGGGAGACTGAAGCAGGAGAATTGCTTAAACCCGAAAGGCAGAGGTTGCAGTGATCCGAGATTGTGACACTGCACTCCAGCCTGGGGGACAGAGTAAGACTCCATCTCAAAAAAATAAAAATGAAATTTTTTTAAGTGACAGGTAGATAATAATAAGAATCATGAAACTACCATTTATGAGCATGGTGTGTTTATAACCACACTGCATGCAGTATCTCTTAATCCTCAAACATCCTCTGAAGTGAGTGTTATGGTTGTCCCCATTTGAAAGATAGGAATCCTAAGGCTTAGAGATGTTACTTTTCTAAATTCAAATAGTTAGTTCTTGGCAGAACCAAGATTCAAACCCATGTTTGTTTTTTCTTTAACCAACATAGTAGATATTACTGTATTCCTTCAAGATGTTGTCACTCCAACCATTAAGATATAACCTAGCCATATTATTTGGGAGGGAAAAAAGTGACCCAGGACTCAGAGTTTTGTTTTTGTTTCATTTAGAGATAAGGTCTTGCTCTGTCACTCAGGCTGGAGCACAACTGCGTGATCATAGCCTACTGTAGCCTTGAACTCCTGGGTTCAAGCAGTCCTCCCACCTCAGCCTCCCAGGTAGTTAGGACTAAAAGTGCGTGGCAGCACACCCAGCTTGAGTTTCTTAAAAAAAATATTGCAAGCTGCCCACATGTTTACAATCTTGGGCTCACAAAAGGTAATTCTATCTATGAGGCAACTTCCCTCAATAAAAGTCTACCTTCAAGCTGGAATATCGGTATTTGTCAGTCTCATCTAGTGCATAAAATACTGAGCCCTAAAAGCAGTAACAATCATTATGAAGTTTCTGACTTTATTTCGACATGGATGTTTTATTTTGAAAATAATTCAATTTTAAAATGTTAGTTATCTTTGACAAATATATTATTCCAAAGGGTTCCTTACTTCCTTTCCTACCACCTTATAAATTAAATTAAAATTAGTCATGTATACATTTTAAATAGTCCTACAAGGTTTGTTTTGAAAAACAGCAATCCCATGCCCCACAATGCTTTATATTTGCCCCTCCCAAGAAGCAGCCCCTTTCAACTCTTTTGCCTGTTTATTTTGGTAATTAATGCCTCATATATAAATAAATTATGTTATTATTACTTCGATGTTTTTCAGTTATAGGAGAATCTATTGACTTCCTCCAAAGAGAATAAGAATTTGCTGTTTGTTTCTTCCCTACAGTTCTTACTACAGTAGATAGTTATTCTTATCCTTTCAATGTAGTTATATTACAATTTAATTACATTATTATAATGTAGATCACTGTTTACATGATGACTATACAAATGCTACCCAGAGCTAGGTCATATAGTACAATATGAATCATTTTCCTCTTTTGCGCTGTTTTTGCTTGAACTAGAGTAACTCATTCTCTTGATTTTTTAATTTTCAAAGTTTTCTATGTACTTATTACTAATTCCATCTTACATTCTGCCAGTTATTTGGCAGAGTTTATCTAAATTGTCTAAATTTCAAGATGTTCAGATGCATCAGATGTGTAATCAGTTTCATCTTCCTGAGAAAATTACTCTGGAGCCTTCTGACATGTTCCAATCTGAATTCTTGCCTTCCACTCTTGTTACAAATTATCATCTTGGTATCTTCCTTTACCAATATCCTAGGATTCTCTTTGTCTTTCACTTTTGTGGCATCTTCTGTTTCCTGTGTATCATTTCTTACACTTTTTTATTGTGCCCTCGTTTTGCATAAGATTATGTGGATGGTATTATTTTTGTGATCATGCATACTGTTATGGGTCAAATTGTGACCATCTAAAATTCACATGTTAATATCCTAACCCCCAGTATCTCAGAATGTGGCCTTATATGGTGATAGGGTCTTTAAAGAGGTAATTATATTAAAATGAAGTTATTAGGATGGGCCCTAATCCATTATGACTGGTGCACGTTATATAAGAGAAAATTAAAACACAGACATATACACATAGAAGATCATGTGAAGACATATAGAGAAAACAGCTATCTACAAGTCAAGGAGAGAAAATTTAGAAGAAAAAACTCTGCTGACAGCTTGACCTTGGACTTTCAGCCTCCAGAACTGTGAGAAAACAAATTTCTGTTGTTTGAGCCACTCAGGATATGGTACTTTGTTATGACAGCCCAAGCAATGAGGTATATGTTCATTCTACTGCACTCATTATGATAGTTGGGCTAGGTATAGAATTCTATATAAAACCAAAATCTGTTTTCCTCACAATTTTTAAATTCTTGATCTTTTAACTTCTAAAATTAATATTCAGTATTCCTGCTGATAACTTCAAAAACATTCCAATTCCCAATTCTCTGTGTGTAACCTTTCTCCTCTATGGAACTTTATATAATTGTCTGTTTGGCCTCAGTATTCTAAAATATCATAGGAATGTATCTTGATGTGGTTCTATGTTTATTTATATTACTGGATGCTCAGTGAACCCTTTCAACCTGTATACTCTTGTCTGTCAGTTCAGAAATTTTTTCTTGAATAATTCTTGAATGTTTTAGCTGATTTATTCCTTTTTTGTCTTTCTGGAATTCCTATTTTTCAGTTATTGGGTTTCCTGGGCTGATCCTCTCATGTCCTTACTTTCCTCTTTTTTTGATAATCTATGTATTTTTGCTCTGGGAGAATTCTTCAAGTTATTTTCTGGACCTTCACCCCACTTTTGTAGGTCACTTCATGCCCCAGTTCTAAGACTTTCTGGGATTGCGTAGTATAAATACGATTGTTCTTGGGTTTTCCCCAGAGCTGGTTTAGCATTCAGTTTTTTCTAGTTTTCTAAGTCTATTATTACATAGATCTGTCTGCTTGGCACGTTTCAACATTTTGATGCTGTTGTTTTGCGCTATCTTTGTTCTTTGAGAGTTCCTACGGTTATTTAAACGTACACACCCACTATGCATGTTACTATCATTTTCATGGGATTTTGAGAGAGACAGAAAAATTGTATGCAAATATTTAATTTTCCATCTTTACTTGGAAGCTCAAGAGCAAGTGTTTCTTAATTTGTATTTAACACTTAGATAACAAAGATGATATCATGAAGTACAATTAGAAATGGCCATTTGTATAAGGAAAATGACTCACAATCCTTTACATTTCAGTAACCTGTCACCCTGATCTAAAAAAGAGGCTTTAAAATCTTTACCAAATAGTCAGAACTTTCAATATTATATATTTGGCCTAGCAATCTTCTCATCTTTTTACTCGTAAAATATCTACTCAAGATTAGAAGTTAGATATTGTGCTGCAGTTGCCTAAGGCCCAGAAAACTCTCAAAATAGGCCTTGTCACATAAAAAATTAATTGATTGCTTGGTTCCTACTTAGATTTTCATTAATTTGAGGACATAATATAAGTGACAGTTAACTGTATCACCTTTGCTTCTCCTTGTTAAAAAAGAAATACCTATTTAAAAGTCTAATTAAGAAAGTTTCCTGAAATATTTATTTTTAAGGCATTAACCTTCCCTTATTGTATTATGGAATAATACAACTTTAAACATCAGAAAAGACTGGTATGTTGGTTATCTGTTGCTACATAACAATCTACTACAAAACTTACTGACTTAAAACAACAAACATTTTATTTGCTTATTATTCTTTTGTTTTAGCAATTCGTGCTAGATTCAGCTGGGAAGTTCTTCCACTGCTTTCACCTGGAGTCAACATGTGGCTGGAGTTGTCCCTTTGCTCAATGAACTGGACAGTCCAAAATGGTCTCTCTCTGTCATTCACATAGCTGGGGGATGCTGCCAGCTCTTGGCTGCATTTCTGTCTGCATATGGCTCATCTTCAAAGAGGCTCATTTGGGCTTCTTTACCCTAGCAGCCTTGGGGCAGCATTCCAAGTGGGTAAGAATGGAAGCTGCAGAGCCTATGCCAAAAAATCATGGAAATTACTTCTGCCATATTCTGTAGATTAAAGCCATTCACAAATCCAGCCCAGATAAAAGAGGTAGAGAGGTAGAGTCTACCTCTTGATAAAAGGAGCAAGAAATTCACATCCCAAAGGAGTGTATATAGATAGGAGGAATCGTGGCTTTTTTTGTTTGTTTGTTTGTTTGTTTGCAATCTACCACAGACTACTGTCTGGCTGAAACTTATTCACATTTTTTCCACATATACTATCATTCCCATCCCAGGATCTCCATGGATCTCCTCCCAATATTGCATCAGGTTCAAAGTCTTGGATCTCATGTTCTGCATCAAGTGAGTTGAGGGTGAAAACCCTTGGCTACAACTCCTCAGGTGTACACTCTTTGTGAACCAGAGACCTGTGAATGTAAAAGATAAGTTACCTGCTCCCTACAACTCCAACACATAGTGATGGAACAGGGGCAGAATAATTGCAATAGGCACTGCCATTCAACATGGGGAACAACAGGAAGACTGTAGCAGTCACTCATTCACATTAATCTGAAACTCAGCTGGGCACATGCTTCAGGCTCCTTCACTCCGGGGGCAAAAAACTCACCTTGATTAGTTATCTGTTTCTGTTTCCTACTTTGCCACATGCCTTAAATTTTTAGATTCACGGATGTCAATAATGTAACTATAATTCTAAAATAATTGTAGTTACCCCTTCCTCCTGAAGTTTTTAACCATGTAGATTTTCATACCTTTGAGAATCCTTGTTTGTTTGGCCCACCTCAGAAATTCCATAATACATGTAAAAAAACAAATTGAAAAACCATCTTCCTTGCCTTTATTTCCCCAAAAGTAGTACCACATACAAAGCATCATCATAAAATGATACTGATTCTGAGAATCTTCAAATTAGAAAAAAAAGTTAAAATTTATCTATAATATAACCTGACAATTTCTGGAACACCCAGTGGTTCTCTATGGGGATCACATGATTTACTTATTTCCTTGGGGCCTAGAGTAGAGCATGAGACAAACCAAGCCCTGCCCTCACAGAGCTTACAGTCTGCAGGGGGAGAGGGACAGACAACAAAAATGTAGACACATCCCCACCTCATCCCAGCTCTATTTTTAAAAATTTTAGAGAGTAAAACATAAGAGAATAAAACAGGGTGATGGAAGAGAGAGACAGAATGAGTGAGAGAGAAAGAGAGATTATTGGGGCAGGAGAGTGACTATCTTAGCTAGGATGATGAAGAAGTGACATTTAATTTGAGACCAAAATGTTGGGAAGAAACAAGTTGTGTAAGAATCTGAGAAAAGCATGATCAAAAGCCTGGGCAATAACAGTCTGGGTTTGTTTGTTCAGGGTCAGAAAACAAGTTCAATGTTGCTTGTTTACAGTGAGCAAAGGGAAGAAGAGAGGAGATAGGGTCATTGGTGTGGGCAGGAGCCATGAAGGACTGTGTGGAAAGGTGAAGTCATTGCAGAGTTTTAAGTGGAAAAGGATAAGATTTTATTCATTTTTTTAAAAAATCATTGTGGTTGCTGTGTAGAGGATGGACAAAAGAAAGAGTGAAATTAGATGGTACAGTTAGGAGGCTATTGTAGTAGTCCTAGAAACAACTTTGAAGTAGGAGGGTGAGAAAGGGTCAGATTCAGGATAATATTTGGGAAGAGGAGCCCAGAGACCTTGATGGATTGGATTTTGGCCTTGAGAGAGAGGGTCAACGATGCATCTCAAGTTTGTGACTTGTGAAATTGGGTGCACTTCAGTTCTGTGTTTTCACTTGTATTTTAGGTTCAAGGGTACCTCTGGAGAAAAGGGAACTCTCATACCCTGCTGGTGGGAATGTAAAGTAGTTCAGCCATTGTGTAAAACAGTTTGGCGATTTCTCCAAGCATTTAAAACATAACTACCATTTGACCCAGCAGTGCCTTTTTTTAATATGGAAAAGCCTAGGGGAAGAACAGGTTTTTCCTTTATAAGAGTCCAGGTCAAAAGTGCTGTTTTAGAAATATTTGGTTTGAGATTTTTCTTAGACATCAAAGCAAGATGTCAAACAGGCAGTTGAATGTGGGAGTTCAGTTATTTACCAGCAAGGCTTTATGACCCACCTCAATACTTTATAGTCTCACTTTGTGACTGTCTAGCCCTGTCCTTGGGTAACTAAGACATGGTGACCCTCATTTCCTGACAAGTAGACATTCAATGAATTCCCCAAGGGCACACAGCTAAAGTGGAAGAGCAGGACTTGAACCAGGTCTTCTGGCAACCTACACATAGTCTTGTAGGGCACTGCTCACCCTCCTCTACTCTCCTGCTTGTTGTAATCAAGGGGAGAGGCAGGGTAAAGATACCATTCTGGAGTCAGTGGGTGTGCCACATCCTCAAAGTGTCACCCCTGACTTAGGCAATTGTTTATCTGTGCTGTTCATATAGTGTCCACCAGCTACAAGTAGCTACTTAAATTTAAATTTTAATCAATTAAAATTAAACTAAGTTAAAATTCACTTTGTTACTTTTACTAGTCACAGTTCAAGTGCTCAATAGCTACATGAGTGTCATATTGGATAGCACAGATAAAGAAAATTTTCATGATCTCAGAAATTTCTATTAAACAGTGCTGGAGTCTAGATTAATCTAAAGTTCCCTTCAGTTATATTAATTTGTGAAGAAAGTGTAGTCTTATCCTCAAAGCTGTGATCTAAGGGGAAAGTTTAGGAAAAAAAGAAAGTTACCTACTTTAAAATTAGCATATTTTATAATAAGCTGATTTTAGATCCAGCATTAATGAGCACCTTTCCCCAGCTCACACCCTTGAATATTTGTGTGTTTCTCATGTTATCTATTAAGAGTATAGGTTCCTCTGAGGAGGGAAACTAGGTTTTTTTCACCTTGCATTCCCCTCTCTGTAAATCTGTAACACCCATGTCCATATTATACACATCCTCAATACATACTGCTTTGCACAGAACCAACATAATATTTACTTGCTAAATGATCCAGCATATCACAGCATTTTACAACGTTACTGTGGACAGTTTCCCACAGGAAGAACCTATCAATCAGAGAGCAAAAAAACTCCAGGAGGTCTGTAGCTAAAACCCAATTGCATGGCATATTTGTTTCTCATTTCTCCCTTCCTAGCAAAAGGGATATTGGGACCTCTATCTTCCACCACCCTGGGTGAAAACGAACCGGTTGCTCACTACCCCAGAAAGCAGAAAGGTCGAGCTTAGAGGGGAGTCAGTGGGAGGTTCAGGCCCTGGTCTGCCCATTACTTCGTGAGCAGGCCAGCAAGGTCTTCCTCACAGGGTGCGATGGAGGCATGCAGAAAGCCCTTCACACACACATGCATGCAGGCAGACCTGGGCCCCTTGAAGTTCCCTTCACAAACACAGGAGAAGATTTGGAGCAAAACAGATGGTTTCTGAATTCCTCCTTGACACTTGCTGGTTGTGTGTCTTTGAGCAAATTATATTAGCCCTTCAAAGTAGCAGGATAAGGAGATGTGTGGATATAGGCCTTGATCACAGAGTTAATGCTACACCCTTTCAGCAGTTTATTCCCCTCCTCACCGAATTTCAGGGGGAACGTGAGAGCAAACCTAGAACAGAAGTGTGCTTTCCTTTTAATTTTTCTTTTTAAAAATATTTCAAATGTTTTTTAAGAGGCAGAATCTCACTCTGTCACCCAGGCTGGAGTGTTGTGTTCATAGCTCACTACACTCTCTAACTCCTGGGCCTAAGGGATTGCCCTGCGTCAGCCTCCTGAGGAGCTGGGACTACAGGTTCACACCACCACACCCAGCTAATTTTTTTTTTTAATTTTTTGTAGAGATGAAGTCTTACTATGTTGCCCTGGTCTTGAACTTTTGGCTTCAAGCGGTCCTCTTGCATTTGCCTCCCAAAGTGCTGGGATTGCAGGCATGAGCTACTGCACCCAGCCAAAAATTGTAGTTTTTTTAATGTCTAATAGTACTTACACATGGGAAAAATTTCCTAAGTATGTACAATGAAGTTTCCCTCCTGCCTATCCAGCCACCCAGTTTTCCCCAGAGGCAACCAATGTTTCCTGAGGTGTATGTGTCCTCCCATGGTCAATCTGTGCGTGCACAAGCAAATATGTCTATCAGCATATTCATTTGCATGTACTTCCTAACATGTGCACATTTTCCTCTGACACAAATAACTCTGTGACTGTTTTGAACCTTTTCTCCCTGTCCTGTCTTAGAGATTTTTTTTAGATCTATACCAAGGGCCCTTAATCTATTTACAGGTGCAGAATATTCCACTGTAGAGTTGTACCATAATTTTCTTATCCTATCCCCCACTGATTAATTATTTAGGTTATTTCCAGGCTTTTGCTATTATAACCCATGCCATAATGAACATTGTTGTACATCTGTCACTTTGTACATGGGTAAGTATATTTGTAGAACACATTTCTAAAATAAAAGGAATCCCTAGATTAGATGGTATGTAGTGAAGATATATATGTAGTTTTGACAGACCTGACCAAATGGCCCTAAAGATTTGTATGTTTGCTATCCCCCCAGCAATGCATGGGAGTGGATATGAGTTTCCAAGCTAATGTGAAGTCCTGCTCAGAGACTGAGAACCAAGTCTCATGTTTGCCAGAGTTGCTTAGCTTACATTGTGTACATGAGGGGGTGGGGGATATGTGTGTGTATGAGAGAGAGACTTCATTTGGAGAAAGCTGTGGCTAAGTGTGAGAACCATGATATGGGAAATCGTCACTGTTCCTTCTCATAATCCTCCAGTTTGAAAGAGTGACCCACAAAATGAAAGTGCTCTACACTCCGCAGGAAGATCCTTAGACATGCAGTGTGAAGGCAGTAGTTCAGCTGATAGCTAGAAGAGATGGCAAGAGCAAGAGCAGAGACCAGGATTATAAGAAGATGAGATTTAGTCTTATAGCTCCTGTGTTAGGCCATTTGCATTGCTATAAAGGAATACCTGAGACTGGGTAGTTTATAAAGAAGGGAGGTCTATTTTGGCCACAGTTATGTAAGCCTGTACAGGAAGCATAGCACCAGAATCTGCTCTTGGTGAGGACTTAGGAAGCTTCCAATCGTGTTGGAAGGTGTAGAGGGAGCAAGCATGTCAGATGGCAAGAGTGGCAGCAAGGTGAAGGTGGGGCAGAGGGGAAGTGGGGAGCCATACTCTTGTAAACAACCAGCTCTTACATAACTACCAGAGTGAGAACTCACTCATTGCCATGGGGGTGGCACCAAGACATTCGTGAGAGATCCACCCCCATGAATCAAACACCTCCCACCAGACCCCACCTCTAACACTGGGGATTCCATTTCAAAATTAGTTTTGGAGGGAGCAAACATCCAAACTATATCAGTTGCCAGCATTAGCTAGTGTTCTTCAGATGGTCAACTCATCTGATCCAACTTTAAGTGTTTCTCATGTGCTAAGCCCTTTACCTGTGCTGAAAATGCAGAGATGAGCATGGCCAGTTTCTGCCCTCAAGAAACTCATTCAAGGAAGTGGGCCATGTGGGCAGACGGCTTTCATAGAATGTGATAGAAACTACAGCAATTATGACAGCTAACTCTGAGAACATCTTCAATGCCAGTCAGTGGGCTCGGCACTACTTGTCATCTCACTACAACAGTAGCCCTGTGAAGGTGATTACAGTGTTATCCCTATTTCACAGAAGAGGAAACCAAGACTCAGAAAAGTTGAGGGGTAGCCCTGAAACCACATCATAGGTGGCACTACTGGAGTATATGCTGAGGTCTGTCTGACTTCAGAGCATTGAGATGAATCAGAGATGATGTTGAGCATACCCAAAGCTAAAAGTCCCTCCTCCTCTTCCACCAGTGGTTCTTTGCTTCCTTCTCTTTTTATTGCATCACATTAATTGTTCTCATGCTGCTAATAAAGACACACTCAAGACTGGGTAATTTATAAAGAAAAGGAAGGTTAATGGACTCACAGTTCCACATGGCTGCAGAGGCCTCACAATCATGGTAGAAGATGAAGGAGGAGCAAAGGCACATCTTCCATGGTGGCAGGCAAGAGAGATCATGTACAGGGGAACTGCCTTTATAACACCATCAGATCTCATGAGACTTACTATCATGAGAGCAGCACTGGAAAAACCTGCCCCCATGATTCAATTACCTCCCACCAGATCCCTCCCATGACACATGGGGATTATGGGAACTACGATTCAAGATGGGTGTGGGGACACAGCCAAACCATGTCAAGCACCACACTGCATTTCAGAGCGAGGGCATGGAAGTCAAGCCAGAGCCTCTGGGGAAGATATGGTCTGAGCTGAGGTTTAGAAACAAATGAATAAAAACGTGGAAACGAGCAATCTGGACAGAGAAACTCTCAGCTGACCTCCAGGAAACCCAGCCTCCAGGCCTCAGGAAGTAGCTGGCAAACAGAGGCAGGCAAGCAAGCAGAGTGGCCACAGGGTCAGCCTTTGGAGCCATACTGCCTGAGTTCAAATGCTGGCTTGGCCCCTTTTTAGCTCGGTGACGTTGGGTGCATCACTTAACCTCTCTGATTCCTCACCTGTGAAATGTGGCTAATAAGTACTTCCCTTATGGGTTGAAATAGGGATTGAATGAGTTCCTGTATTGAGACTGTTTAGAATAGTGTCTGGCACGTGCCCTGTGTGTTTATTCCTCTACAAAACCTCCAGGTTCCAGGTACAGCTTAGATGTAAGGAAAAGAAAAACAAAAATGTGAAGCTTGTCTGTGGTACTTATTATAGAGAACAGTTACATGTGCTCAGAAAATGTAATGCGATGCTATAAAAAGAGAAGGAAGCAGAAAACCATGTAATGGAGGAGGGACATGCGCTTTTGGCCTTGAATTTTCTTGTCAAGCATAGTTGTGCTTATCAGCTTTCAGTTGTCATCTAGAATTGTGAGTCAAAATGGGCTTTTTTATTTGTTGTCTATTTCTTTATGACATCTTTACTTGGTATTAAAATGTAATGGCCTGTCTCAAATCAGATGAAAAAGCAGAGGAGGATAAAATACAAAGAAACACATTCAATGAGACTCTTGCTTTTCTTCTCTTCCTCTTTGATGCTATGAAATGTTTTCAGAAAACCTGAGAGATAAATATCAGATAAATGCTGCAGCATCCTCATTTACCCACACAGCGTTTATCACTCATCCACCAAGTCAAATTACCTTTCTCCAAGAGCAGTATTCGGTAAGAGAATCCAAGAGAAGTAAAAGTGAAAGAAAAATACTTCAATAAATCAGTTCTCGTGATTTACTTTTTGTCTCTATATTCCCTGGCCTTTCTCTCCTTTATCTGTTATCCCAGAGTCACATTTCCAGCCCTGTTTCCAAACGAAACCCCATGCTTGGACCAGTCTTTCTCGAGCCCAATTTTTTCTCTTCCTCTTATTATTTGAACAACTCCTGAGAATTCATCTCCTTGAAGAAAAACATTTAATAGCAAATTCCCCATCATAAATTACCATGACCCTCACATACCTGTGTATCAGCCACTCACTGGATCCCTGGGCTACAGAAGTTATGATTCAGGCTTTTGTCCTGAGTGAGCTCATGGTCTTACATGGTAGGAAAGGCATGCAGAAGGAGGTTGACCTTGCCTTTCTCTGCCATACACTCATGTTCATTTCCTTGATGCTCTCACTTCCCCAATTGACTAACCTTCTCAAGGACAAGGATTTTATTTGTTTTGTTGACCATTGTATAATTAGTACCTTAAGGGAGTGTCCTCAGTAAACATTTGATGAACAAATGAAAACAAATAAAATACAATATAGAATGATCAGTAAATTGATGTGCTTGCAAAATAAAGAATAGCACAAAGGAAGGAGTAACTGAATGCTTTGGGGGACAGAAGTACAGTTGGAGGGGTGGGGAGACTTTTTGGAGGAGGTGACTTCTGAGCTGAATGTTGGGGATAATGCCTACATTTATATGCCTTTGCATGATGTCCAGCTTATAGGAAGTGCCCAAGGAGTTTGCTGAGTTGATAAACTTTGTAATTTATGAAGGAGTCATAGATACAGCATCTCTAATACTCTACCATTTTTTGCAATCCTAACAAGGGGAGACATGGCAATTTCATGCTGGATTATGTAGCTCTGGAAGCTCTGCTACCTAGAAAACCTCTTAGTAAGGTACAAGCACCTACTGGAAAGCTATGTATGTATGTGTGTGTGTGCACACACACACATGCACACACACACATCACACACATACCTGCACATGCACCCTTGACAAAGTAGACTGGCTGGGGCAGTTGCTGGGAGACAAATCAATCTTAAGTGTGTGCTTTAGAGGAAAGATCCCATTCACGAAAGAACATGGAAAAGGTAAGGATAGAGATGATTTCCAGAGGCTGGCCTCTCACCTCACCTGTGAGCCAGACCACAGCTCATTACCTAACTCCTATATCCACCACCCAAGCGAGTTTTATATCTTAAAATTTCTGAAAATTCATTGATTATGCCATGGGAGAGGCTAAGGTAGAAGAGAAGAGGAGAGAAAACAAAATGAATTTTAGTTGAATTTATATAATGACCTTACTGAGAAAAAAACAAGATACAAGACCTAAACGTGCTATTAGTTTATTTTTAGGTTTCTTAATTTTGTTTAGCTCCAGCTCCTTCCTGACATGAATGATGTTCATGCTGAAAACCAAAACTACTCGTACCTGTGAGCCTACTCTCCTGGTGTGATCTGTGGCTCCCTCAGGCTGTTCCAGACACACCCTGTCTATGACTGATTGAAAACATCTGCATCTGAGCAACACCAAATTATAACAAAAATTAGATCCATCATCTCCAGTTAATTCTCAACTTGTGTTTTTAATATATGTGTGCAGCTTCATCATACACAACAAGGAAACGTTCTTCAACAATGCCACAAGAAGTAGAATCGTGCATCACATTTTACAAAGAATAAAATATGAAGAAGGAAAAAATAAGATTGGTAAGTAGTATATTAGTATAACAAACTACATTTGGCATTTGGGAATTACAGACTTTTTCCCTTGGTTTTATTAAGCTTGTATCAATTCTAGCAATGCTTGTCACTTATAAAACCCCTAACTAATCCTTTGATGAATAATTCACAGTGTAAAATCTTCATCGCATCCTTAAATACCTTCTTTAAATAGCATGTCGTCTCATTTGTCTAAGATCATGGAGAAATTCTCTCATTTTAGAAAATGTTGTGTGCCAGGCACTGAACTAGATGTTGGGGAGATAAGCGTAGTTCTGTTCTGGAGCTTGTGTTCAAGAAATTAAAAGCAGACAATAAACAAATAAGTAAATACAATAACTAACATAAAGAAATTAAACTGGATGATGATACAGAAATAGGCTGGCAAAAGGTAGGAGTTAGTTCAAGCTGAGATTTGATGATGAGAGCAAGCATCACTGAGAAGCTGAAATTTGAACTGAGACCTGAACGCTGGGGAACCAGTGTGGGAAGATGGAGGGGTAGGGTGTTCCATGCAGAGGGACCTGTAAGCATGGAGATGAGCTGTCCCACATAAGCAACTTCTTCAGTCATCTCCTCCGTTAAATAGCCTCCACCATATATATTTTAGGCATTTTTATGAGAATGTGTCCATATTATATTATACATTTCCTGCCTTGTTAAACAGATTATTATATATCAGGAAGGGTTGGGTGGCTTTGTTTTTATCTCTTTTTCTAGCAAGTTTTTTTATCAATAGTTTTAATAATGACCTATATCAGTCAGGGTCTAATCAGGAGACAAAAGCACAAGTAAATTGAACAGAGGAAGTTTTATATAAGTAATTAACTATGACAGGGGATTTGAATAATGGAGGGTTGGCTAGTCAAGGGTAAGAATAACTCTAAAGAATAGAGAAGTAGCAGATATTAGGAGCAGCTACCACCCCTGAGAAGACTCCTTCCTACAGTGCTAAGCTGCAGATCCTGCTGGAAGAGGTACAGCCATGGCAGTGCAGTTTGCTGGGGGCTCTAGAAATCTGCCCTCTGGAGTACTGGGGGAAGCTGCCTGGAGTGGCTCCAGGGAAGTCATTCTTTGGGAGTTGCTACATCAGCAGCACTACTCTGTGAAGCCCCCCGAGAGAATACTGGAAATCTGCCTTTGGGGAGTACCGTGTGTTTCCAGCCACCACACACTGCAGGAGCTGGGTACTATAGAAGTATGTGCCGCAGAACCCTGCTGAGGTATCATACTGGTATCAGGAAGAGAAACCCCTTCCTCCTCCAGTGTCCCTCCCAGTGCCTTCTGCTGGCAAAGCTTAACGTTGAATCAGCTGTTAAAGGAGAAATAGTTACAAGGTCCAGCTCCATTATTGCAAAGCAGGCAATGAAGTTGCATTTGGAGCTGAGGGGAAATAAGTTAATACCTGGTGCATAGCCCAGATGACCTGTTCATCAAGCTTTCAGGTAGGGTGAAACTAGAAGATTGCATTAAATGACAAGACTCAGTAGCTGGCACTCAGCCAAATCCAGCAAGGTGACATTTAATAATTTTGCATTGACCATTTCTAATGTGTATTTTCTTTTTCTTTCAATCTTTTAAAAAATATTTACTAATTCAATGAAAATGTTATTTAAACATGCATTTGGTAATTAATGAGATTTGAGATTTTGTCAAATTTTTATTTTATTCATTTACATTTGTTTGAATAGAAAAGGAAGTACATAGAATATTACATTAACATAACTAAAAAATTTTAAAAATAATTTTTAATGTAAAGTCTTACAGTCAAATTTAGCGAAACAACTACCTTGGTACACTGTGGGAGAAATGTTGCTCAACATCATAAGAGGAACAGATTTGGGAGTTGAGCTGAATGCAAGCTTGGTGTGAGTCACCAGCATAATGAAACTGCCAAAAACAAAAAAAAACAAAAAAAAAAACCCGCCTACTTTGATCGCAAGCTGCATACATTAAAATATAACATGGAGAAATAGATAGCTTCCTAGTCCAGATCTGATTACAAATGGAATATTATGTTTTGTGAGAGTCAATGTTTGGGGGTATGGTGAAGTCAAACCTGATTTAGGTCTTTCTTCACTTTGATGGATTGTAGTTAAACTTTCAGTAAAGTCTTCCGTGACCATTCCAACTTGAATGAATTCTTCCCTCTTCTGAATTCCTGTGGCAACTATTTTTGGAGTCTATTTGATAGTTAGTCATATACAACTCTTCTTTTGTTGTCTTGAATTACATTCAATGACATGAAAATCTACCACATAAAGAGAACCACTCATAACATTTGCATACTGAATAATTTAAATGTTACCTTGGTTACTTTTTTATCTTAATTTCTTATTCATTCATACAGTTTTTAGAAACAAACTTAGGATGTGCTATGCATCCTTTTTATCGTACTTTTTTAACATCGTGCCATAAGCATACTAGAAAGTAAGTGAGTGAAAGTGAAGTTATTATTGCAGTAGCTGTTCTGAATCATTTCATAAAATGCAAATAACTCCAAATGGCATCTTCACTAATAATGGTATTATTTGCAATACACCTCATGACTTTTTTTTTTTTTTTTTTTTTTTTTTGAGATGGAGTCTCGCACTGTCACCCAGGCTGGAGCGCAGTGGTGGGATCTCGGCTCACTGCAACCTCTGCCTCCCAGGTGCAAGTGATTCTCCTGCCTTAGCCTCCCGAGTAGCTGGGATTACAGGTGCCTGCCACCACACCCGGCTGATTTTTGTTATTTTTAGTTGAGATGGGATTTCATTATGTTGGCCAGACTGATCTCGAACTCCTGATCTCGTGATCCGCCTGCCTTGGCCTCCCAAAATGACTCTTTATAAGACACTAGTGTATTGAGAATCTGCAGCTGAATGCTGCTCATCTAGATAACAAGATCCTTAACTGTAAATAAGCTACCTTATTTATCTTTATATCATCACTGCCTGGCACAGTGCCTGGCATATAGTGGGAGTTCAATAAAGTCATGCTGAATGGAAATTGTGCCTAATTTTGCATATCAAAATGTGTGCTGCTTTTATAAGCAAAAGAAGGACAGAGACAGTGATTTTTAAATTTTCTGAAGAAGCACAGGAAGTGTAGTATTTTGCTAGTCAGAAATGGTCTTTATAAAAGTTTCTTTCATTTGATGAAATAAGGCGTTTTCTATTCAAAGACCTCCGTGTTTTGAAAATTGGTAATAGGCCAGGCCCACTGGCTCACACCTGGAATCCCAGAAATTTGGGAGGCTGAGGCAGGAGGATTTCTTGAGCCAAGAGTCTGAAACCAGCCTGAGCATAATCCTGTCTACAAAAAAATACAAAAAATTACCCAGGTGTGGTGGTGAGTACCTGTAGTCCCAGCTATCAGGAGACTGAGATGGGGGATAACTTGAGCCTGGGAGGTCAAGGCTGCAGTAAGCTGAGACTGTGCCACTGCACTCCAGCCTGGGCAACAGAGTGGGAGTCTGCCACAACAAAGAAAAAGAAAAGAAAGAATAAAAGAAAATTGGTAATGATGAACTGGAATCATATCTAATTAGAAATAACCAATCAGAAAGTAAGTTATTAACCCACAACCAAGCATTATGCTGAAAAACATGGAGTAAAGCTACAAATGGTCTGTTGATTCAATATTTCATTGTCATATTTGGTTTTGTAAATAAAAGAAACATGTTACAAGAAATTTTAATTTCTTGATGGAACTAATGTTTATCCAGTATTATTTTTTGCCTGAAACTCTTTCTGAAAGTGGCATCTTGCACGAGCCAACATCGATTTGAAATAACGTGAAAATACTGATTTGTAAACATGATTCATAAGGATATTTTAGTGGAATATAAACTGCCACTATATAAGTTTTTCAGCTTCACTCTGAATTTATTACAACTGTAAAAATCAAACCTGGTAAAACCCACTTTCAAAATAGAGCAATATGATAGCTCAACAAAGATTTATTTAACAATATGGGTGCCTACAATAAATCTTGAAATTGATTCATATTTTTGAATTTGGTGCTTAGAGGAGAAATTAGTAAAGTGAAAAATACTTCAAATATTGCTACTTTCTCACTTTGCAGGACTTTGATAAATTATGATAAACTTATAAAAGTTATCATCCGAGGCCAGGCATGTTGGCTTATGCCTGTAATCCCAGCACTTTGGGAGGCCAAGGCAGGTGGATCACTTGAGGTCAGGAGTTCGAGATCAGCCTGACCAACGTGGTAAAACTCCATCTCTACTAAAAATACAAAAACTAGCTGAGCATGGTGGCATGCACCTGTAATCCCAGCTACTTGGGAAGCTGAGGCATGAGAATTGCTTGAACCCTGGAGGCAGAGGTTGCAGTGAGCCAAGATCGTACCGCTGCACCCCAGCCTGGGCAAGAGTGAGACTCTATCTCAAAAAAAAAAAAAAAAAAAAAAGTTATCATGCGAGTCTCTTATTAGGTCCCTGTGAATCCTATTTTTTCTAATATCTGGGATGTTTGAAAGTTATTAATGAGATATGTGGAATTCTCAATAGAGACTCCAGAGAATCAAAGCTTTCTATGTAATCATTCATTACAAAGGTATTTATTGGGGCCTCTGATGCGTTAGACAAACTATAAGGCCTTGTGATATTTGTATTTCAAATGCTTTTCTTGGATATTTAGTATTAATGTCAAGCATCTTAAAACATATTAATGTGTTACTATAATTAAAATCATCCACATATTGATTGATCCTCCATCAATGAAAAGTGAATCAGTGCATGTGCCATTTTCCAGTTAGGCTAAACCTCTAGATTCTGGTAAGGATCTAAAGCATGGGTAGCATTCCTCTCAAGCCACTTGAGAAACATCATTATGATCATCTTCTCTGAGGTGTATTTTAGGAAGTAGCATAATTCTTGATCTGAAAGGAGCTTTAAAGATCAACACGTTAAACTTCCACTTCTGGCCAAGATGGAGCGACAGGCACAAGATTGACTCTCCCATGGGAAACAATCACAAAAGAAAAAACAGACAAAATGTATGAAACAACTATTTTCAAGATACCGAATATTTGGGCGACCCAAAACAAGGATCTCTGAGAGACAGAAAACAAATGAAATGAGCCCTGCTGGACCCCATCTTAACACCTTGACATAGTTTCTAGACAGCACCATGAAAAGCAAGAATGTAGGCAGGACCTGAAAGACTCTTAAGTTGAGAAGTTGTTGCTAGAAGTTGGGAAACAAAGGCAGCTGGAGTTCACAGAAAGAAGTATCAGAAAGCAAAGAACTGCACAGAGCTCGAACCTCGAAGATCTGCAGAGGTCTCCCTCAAGTATTCAGCAAGTGCTGATCAATGCATACATGTCAGGAGAATACACAAGGCCAGAGAAAGAATCATCCAAAAGAATTTCTGGTAAGACTGGAACACCTCATAATTCACAGAGCAATGAGGAGAATACTCAGAAAAGTCTTTCCTCCTGGAAACATAAAGAAAATTTAGCAAATAAAGTTTAATAATGTATAACAAGGATAATACATCATGACCAAGTAGGATTTATCCTGGACTACAAGGTTGGCTTAGTATATGAAAATCAATCAATATAATTCACCATAGTAGCAAACTAAAAAATAAAAACCATATGATCATGTTTACGAACATGGGAAAAGCATTTCACAAAGTTCAACATCCATTACAGATAAAAACTCAGCAAACTACTAATAGAAATTATCTTCCTCAACCTCATAAAATACATCTATGAAATACTTATAGTTAAAATTATACTTAATGATAAAAGACTGAATGTTTTCCTCCTAAGATAATGAATGGCACAAGTGTGTCTGCACTTACCACTTGTATTCATTTTACTATCTGGTGAAATAATATAAAAAGAGTTAAAACTGTCCTTATCACTTTGGGAGGCCGAGATGGGCGGATCACAAGGTCAGGAGATCGAGACCATCCTGACCTACACGGTGAAACCCCATCTCACTAAAAAATACAAAAAACTAGCTGGGCGAGGTGGCGGGCGCCTGTAATCCCAGCTACTCGGGAGGCTGAGGCAGGAGCATGGCGTAAACCCGGGAGGCGGAGCTTGCAGTGAGCTGAGATCCGGTCACTGCACTCCAACCTGGGCGACAGAGCGAGACTCCGTCTCAAAAAAAAAAAAAAAGTCCTTATAATCAGATGACATGATCGTCTATAAAGAAACTCACAATGGAATCCATAAAAAGGAACTAATAAGTGAATGTAGCTAGGTTGCAAAAAATGAGATTGATATAAAAACTCAATTGTATATCTGTCAATCTGCAACAAACAGTGAGAAACTGAGATTTTAAAAAAATCACTTATAATTAGCCCCAAATATGAAATACTAAATACTTAAGGATAAATCAAACAAAAGATACTTAAGAATTATACACTGAAAACTACAAAACATTGCTGAGATAAATTTAAGAAGACCTAATAAATGGAAAGATATACCATGTTTATTAGTCAGAAGACTCAATATTGTTAAGACGTCAGTCTTAACAAATTGATCTATAGATTCAGTGCAATCCAGTCAAACTCCCAGAGGGTGTTTTATGTGTGCATATGTGAAAATTGACAAATGAATTAAAAAATTTATAGGAACGTAAAGGGACCTAGAATAGCCAAAACAACTCTGAAAAAGAACAAAAAGTCAAGTCTTTGACTTGAGACGAAGGGTCAAAGTCAATTCAGTGGGTAAAGAATTGACTTTTCAACATGTGATACGGAAACAATTCAAACCCATGTGCAAAAAATGAATTTGGGAAAACTCATATAAAAAAGTTAACTCAAATGGATTATAGTTCAAAGTGTACAATTTAAAACCATAAAAATTCCAGGAGTAAATAGAAAATCTTTGTTATCTTGGGTTAGTCAAGGATTTCTTAAAGATAGTAAAAGCACAATTCATAAAAGAAGAAGAAAATGGATAACCTCGACTTCAAAATTAAAACTTCCCTTTTCAAATGATGTTTTCAAGAGAATGAAAAGAAGGGTGGGGCCAAGATGGCTGACTAGAAACAGAACTGATCAGAGGTTTCTATCAAAAAGAACCATCATTAGTGTGTGAATCCTTCATTGGCAACCAAGGTATCCAGGTTCTCTCATCAGAGCTGACTAGGTGGCTGAACTTGATCCACAGAGGGGAAGGAAGGTGCAGCGGCCCACCTGAGAGCCACACGGGCCAGGGGAGCCCCCATCCCCCAGCCAAGGGAGGCAGTGAGTGAGTGTGCTACTCAGCGGGGGAAACCGTGCTTTATTCCATGGAACTGTGCAACCCATGAATTGGAAGATACCACTCAGGAACCCATGCCACTGGGACCTAGAATGCCAACCCTGGAGCCGCACAGAGATTCTCAACAACCTCTCAGCTGGAATCTGCCTAACCCTGGGGAGCTCCTGGAAGGAGGGGTGACCAGCACCACAGCTGCTGCTGCCTGCTGCCTAAGCCATTTGAGCTCCTTGGGGGAGGGGCAGCAGCCAGCACTGGGACTCATAACTACCTAATAAGCTAAGCTGTCTGTGTGGGGAAAGGGTGGCATCCATCTCTATAGCTCCAGACCATGCTTTTCCCCTGCTAGAGCCAGGTAGGCTGGATGGCTTGGTCCCCAAGAGTGGTCCGCCACAGCCCAACACACTGGGTGTGGCAGACTGCAACCAGAGTGCCTCTTCAGGCCTGACCCTGACATATCCTTCCTCACTTCATGTATGGTGGGGCTTCCCTACAGGAACTCCAACAATTCCAGCCAGAGGCTCAGGGACAGAACCTGGATCTCCCTGGGCCTGAGCCCCTAGCAAGAGGAATGGCCACAGTCTCTGCAGACCAGCAGACTTAGCCCAGATTGCCCCCCAGCAAGGCACACTGCCTCCACCAAGGGACAGTCAAAATGCTTCGTTAAATGGGTCCCATTTCCCTTGCCACCAAAATGGGTGAGACCTTCCAACAGAGTTGTCAGACACCCTGTACAGGAGTGATCCTACTGGCATCAGGTTGGAGCCTGTCCAGGTCAGAGATCCCCGAAGAAGGAGCAGGCACCCATCTTTGCTGTTCTCCAGCCTCCTTGAGTGACATCTCCAGGTGCAGGAGTGAACCAGATAAATAGGGCCCAAAGTGAACCCCTGGCAAACCACAGCAGCCCTACAGAGGAGGGACCTGACCAGTGAAAGAAAAACAAACAGAAAGCAACAGCAACAGCACCAATAACAAAAGAAGTCCTCACAAAAACTCCATTCAATAGTCAGCAGCCTCCAAGATCAAAACTAAACAAACTTACAAAAATGAGAAAGAATCAATGAAAATATGCTGAAAACCCAAAAGGACAGAGTTCCTCTTCCCCTCCAAGTGATTGGAACGACTCTCTGGCAAGGGCACAGAACTGGATGGAAGATGAGATGGACAAACTGACAGAAGTAGGCTTCAGAACATGGGTAATAAAAAACTCCACTGAGCTAAAGGAGCATGTTCTAACCCAATGCAAAGAAGCTAAGAACCTTGAAAAAAGGTTACAGGAACTGCTAACTAGAGAGAGTTTAGAGAGGAACATAAATGAACTGATGGAGCTGAAAAACACAGTATAAGAACTTTGTGAAGCATACGCAAGTATCAATGGCTGAACTGACCAAGAGGAAGAAAGGATATCAGAGTTTGAAGACCACCTCACTGAAATAAAGCATGCAGACAAGATTAGAGAAAAAAGAATAAAAAGGAACAAACAAAACCTCCAAGAAATATGGGACTTCATAAAAAGACCGAACCTGCAATTAACTGGAGTACCACCTGAAGCAGACGTGAAGAATGGAAACAAACTGGAAAACAAACTTCAGGATATTATCCAGGAGAACTTCCCTAACCTAACAGGCCAACATGCAAATCCAGGAAATACAGAGAACACCACTAAGGTACTCCACAAGATCAACCCCAGGAAACATAATCATCAGATTTTCCAAGGTCAAAATTAAGTAAAACATGTTAAGGGCAGCCAGAGAGAAAGGTCAGGTCACCTACAAAGAAAAGCCCATCAGACTAACAATGGACCTCTCAGCAGAAACTCTACAGGCCAGAAGAGATTGGGGGGCCAGTATTCAACATTCTTAAAGAAAATAATTTTCAACCCAGAATTTTATATCCAGCCAAACTAAGTGTCATAAGTGAAGGAGAAATAAAATCCTTTCCAGAAAAGCAAATGCTGAGGGATTTGTTACCCCCACGCTGGCCTTGCAAGAACTCCTGAAAGAAGCACTAAATATGCAAAGGAAAAACTGGTACTAGCGACTGCAAAAATACACCAAAATGTAGAGACCAATGACACTATGAAGAAACTGCATCAACTAGTGTGCAAAATAACCAGATGGCGTCATGATGACAGGATCGAGTTCACACATAACAATACTAAGCTTAAATGTAAATGAGCAAAATGCCCCAATTAAAAGACGCAAACTGGAAAATTGGATAGAGTCAAGACCCTTTGGTGTGCTGTATTCAGGAGCACCATCTCAAGTGCAAAGACCCACATAGGCTCAAAATAAAGGATGGAGGAAATTTTACCAAGCAAATGGAAAGCAAAAAAAAAAAAAGCAGGGGTTGCAAACCTCA
The DNA here is from genome assembly GCF_001698545.2 of Rhinopithecus bieti. Taxonomy (NCBI): domain Eukaryota; kingdom Metazoa; phylum Chordata; class Mammalia; order Primates; family Cercopithecidae; genus Rhinopithecus; species Rhinopithecus bieti. The sequence continues at coordinate 1,746,526 of NW_016808815.1, forward strand.
TCTCTGACAAAACAGACTTTAAACCAATGAAGTTCAAAAAAGACAAAGAAGATCATTAAATAATGGTAAACAGAACAATTCAACAAGAAGAACTAACTATTGGCTGCGCACAGTGGCTCACACCTATAATCCCAGCACTTTGGGAGGACGAGGCAGGTGAATCATGAGGTCAGGAAATCAAGACCATCCTGGCCAACATGGTGAAACCCCATCTCTACTAAAAATACAAAAATTAGCTGGGCATGGTGGCATGTGCCTGTAATCCCAGCTACTCAGGAGACTGAGGCAGGAGAATTGCTTGAACCCGGGAGACGGAGATTGCAGTGAGTCTAGATCACGCCACCGAACTCCAGCCTGGCAAAAGAGCAAGTCTGCATCTCAAAACAAAACAAAACAAAACAAAACAAAAATGAGTTAACTATTCTAAACTTATATGCACCCAATACAGGAGCACCCAGATTCATAAAACAAGTTCTTAAGAGACCTACAAAGAGACTTAGACTCCCATGCAATAATAGTGAGAGACTTTAACACTCCACTGTCAACATTAGACAGATCAACAAGGCAGAAAATTAACAAGGATATTCAGGACTTGAACTCAGCTCTGGATCAAGTGGACCTAATAGACATCTACAGAACTCTCCACCCTAAATCAACAGAATATACATTCTCAGTGCTACATGGCACTTATTCTAAAATTGACCACATAATTGGAAGTAAAACACTCCTCAGCAAATGCAAAAAAACTGAAATCATAACGAACAGTCTCAGACTACAGTGCAATCAAATTAGAACTCAGGATTAAGAAACTCATTTAAAACCACACAATTACATGGAAATTGAATAGTTCGCTCCTAAATGACTCCTGGGTAAATAATGAAATTAAGGCAGAAATAAAGAAGTTCTTTGAAACCAATGAGAACAAAGAGACAACATACTGGAATCTCTGGGACACAACTAAAGCAGTATTAAGAGGGAAATTTATAGCAGTAAATTGCCCACATCAGAAAGCTAGAAAGATCTCAAACTGATACACTAACATCACAGTTAAAAGGGCTGAAGAGGCAAGAGCAAACTACTCCAAAAGCTAGCAGAAGACAAGAAACAACTAAGATCAGAACAGAATTGAAGGAGATAGAGACACAAAAACCCTCCAAAACCAGGAACTGGTTTTTTTGAAAAAAATAACAAATACTGCTGGCTAGACTAATAAGGAAGAAAAGAGAGAAGAATCCCATAAAAAATGATAAAGGGGAGATCAAAACTGACTTCACAGAAATACAAACTACCAACACCTCTATGCAAATAAACTAGAAAATCCAGAAGAAATGGATAAATTCCTGGACACATACACCCCCCCAAGACTCAACCAGGAAGAAGTTGAATCCCTGAATAGACCAAAAATAAGTTCTGAAATTGAGGCAGTAATTAATAGCCTACCGACCAAAAATAGCCCAGGACCAGATGGATTCACAGTGGAATTCTATCAGAGGTACAAAAAGAAGCTGGTACCATTCCTTCTGAAACTATCCCAAATAATAGAAAAAGAGGGACTTCTCCCTAACTCATTTTATGAGGGCAGATCATCCTGATACCAAAACCTGGCAGAGACACAACAAAAAATAGAAAATTTCAGGCCAAAATCCCTGATGAATATCAATGCGAAAATCCTCAGTAAAATACTGGCAAACTGAATCCAGCAGCACATCAAAAAGCTTATCCACCACGATCAAGTCAGCTTCATACCTGGGATGCAAGGCTGGTTCAACATACATAAATCAATAAATGTAATCCCTCACATAAAGAGAACCAAACACAAAAACCACATGATTATCTCAATAGATGCAGAAAAGGCCTTCAATAAAAATTCAACATCCCTTCATGTTAAAAACTCCCAATAAACTAGGTGTTGATTGAACATATCTCAAAATAATAAAAACTATTTATGACAAACCCACAGCCTAGTATATTGAACAGGCAAAAGCTGGAAGCATTCCCTTTGAAAACCAGTACAAGACAAGGATACCCTCTCTCACCACTCTTACTCATCATAGTATTGGACGTTCTGACCAGGACAATCAGGCAAGAGAAAGAAATAAAAGGTATTCAAATAGGAAGACAGGAAATCAAACTGTATCTGTTTGCAGATGACATGATTGTATATACAGAAAACCCCATGATTTCATCCAAAAATGTCCTTAAGCTGACAAGCAACTTCAGCAAAGTCTCAGGATACAAAATCAATGTGAAAAAAATCACAGGCATTCCTTTACATCAACAGTAGACAAGCAGAGACCCAAATCATGAATGAATTCCCATTCACAATCACTGCAAAGAGAATAAAATACCTAGGAATACAGCTAATAAGGGATGTGAAAGGCCTCTTGAAGGAGAACTACAAACCACTGCTCAGGGAAATCAGAGAGGACACAAACAAATGGAAAAACATTCCATCTTCATGGACAGGAAAAATCAATATTGTAAAAATGTTCATACTGCCCAAAGTAATTTATAGATTCAGCGCTATTCCCAGCAAACTACCATTGACATCCTTCACATAATTAGAAAAAGCTACTTTAAATTTCATATGGAATAAAAGAAGACCCCATACAGCCAAGACAATCGTAACCAAAAAGAACAAAGCTGGTGGCATCACGCTACCTGACTTCAAACTATACTACAAGGCTACAGTAACCAAAAGAGCATGATAATGGTACCAAAACAGGCACATAGACCAATGGAACAGAACAGAGACCTCAGAAATAACACCGCATATCTACAACCATCTGATCTTCAACAAAAGTAATAAAAACAAGCAATGGGGAAAGGATCTCCTATTCAATGAATGGTGTTGGGAAAACGGGCTAGCCATATGTAGAAAACTGAAACTGGACCACTTATGTCTTATACAAAAATTAACTCAAGATGGATTACAGACTTAAATGTAAAACCCCAAACCGTAAAAACCCTAGAAGAAAACCTAGGCAATACCATTCAGGACATAGGCAAAGTCTTCATAACGAAAATGCCAAAAGCAATTGCAAAAAAAGCCAAAATTGACAAATGCGATCTAATTAAGAGCTTCTGCACAGCAAAGAAACTATCATCAGAGTGAACAGGCAAGTTACAGAGTGGGAGAAAGTTTTTGCAATCTGCCTATCTGGCAAAAATCGAATATCCAGAATTTACAAGCAACTTAAACAAATTTACAAGAAAAAACAGCCCCATGAAAAAGTGGCCAAAGGATATAAACAGAGACTTCTCAAAAGAAGACATACATGCGGCCAACAAACATAGGAAAAGAGCTCAACATCACTGATTATTAGAGAAATGCAAATCAAAACCATAATGAGATACCATCTAATGCCAGTCAGAATGCTGAGAAAGTCAAGAAACAATAGATGCTGGTGAGGCTGTGGAGAAATAGGAACACTTTTACACTGTTGTTGGGAGTGTAAATTACTTCAACCATTATGGAAGACAGTGTGGGGATTCCTCAAGTATCCACAACCAGAAATACCATTTGACCCAGCAATCCCATTACTAGGTATATACCTAAAGGAATATAAATCATTCTACTATAAAGACACATGCACACATATGTTTACTGCAGCACTATTCATGATAGCAAAGCCATGGAACCTACTCAAATGCCCATCAATGATAGACAGGATAAAGAAAATGTGGTACATATACACTATGTTTATTGCAGCACTATTCACAATAGCAAAGTCATGGAACCAACTCAAATGCCCATCAATGATAGACTGGGTAAAGAAAATGGGGTACGTATACGCTGTGGAATATTATGCACCCATAAAAAGGAATGAGATTATGTCCTATGCAGGGACATGTATGAAGCTAGAAGCCATCACCCTCAGCAAACCAAGACAGGAACAGAAAACCAAACACTGCATGCCCTCACTCATAAGCAGGAATTGAACAATGAGAACCTACGGACACAGGGATGGGAACAACACACAATAGGGCCTATTGGGGAGTAGGGGCGGTGAGGGGATGGAAGTTAGAGGACAGGTCAATAGGATCAGCAAACCACCATGGCACACGTATACCTATGTAACAAACCTGCACATTCTGCACATGTATCCCAAAACTTAAATACATAAATAAATAAAATAAAATAAAAGAGAATGAAAAGAGAAGCCACACATTAGGAGAAAAAAGTTTTCAAAAAATATGGCTGGTAAAGGACATCCACATCTTGCCTCTAGAATACATAAAGAACACTCAAAACTCAGTGAATTCAAAAATCTTATTGAGCATAAGATTTGAGCAGACATTTCACAAGAGAAGATATGCAGATGGCAAATAGCACACAAGATTATTTTAAATATTCATTTAAAAATGAAAATTAAACACTGAGCTATCATGACATACCCATGAGAGTGGCTAAAATTAAAAAGACTGACCATACCATGTGGAGGACCTTGAACCCTCATATGCTGCTGATGGAAATGTAAAATTGTACAACCACTTAAGAAAACAGTGTGGCAGTTTTTCAGAAAGTTAAATGTTCATCTACTATATGATCTAGTGGAATCACTTCTGGGTATTTACTAAGAAAGTTAAAGCATATATTCATGCAAAGTTTTGTATATGGATGTTTATAACAGCTTAATTTGTAATAACCCCCAAACTATAAAGGACCCAAATGTCTATCATCAGGAGAATAGATAAATTATTCCATGTGATGGAATACTACTCAGCAATAAAAAGAAATGCGCTACTGATATTTGCAACAACATGAATGAATCTCAAATTATGTTGACTGATGAAAAAGAATAAATGTTATATGATTCCATTTATATAAAACTCTGGAAATTTCAGACTAATTGATAGTGACAGAAAGCAGATCAGTGTTTGCCCTGGAGATAGCACGGGGAAGGTGGCTGATTAGAACGTGGCATGATAAAACTTCAGAGGCAGTGGATATATTTGGTATCTTGGTTGTACTGATGGTCTCATAAGTGTACACTTATGTCAAAACATCTAATTAAACAACTTACGCTGTCTGTTGTATGATTGTTATACCTCCATAAAGCTGTTTTTAAAAAGATCTGCATATCCATTACCTCTCCCTTCCCATTTTATGGATGAGGCAATTGAGTCCTGAGGACAAGAGAACTTTTCCAAAGTCATATCACTAGTCCATACCAAAGTCATACCACTAGATTTTAGTTTGTTACTAAAATCGGAGGCATTAAGTTTGTCCATAATGAAGCTTCTGGATGAAAGTGGAAGAGCTCCTGGTGTAATTCCAGGGAGCTGAAGGCCATTATCCTAAGTGAATTAATGCAGGAATAGAAAAACCAAACACCGCATGTTCTCACTTATGACTGGGAGCTAAACATTGAGTACACATGGACAAAGAAGGGAACAGTAGACACTGGGACCTACTTGAGGGTGGAGGGTGAGAGGAGGATGAGGATTAGTAAACTACCTGTCAGTACTATGCTCATTACCTGGGTGACATAATAATTACACCAAACCCCTGCAACACACAATTTACCTGTGTAACAAACCTGCACTTGTACTCCCTGAACCTAAAATAAAAGTTGGAAAGAAAAAAAATTTAATTAAAATGGGCAGAGAACCTGAATAGACATTTTTCCATATAAAACACACAAATGGCCAACAGGTATATGAAAAGGTGCTCAATATCACTAATCATCAGAGATATGCAAATCAAAACCACAGTGAGGTACCATCTCACACCCATTAGAATGGCTCTTATCAAAAAGTGGTAAGTATTGGCAAGTGTATGGAGAAAAGGGAACAGTTGTGCGCTGTTAGTAGGACTGTACATTGCTTCAGCTGTTATGGAAAACAATATGGAGGTTCTTAAATTAAAAATGAGCTACCATGTGATACAGCAACGCTACTTCTGGGTACATATCCCAAGCAATTGAAATCAGTATCTTGAAGAGATATCTGTACATCCATGTTCATTGCAGCATTATTTACAATAGCCAAGATATGAAAACAACTCAAGTGTCCCCTGACGGAAGAATGGATAAAGAAATTGTGGTACGTATATACAGTGGAATATTGTTCAACCATAAAAAAGAAGAAAATCCTGCCATTTGCAACATGGATGAACTTGGAAGGTATCATGCTAGGTGAAATAAACCAGACACAGAAAGACAAATACTGCATGATCTCACTTATATGTAGAATCTTTAAAAAGCCAAACTCTTAGAAGCAGAGTAGAATAGTGGTTGCCAGGCCCTGGGGATGGGGAACATTGGGAGGTGTTGATCAAAGGGTAAAAAGTTTCATTTATAAAATGAATGAATTCTGGGGATCTAATGTTCAGCATTGGTGGAAATAGATGTGTTAATTAATGTGATTGTGGTAATCATTACATAATGTGTATGCATATCAAGTCATCACATTATACACTTTGAATATATTCAATCTTTATTTGACAGTTAAATATTTTAATTTTTTAAATGAATTTCCCAACCCTCGATCCAAATTTCGTAGCAGCAAAACTTTTCTTCTAACTCTTGGTGCCCCTAAGAGGGTTGATAGCCTAGATTGTTTTCTCCAAAAAGCACCACGCTTACATTTGTTTTGAACATTGTGAGTATTCAAACTCTGTATTAATTCAAATGGACTCATTTGCTGTTTTAGGTCTGAATCGCTTGCTTACCAATGGCTCCTATGAAGCTGCATTTCCCCTGCATGAGGTATTGTGCTGTCTTTAATCCTTATCTTTCTTTCAATTGTTTGTTACTAAAATCAGCTTCTAGGGATAGTCGATAATTGAATGTGTCGACATTTGTTCAGAATGAATTTAATTTGTTCAATGGGTAATTAGTGAGGGTCTACTTCAATTGTTACGTCTCTTCCTCAGCATAGATTTATTTCTATATATCTTTTTATGTAATTGTGAGCATACTTAAGAGTCACTCAGCATGAATTCATAGGAATGGCTTAGAAACCTTAAGTCATAAAATTCAAAAGGCATTGAAAATTTGCATGAGGCACCAAATCCACAAGGAGAATGTTCTTGAAATATATAGTCTTTGCAACAAATAAATGTATAGCTATTCCTTAAAAGAGTGGGAGGAAGCCATCTTGAAAAGTCTCTGGTAACCAAAGGGTGACAAATAAAAATTAATAATGTTGTACTCATCATTGCTCACCTAAGATGTATAAATGCTGTGACTCTATTTCCTACAGTCTCCATCATATAAATTACTTTTGCAGATGTAACTGATTACCCCAACTCTGCTTTCCACAATAGATCTTGAATTATTTAACCCAGAATTCCCCTACACCTGGGTTTTTAGGAACATAATCCCTCATGACTGTTGAGAGATTATTGTCATTTTCATGGTGTTACACCCCTACTGTGGTCACTGTATGACACAGAGAATACAAAGACAAATGTCATAGCCTGTGTCCTCTGGGACCTCACAAAGTAGCCAATGTGCAGCAACGGTTAGTTGATCTTCAGTACAGCCTTCTGTTGGAAACAGTGGTAATAATTTGTCAACAGACTTTGGAAGACAGTTCCAACTCTCCGTAAATGGCAAGTCTTTCCAAAATATACTTTTTTTCTTTTTTTTTTTTTTGGCTTACAGTGGTTCTTCTCTTAATTTTAAACACCAAGAGGGTACAAAAGGTGAGGTAGAATTTTCAGAATCTTATTTATTAAGAAAACCAGAAGCTGCCATCTGAGACCCTATTTACAGACTGCCAGGAAACATATTTGAAATGCTCCATTTACTATGACAGAAGCAAACATTTTGACACAAAGGTTTGCTAGAGCCATATGCAGGTGTTTCTGAACTCTAAAGACATACTGTTCCCCCAAACATCATGTGGCTTCATCATGTGATTATTAGTTGGCATTGCCCAGAAAAGGGTTTTGTGAGAACTGCATCCTCCCTGCTCCCAGCCCCAGCTCATGGTACGGGCAGTGTCTGAGAGATGGTAAGTGGCAGAAGCGTCTGTGCACGGAGTGGGTGGGTGGCCTTGGGGGTGTCTAAGGAGATGCAGCTACAAAGCCCCACAGAGTGACTCATGCCTTTCACAGTGACTTTCCTATCTCCGTGAAGTCCTGTATTCTATGAGAAGAGAAGTTCCAAATCAGTAATAGCAGCAGCAATCACTGCATCATTGCTTTTCTGACTTTTTACTCTCAGTTTAACTTGATTATATTATTTAACCTCAGAGGCAAAAAGGCAGGAAGGTCAGATATTGCTGCCCTTGTTTCACATTAAAGATTTAGATAGAGGTTTAGAGAAGGGTGAAACCTCGTTAAGTCACACAATGAGTTGGTGGTTGATCTGAGACTCACCTGAGTTTCTTTACTCCCAGCCCTATGTTCTTTCCATTAAGAAAGGACTTCTTATCAGGCGTGGTGGCTCAGGCCTGTAACCCCAGCATTTTGGGAGGTCGAGGTGAAAGTATTGCTTGAGTCCAGGAGTTCAAGACCAGCCTGGGCAATACAGTGAGACATTTTCTCTACCATAAATAAATAAATAAATAAAAAAGGGCTTATCCACTTAAGGTGAATAATTAGTTTGCCTCCAGAAAGTACCTTTTCTCTTTGTGAAACTATCATTGCCACAAACTAACCTCAGAAAAACATGCACCTCTCTGGCCCTTTGTCTCCTCATTTCTTCAGTGAGGAGGTTGAATTAAATTTGAATTACAAGAATTCTGAAATGACTTCCAGCTTTTACATTCTAGAATTTTCTTGTCAATAACATTGTGACAAGGTTACAACTATGGCTGTTTACCAACTATCCTATCTTGAAAGAAGTGGGAAGAGAGGCCAGGCACAGTGGCTCACACCTATAATCCCAGCACTTTGGGAGGCCAAGAGGGGCAGATTGCTTGAGTGTAGGAATTCGAGTCTAGCCTGGGCAATATGGCAAAACCCCATCTCTACAAAAAATACAAAAGTTAGCCATGCATGGTGGCACATGCCTATAGTCCCAGCTACTCGGGAGGCTGAGGTGGGAGGATCACTTGAGCCTGGGAGCCGGAGGTTGCAGTGAGCTGAGATTGCGCCACTGCACTCTAGCCTGGGTGACCGAGTGAAACCCAGTCTCAAAAAAAAAAAAAAAAAAGAAGCAGGGAAGAGAACTAATAAGTCCTGGGCATGGCCCCTGGGCCAGACACTTTATTCATTCAAACCACATAAGAAACCAAATGGGACAAATATTATTAGTTCCACTATGAATTAGGAAATCAAAGCTCAGAGCATTTAGGGAACTTGTCCAAGGTCTTCTAGACAAAAAGTAGCAGAACTGAATTTGAACTCAGTTCAAACCTTCCTGATTACAGCAAGCACGTGCATTTTACTAGATATCAGCAGCAGCGAGACAATGTCCAGAATAATTCATCAAACCACCTGCCCTTTAATAGAGAAGATTCATTTCTTTCTCATACCACTCCTGTCACAACACCTGCTATAAGACACTTGTGTTACCAAGAGCATTTCCTTGTGACTTTTGTGAGTACTACCTCACTGGCAGTGGTGTTTTTATCCCAGGGAAGTTATAGAAGTAAAAACTCCATTCGAACCCATGGAGCAGAAAACCACCGACATCTACTCTATGAGTGCTGGGCCTCCTGGGGCGTGTGGTATAAATACCAACCTTTGGATCTTGTAAGGTGAGTTTTTAATCAGCTGCAAATATAAAGCTTGCACAGAATGATTAGGGCAGACTCTCAGCTGGGACAAGCTCTCAATGAAGCAAAAAAAGCCTGAAGTATACAGCGCTCACTCATATCTGGCTTCTTCACAAGAGGGAAACTCATCTGAGTATATCAGCTGTTCTTGGTAAACCTACCATCCCTCTGATGAGGATGACATTTCCCCCAAAAAGAGTCTAAGAGAGGGACCCAGGAATGGGGATGTGAGATCAGCCAGGCCTGTCACAAGACTTCATAAGGAGCGAGTCACCCATGTGAGTCTTATTGACAAACTATCTTGTACAAAGGTAACACTGCTTACATATATCACTGACAAAGTAAAATATTTATTACTGTTATGCAAATAGGATATATGGAGTACTGTCATTCCAATAAATTTCAGGCTTAGTTTTCATTTAAAACTAATAACCTTTAAAGATTGTTTTAATTTGCTGATCAAAAAGTATATCAGCTTTTAAGCTATGATAACTGTGAAGTGGAAATGTATGGGTTTTTTATTATTATACTTTAAGTTCTGGGTTACATGTGCAGAACGTGCAGTTTTGTTACATAGGTATACATGTGCCATGGTGGTTTGCTGCACCCATCAACCCGTCACCTACGTTAGGCATTTATCCTAATGTTATCCCTCCCCTAGCCCCCCACCTCCCACAGGCCCCAGTGTGTGATGTTCCCCTCCCTGTATCCATGTGTTCTCATTGTTCAGCTCCCACTTATGAGTGAGGACATGTGGTGTTTGGTTTTCTGATCTTATGATAGTTTGCTGAGAATGACGGTTTCCAGTTTCATCCACGTCCCTGCAAAGGACATGAACTCATCCTTTTTTATGGCTGCATAGTATTCCATGGTGTATATGTGTGTAAATATGTGTGTGTGTGTGTGTGTGTGTGTGTGTGTGTTTTAACTGTCTATATCTGCCCAACCTTCTGCCTTGGCAGCATTATTCTCTGACATCTCATTATTTATTTAGAGGCCGGTTATTAAGATTGGGTAATAACAACCCACACTTCCTGGATTCCTTATGGAGGAGAAAGTCACGTCTCATTTCCTGAACTAGCTAAATGTGTTGTTTCACTTAAATACCGGGGCCATAAAACAAATGAGCCCAGAGGGGAGGAAAAACAAAAGACAACGCACTTTATATTTGCGCCCTTATCACCAAGTGTTTACTCTCAGTGTTCCAAGGGCATTAATGAATTGTGATCCATTCCTTGTGTGGGTAACAAATAATCCAGATAATCTGAGTGAATGGAAAATATTTTCTGAGATGAGATCATTTTCCTTTGGTCAGACTTAGCGGATGATAAACAGTGGGGGGAAAAACAAAAGTAAATTCTCTTCCCAGCCTCAGTGGCATGTTACAGGATTACAGTGATTAGAAATTACAGATAATTGCTGTAGGCAACGTATTTCCCATTCATGACAGTGTTTTGATTAAGATTTTGCAGTTGCGGTTAGTCAATGAGTATTCATTAACTGTCTCTTGTGTTTCTAGTACTGTTCTAAGTACTACTGGCAAAGCCAAACAGATGCCAAATGGTCTCTGGCTCTGAAAACCTCAGTTTTCCTTAGCAACACAGGCCCCGCATACTTGAAACATCAAGAAAAGAAAATACAAGGCCATGCATAATTAGGTAAAATGTGTGACAGAGGCCATAAGTTTTACAGTCATTCAGAAAAATGGAAAGAACGGATGTGGCAGCGCCCCTGTGGAAGTCTCTGAAGAGCTGAGCCCTGAAGAACAGTGGCATTTATGTTGGGCAAATAAAGGGTGATGAAAAGCACAACCAAGCCTTGAGTAGAATGAAGTTGTGGAATGTCATCTCTTAAAAAGTTCCCATCCTATAGGTTTTACTTCCACCATATCTCTCGAATTGGGCCCCACCTCAGCATCTCCACTGCCTTCACTTGCTACTTGGACTATGACAGTTGTGTGCCTAGTTGGTCTCCCTTTGCCCACTCTTGCCCCTTCCAGTCCATTCTGTCTTCTCAGAATAAGCTTGTATACAACCATGTTATTTTATGGAAGGGCTAATTCTAGTTCTGATAGAGAGTAGTAGTAGAAGAAAGGTAAGCCCAGATCCTAGATTTGATTGGATGTTCTCTTATCTTGGCTTACTTTGCTTGCAGTTTACCAGTAAGGCCTCTAGAAAGTAAGATGACTGTACAAAGTTTCATAATGCTTAACTTTACACGCTGCACTGTAATTTGCAAGGCTCTTGTGTCTTTAACAGGCGGTACTTTGGAGAGAAGATTGGGTTATATTTTGCCTGGTTGGGCTGGTACACTGGCATGCTCTTCCCAGCTGCCTTCATTGGATTGTTTGTCTTTTTGTATGGCGTCACCACTCTGGATCACTGCCAAGTCAGGTATGGGGAGCTCTTGGGGGAGCTTGCCTTTGTTTAGTACTTAGAGGTGGCTGTTTGCACTTTGGGGGTGTTCACAGATTGTGGAGACATTTAGCTTTTCACCCAAACTTCCTACCCTCTCATGGAAAAACTCAAAGTTTCAGTTCACTAGGACCTCTCCATCCATTGTCCTTGCTGCCATGGTCTTCAGATGACCATGGAAGTAAAAGGCACCTTTTCAGACATACAAGCCACTATATGTCTACAGAACAAGCCATTTTCATTCACTGGCTGTAAGTGCTCTCTTTTTTAACTTTTTCACTTTTTTTCTCAGCTGATACTGCAAAATAGTGAACTAACAATTCTCTCTTACGAATTCTGTGTTTTTACAACTCGAGCCAGAAAGACATCTCACCAGCTTGCTAGTACCTTGGGAGTGGTTCAGTGTCGATGATCATTATCTTGGTTGTCTCACCAGAATATAGGTCAAGGTACTCACAGAGATCTTGTTGCAAGGCTGGACAATGATCTTAAATTGTAAATGTGCCTTTCAAATGTGATTGCAAAAATAAAAGTGAGTGATTAAGCCTCCCACCTATGAAAATATTTTACTTTCTGGTGAAATTGTTAATGTGTTAATTAAATATAGTTTTCCCCCAGGATAGGGCTGGAATCTCTAGTCATTTATGTTTTGTTTTCCATATTAGTTTTAACTTATCATACACATAGAGATCAAGATAAGTATCTTATATAATCTTCTTACTCCCTTAATTCAGTATGAAATTGCTTCAGACCTTTGAAAAGTGAAGGACGTTTCTATAATTTGGGATATAACCATCAATGTTTGGCTTCATGTGTTTTCCTGAGTTTAACTTATTAATATGTAAAAATAAGGAGCAGCCTCATAAGTAGGTTTACCAAAGTATTTAAATGTGCAAGAACTTGTTTATGTTAATAACAGATAAAGCTAAGATGCTTCTAAGGGCAAAAATTTAATCTACTGGATCTTATTTACTAGTTAAACATTCTGGTGAAGTTAGAAAAAAATGTTCCATGTCATCAAAAGCAGTTCTTTCTATTCTCTTTTCCAGTAAAGAAGTCTGCCAAGCTAGAGATATCATCATGTGTCCTGTGTGTGATAAATACTGTCCATTCATGAGGCTGTCAGACAGCTGTGTATATGCCAAGGTAATTTCAAACTGTAGCATTTTAGATGGATTGAATTTAACATATGCCTTCCTCAGGGGTGGCAGGTAACTCTATTCTGTCATTTCCAGTCTTTGATTTTCAAGAGAATGTTGTAGGATAGTCTTATCTCCATCATTCAGTATTCTAATTCAGATATCTTTGTTAAATGTCCGTGTATTTGGAAGGCATGGCTCTAGACATCATCCATTGGAGCTGCAGCATGGCACAGTGTGAGGAGCACAGTGCTGGAGTCAGAGAAAGTTAGGTCCAAATTTTCACTCTGCGCTTTGCCATTTCTTTGTCTGGGAACAAGATATTTCTTAGAGTCTCCGTTTTCTCATCTGCAAAATGGAGACCGTGATGCTTGTTTCACATGGAGTTAAGGTGTATACTGAGCATAGTGCTTGGTAAATAGACCTCAGTAAATGACAGCTATCATCATTTGCCTCCTCTTCATCATCATTATTGTCAAAATGACCTCCATTCAAGGCTAGCTCAGTCACTTACCTCTTTAGCCCTGCACACGTACCCCTTTCTAAGAAAGTCTTCTTTCATGGAAAGAAGCTCAGTCTTCTGAGCTTTCTTGTCTCTAAAATGCAGGAAATATGTGTCCTCTCTGTCCTACCCTAATTGCATGACACGAGGACTAAAGAAGAGAATATATGTGAAAGTGCTTTGAGAAAAAAAAAATACATGGCACCACTATTTCTATTATGTGTTATTGCATACCTCTTTCTCGTGATATGCCTTACTTTATTTCTTAGACATGTTTCTCACATTCCTAGAGTTTTTTGATACTTAAGTGATGGTGTCCCTAACACAAAACAATAGCTGAAATTTGGGTTTATGAAGCCTTTTCCAAGATCCACTGCCTTTTGGCTTGCCCAGATTCAGATATAAATGGCACTGGCAGATTTTATCCAGCTTGTGTAATCACTGAAGCCTGGATCTATCTAATTACTCTCTTGGCATTGCAGAGTTTTGTTCATTTTAAATGAGGGAACATTTGATAGGCAACCCAGGATCCCGCCTATCTGTAATGTCTTTAGTACTGCAGGTGGCCAGTCTGTGTGGGAGGAGCCCAGACAGCAGCAGTGAGCTGTGGTTTTAGAAAGATTTGAGCTCTTATGTTGCAAGGGACAAAAAAAGCACAAAATGCTCTCCCTGTCTTTATGAAACACTCAGATAGACCTGAGTGGATGAGGATAAATTTAACAGAGTGACTTTAGGATATAGAGATTTGGTGAGGATCAAGAGCTTTGTCAATAATATAATTTTGTTTACAGGTCAGATATAAGCGTGAATAACTCAGGTTTTAAAATTCTGCTTCTGGGGAACCCCAAAAGTGGAAGCCTAGTTTTTTTTTTTATGTAGAAAGATATGCTTGAGTAAAATTATCTTTTTAGGAGATCCTTAATAATTCTTTTAAGGAATCATCATGAATAGCTTATGAGTGCTCAGATTTTATAGGGGCTTATTTTGGCAGTTATTCTCCCTAACTTAAGACCTAGAACAATAATAATTATAATAGTTACAGCTATAATAATAGCTAGACAATCTACATTGATTATTTCTAATTCTCTCAGCAACTTCAAGATACGTATTATTATTTCCATTTTATTCAGAGACTCAAAGAGGTAAAAATTACTCATGCATGGTCATGCATGTCTAGCAATAAGTAGCTAGGCCTTGGTTTATTGCACTGCAAAATATGCCATCTTTACCACTGTGCCCTACTAAGCCACAAGATGTTTAGATTCTGAATTTAACATTTGGCCTTGCCTAGAAACTTAGTAAAATGAAAGATAAAAAGCCTTAGAATGACAGAATTGGAGTTATACAGGGTTTCCTTTAGAAATATTTATTAGAGATATCAGAGTGCTTTCATGGGACTGTGGATACACAGAAATATTAGATCAGATTGGAGCTAGGATTCAGTCCAATCAGTGGCTGTTCTGCTGATAGGGATGCTGTATCCTTGACTTTTGTGTTTGCAAGAATCAGAAACCCAACTCCAACTGGCTTAGGTAGAAAGCTATGTAATGGTACATTTTGCTGGAACAGATCCTGGGTGGCTCACACTGTGAGATCATGAGGGCCTCACAGCCTGGAACTAGTTCTTCAGGGCCCCTGGTGTCCCTGCCCACATGATCATTCTGTAGACTAGTTCTCTGTACAACAGAAAAGACGGCTACCAGCTGCCTTGGCTCCAGGCTTACGTCTTCCTTCCCTTGTCTCCTTAAGCGAATTTTTGTGCTTATTTTAAACTCCTGGTCTGCTGCTACACTATGTCTGTGGGAATCTTCTTTGCAGGGGAGGGGTTGTTGTCTTCCCCATATATTTCATTATTTTGGCCTATGGGTACTTGTCCTCTGGAGGCGTCAGCCACTTTGAGTAAGGGTCAGAGGCCAAGGTCAAGTTTGTCAGTCCTGGTGAGTTACAGAGAGGACAGCGTGCCCCAGGCATGACTGTGTGCTACCACTCTGTCAGGGGACTTTTCTGGTTAGTTTCATTTTAAAACCTGCTTAGAACAAAGCAGAATTGGGTGTTGGCACTTCACTTGATTGTAATCTGCCAACCCTGGGGTTTAAGAGGAGGTAGACTATGGAGTGAATGCCCTGGGGCAACTATCCAGGTAGCACCTGCTTTTCACCCATGTCTAACCGAGCAGGACTTTTAGCATTCCCTGATATTGCTCCAGGAACACCAGCACCTGTGGTGTGGCCTGCTTAGCTGGTTTCTGAGGGAGGGAAAACTAATTGTCCAATGGCCATTTAAGGGAGAGAGGCTAGAGTAGAGCTTATATATTTCTCTAACCTGTGCTCTCACTCTACCCGGTATCTACAACCTACCTCTCCCCACACACCACCACCATCACACACACTTACCAGTTCAAGATAACCTCCCATCTCCCCTGAGGTTTCTCAGGGTCTTTGTTTTTTGTTTTTGTGTTTTGTTAGTCCCTGGAATCTACTATCTTGCTTCCGCAGGACTGATTTTGGCAGAAGGTGCCATCAGCTTAAGCTAACTGACCATCTCATTAGGAACCAGAAGCCCCTATAAACTTACCCCTCCTCATTCATATATTGTCAAATTGATAACTGCAGCAGAAAGCTGTCTGTCTCCAAATGTTTGTGTATCAGCCCCAGGGCAGTACTCTGATTGGTTCTATTTTGAGCCATGTGTCCCCTTGGAACCAGCAGGAGTTACCTGGAGAAAGGAGAATGGAAGACAGATGATCCGGGCAGCCAAAAACAATGGTAACTGCAGTCCATTCCAGAATGGACACTGATGGTGCAAGCTACACTTTCTAGCAACTCACAGTAAATACTCTGATAGAGGCCGGCGCGGTGGCTCATGCCTGTAATCCCAACACTTTGGGAGGCCGAGGCAGGTGGATCACCTGAGGTCAGGAGTTCGAGACCAGCATGGCCAACATGGTGAAACCCCGTCTCTACAAAAATACAAAAATTAGCCGGGCCTGATGGTGGGTGCCTCTAATTGCAGCTACTTGGGAGGCTAAGACAGGAAAATTGCTTGAACCCAGGAGGCGGAGGTTGCAGTGAGCCGAGATCGCGCCATCGCACTCCAGCCTGGGTGACAGAGTGAGAATCCATCTCAAAAACAAACAAACAAGCAAACAAACGACAACAACAACAAACTCTGATAGAGAGCTCAGTCCAGTCAAATACCACTAGAACCTTCAAGCTTGGTTTGATACTGAGTGCCCAATACACAGCTTAACATTCCCTCTGGCATATGAAATAGACAAGCTTCAGACGTTTGTCTCACAGCACGTATTTGAGTGCTGCCCATCTCTCCTCTATTCAAAGAAAGAGAAACTTTTGGAATAATCTGAAATACTTCACATTCTGATATAACATGAAAAACCTGTTTATATTTGATGCATTCTCGAAGGGACAATAAAGTATACTTTATACGTAGCTATAAAGTACCCCCAAAAAAGGTTATGCTTTATGAACCTATCAGTCATCATTTCAATTTGTCATGGACATTGGTATGATTTATACTGGAGGCAGAAATGAGCTTGGCAGTTTTGCAGTAAAAATGGATATTTTTTTGCTTTCTGCTGTGGTGTTTGCAATAGAATATATTATTCTAGCAATAAAGTGTTGCTAGCTGTCTTTGTGTTATGTGCAGAAGGTGAATATAGTGATTACCCAAGGCTTTAATAAGGGTAGAGTTGGATTTAGTTAATGGTTCTGCTCTTTTTTATAAGGTTGAAATCCAGAGGGCAGCCCAGAAAATGTTTGCTCAAAACTACATAAACAAAATAGCCATGTTTTCAAAGTGAATAAATGAGGCATTAAAAACAGTGCTTGTGAAAACCTTTAAAGCAGCGCTAACAATACCTTCCTGGTCCTAAATATAACTAAGTCCATACACATATGTATGTGTATAAGAGTTTTGTAGTACACAAAAGGGATTCTTAGTAGCACTATTGGGGCTGCTGATAAATGTTCAACTAGATGATAACCACATAAAGAGAACAAATTGTCTCCTCTATGAACTACCTCACAATTAGAGGAAGCCTTTTCTTATTTATGGTTCAAAAGGAATATTCCCCCCACCCAAAACAAAGCCTGTAAAACTCATCATATCATCACAGCTATTTTACAGAACTTGAAAACTTTGAATTGGAATATTGTGTATGAGAAATTAGCTCAACACTGATTCTTACTATTCGCAGGTAACCCACCTTTTTGACAACGGAGCCACTGTCTTCTTTGCTGTTTTCATGGCAGTCTGGGGTAAGTGTTCTAAAACCATAAAACTTGAGTTTTCCTCATGTGCCCTATGATATTTTCCCTTAGAAGTTTCACTTTAGGCCGGGCGCGGTGGCTCAAGCCTGTAATCCCAGCACTTTGGGAGGCCGAGACGGGCGGATCACGAGGTCAGGAGATCCAGACCATCCTGGCTAATACGGTGAAACCCTGTCTCTACTAAAAAATACAAAAAACTAGCCGGGCGAGGTGGCGGGCGCCTGTAGTCCCAGCTACTTGGGAGGCTGAGGCAGGAGAATGGCGTAAAACCCGGGGGGCGGAGCTTGCAGTGAGCTGAGATCCGGCCACTGCACTCCAGCCTGGGCGACACAGTGAGACTCCGTCTCCAAAAAAAAAAAAAAAAAAGAAGTTTCACTTTAGATGTGAAAGAAAGAAGCCTGAGTAAATGAAGTTGGCTTTCCTATTAGCAGAAAGTTGGTAAATAATTTATTGGGTTTATTTTAAATGATATTGTAGAAAAGAGACATGTCTGATTTCTCTTAAACCTTCAACAATGTCGTTAGCACTCTGTTATTAGAGTAAAATTTACTTTCTGTTGGACACAGAAATAAAGCTTATGGTACAACTTTAGTTTAGGTCAAGAATAACTAAAACACCATCTCAGTATATATAGGACTTTCTGTTGTAAGTGGCTAACGTGTGAGTACCCACCTTTAGCTTACTTCTAGCTCTGTACAAAATTACCCCTAAAAACAAGGCCTATTTGCAGGACTGAATTGAGTTTTTTGATATCATTTCAAACTAACAGCCCCATCACACAACGTGTGATGGAAACAATCAAATATTTGGAAGCAACAGGACTTGATTGAAATCTCAACTCCCTTTACACACTAGGCTGTGTGATTTTTGGCAAGTTATTTAACCTACCTCTTTGTAAAATGGGTTAACAAATATATAATAGTCAAATAATTATAAAGCTTCAATTTAATGATATAGAAAAACATCTCACAAATTCATGGAAAGCAGTTAATGGCAGTTACCTTTGGAAAGGAAGATTCATGGGAGAGTAAGTGAACAACGATGAGAGATGAACTTTATGCTATGTATTTTAGTCTGGTTTGAACTTTTTACAATTACACTTTTCTCCTATAACTTTAATTGCCAAAGTCTGAATTTTGATGTAACAAAATTCTACTAACTTTAGACTTAGGCTCAACTTGTTCATTATGTCTGCTATGAATATTGGAATCTTCCCCATCTTTCAGCCCCCAGCTAAAATGTCATCTGCTCCAGCCAACAGATGTCTTTGTCCTTTGAATTTCCATGGCATTTTGTTCTTAGGGCACTTAACATTATTTTCGCACATAACTTATCTTGCCAAGTAGATTTGTGGTCCTTGAGGACCATTATGATCATCAGAGACCTCATATGGTTTTTTGGGTTTTTTTGTTTGTTTTTTTTTTTTTTTGAGATAGATGGAATCAATGAGTTTCTGTTGAATGGATGGGTGGGTCGATGGATAGATGGGTGGGTGGATGGATGGATGGATGGATGGATGGATGGATGGAAAGAAGGAAAAAGAGAAGAAAAAAGAGAAAGAAATTACCAAAAGTATTTATTTATGATACAGTGAATGTATTTAAGAGATCTTTTTTGGTAAGTGGAAACATAAAACCTTGTTCACTTGAGGTAGCTTGTTCTTGATATATTGTGTCTTTTGTATCTAGAGACTGTCAAAGGAAAATTGTCCCACCCATCACAGCTCTGTTGAAGGGACATGTTTTGAACCCCATGACTCCAGTCCCTCTCAGCCAGTAAGCATTTGAACCAAGATCAGTCAAAGCACAGGTTGGTGAGTGGCCTGGGAAAAGACCTGAGGTTCTGCCCAGACAAGGACTGGTAGGGCCACCCAGATTCTTATTATGAAGAATGTGGACTAGGAAATGTAAAGGGAAATAGGGAGTTAGCAGCAGGAATTGACACTGAAAAATACAGAGGGCAGGAGGGAGGGAGAAAAAGAAAGATTAAAATTGACCATTGGGTAGAAGTAGGGACCAGGAGGAATTAGGAGGCTGAAGTTATGAGAATCAGAACCTAGAAACAGGTAGAAACAAAGAACTAGGGGAAAAATTAGAGGGCGACAAAGCCAACTGGGAGAAAATGCAAGACAATCCCCCAGAGAGAAGCAAAGAGAGAATATAGCCAAGTCATGTTATTAGTGGAGTGTCAGGATGAAGACCCAGACTCTCTTGTGGCTGAGGCCTCTCTCAAGCTTCGGGCTTCTGTATCCTGTCTCTGAATAGGCCATGTCTTTTTTCCTGTAGGATTCCTGCCTCCCTTGGTGGACCTTGTGAAAAGCTTTCACTGTTCATGCTACCCTTAATGCATCTCTGTCCCTTGCAAACAAACTAACCCTAAGAGAATTTTGATTACAGGACTGAGGTCTCAGATAAAGAATGTGTATCTAGTTTTACTAGAATCTATTAGTATCATAAACCATGATTAGGATAAGCCATATAATGCTTAAGCTTTGCCATGGTCACAAATGAGGGGACTTTGGAAACGTATTCATTTCCTAAATCAGTATTGTAAATACTAAATGTATTCTGTAAACCTAAATGTATCCAGTATTCTGCAAACCTAAATACTAAATGTATATTGTAAACCTAAATGTATTCATTTCCTAAACCTTTTCAGGTCATAGCACACATAAAAGTGAAAATATTTACGAAGCATGCTTCTGTACATGGAGGAACTTCCTCATGGCCATGGATAGGGCTGTCCCAAACACACTAGCCTTAGAAGCCACAAGAGTTGAAAGGGTTATTATTATTATTCCTGGCATAGTCATTTGGAAGCTCTGCCTTGGGCTGCTAATTTACTGTGTAAAGAGTGGTATCCTGGTGGTATTCTGGAAGAATTAAAACACAAGACTTCATTACCCACTTCAATATTTCACCAATTTCAAATATACTTTGAATTAAATAATGGTTTCTTCTCACAGTTTACCTCCTGAGACTACATAGAAGTAAATTTTGGTATGATGACATTTGTTCATAAGGCAGAGGTTATTACTCTCCCCCAGTACCTCCGTTATAAAATGGATTGCATGCCTCTTTGCAAGTTGAGTTTTATGTTGTGGATGACAAATAGGTTTTGTTTTATCCCCTTGCCAACCTCAGCTGGTTGGTGCTGGCTGCCTGGAACATGGAGTTGAGAAGTTTCTGAGATTGAAAGTGGGTGGATTGGAGATTTAACAGCTCTTGTGCTTTGGAGTATACTTTGTAAGACTCTGATGGATGTTCTATAATAAACTTTGGGCACAAGGGAACATTTTAGGGCCATTCCAGGCAAGACATGCCTGGAATAATTCGCCCTCTAAATTGCTTTGTCTTAGATGACAACTTATTGCTTAAATCCCCTATTATTCCCAGAAATGTACTAGTTTGAGAAAAAGAATGAGTTGCCCCAAGTGTTTCTTTGTAGATAGAGATAATGCCTTTTGCAGAAAGCTGAAAGAGTCAACAGTATTAACAGTTCTATTAATAGCATTCATTTTTGAGGGATTACTATGTACTAAATGCAGTCCTAAGCATTTCCCATGTATCATCTTGTTTAATCTCTCCAGCAAACTTTTAAAAAGGTACTGTTCTTATCCTCATATGACAGATAAGGATACTGCCGCTGTTGCTACAAAGTGGCAAAGCCAGGAGTTAAACTGGGCAGTCTGAGCTCCTCTGCTCTACTGCTAGAATCAGGTATTGTTTGTTACCTTTTCCTTCTGTTTTGGAGACCTGAACCATTTTAAGGACTGCTATGCCTGTCCTGAGCCCCATTTATCCTGCTTTGAGACAGTGATGTTCTATAAAAACGTGTCAGTTCTAATGGAGCTCAGTTTAATGGTCTCAGGATCATCTCTTATGATTGACAAGTTACAGCATTAAAGAAAACAAATGCACTCTATTTTCAGGAAATTGCTAGATATGGAGCTGATGAGAACAGATGTAAGTGGTTTACAAGACTTCTGAAGGGCTGGGGTTGATGTGTTCATTTTGTTGCCTTTGCTTTGTGTGTTCACCGGAAAAAAATAATAAGGCTCCATCTGGAACCAGTTTGTAGAAACTGGGAGGGCCTTGGTGTTGGGTTAGGAATCCTGACAGAACTCTACTACCTTTGTTCAGGTCACATCGGTGTGAATGCAGGGCTCCCTGGGGATCCCTGAGGTGTGCTGTGAGCCTGGGTCTGGGCTGGAATTACAGTGTGGCCCATTCCTCAATGCTCATTTTTGTTCAGAAAGGTCCAAGGGGCAGAATAATTATGGACTAAATAGCTCCTCTCCCAAGGGAAAAGAAATGAGTCATTGGGCAACTAGATGTTGGCAGAGACCTGTCGGGGAAGCAGATTATTTCCCTCTGTTCTGTTTCTGGTTTGGTTTGGGTTTTTTTCTCTTTCTCCCTTGTTTTTCATTTTCTACTTTTAGGATTGCCGAAAGTTAAGTTATCCCCAGTAAACACACAAAGCAAGATCCTCAGAGCTCTTTAATCGAAATGACAAGATTGTAATTATTTAGTGTGATCCTGTTAGTAATTGGTGAATGAAGTAGGTCTCATTTAAAAAAATACATTTTGTAAGAATCAGCCTTTTGTTTCTAGATATTTATGCTAACTTTATATTTCATAGTCTTATCTACATGTTCAACAAAAAAACTGGTAATTGTATGTTGAAAAAGGTACACATTTACTAGAGGCCTACCATGTTTGTATGCACATGCACATAGGATACCTCATCAATTTCTCATCACCCATTAGAAAGAAATTACTAACTTCATTTTATAGATGAGGATACTGAGGCTCAGAGAGGTTATGCAATTTGCCCAGGATTCCAGTAGCTGATAAGGTGTGGAGCCTGAACTTTAAACCAGATCTGGTCTGTTTCACTCCAGAGCCATTCCAAAGTGTGTCCACCATGTTGTGCATCTTCTGTGAGGTATGTCAATTAAGATGTCATTAACTCATACACAAAAATGAGTAAGATGAGATTTCTGCTTTCAAAAATCTCAGTATGTTAAAGGAGAGTTGATAGTTATAATACAGGGCAAGTCCAATTTATAATAGGCCAATAAGGGTTTATGTAGTCAACTTCCTGAGGCAAAAGGAAAAGCAGAAAAGGTTCACCCAAGAAGAGGTATGAGGTATTGGAAAGAAGTCTTAGCTTTGCCAGGCAAAGTAGTGGGGTTGGAAGGAGGTGTAGATAACATTCTTAGGTGACAAGAGTGTTTGTAAAGCTCTGAAAAGGAAGAATTGGCTGTTCATAGTGATAGGGAAGTTGAGTGTGTATTAGTTTCCTAGGGCTGCTGTAACACAGTACTACAAACTGGGTAGCTTGAAACAATAGAAGTTTATTGCATAACAGTTCTGGAGGCTTGAAGTCCAAAATCAGGGTGTCAGTGGGATTCTGAGGGCCGTGAGGGAAGGATGTGTTCCATGCCACTCTCCTGGATTCTGGTGATGGTTGATGGTTCTTGGCCTTCCTTGGTTTGTAGATGCATCACTCCTATCTCTGCCTCTGTCTTCACCTGGCATTTGCCCTGTGTCTCTGTGTCTTCACGTGGCTATCTTCTTCTCAAGACACTAGTCATATTGGATTAAGGGCCCAGCCTACTCCAGTTATGACCCCATCTTAACTAATTACATGTGCACTGACCCTATTTCCAAATAAGGTCACATTGTGAGGTAGTGGGACCTTTTTTGAGGGGACACAATTCAACCCATAGCAGAGTACCCGTTGAAAGCTGAGAGCTGCTTATCACAGGCCACTTGTGCCACAACAGAACATGGCTTCATGCTGTAAGCAACAGAAAGCCAACTGGAGTTATAATATGGGAAGGGACATAATCAGTCGTATTTGGGAAGTAACTCTGGCAACAGTGTAGGGAGAGGTGAAAGTGGAGGCCAACGGGTGGCAGGCAGGCCCCTTAGAAGGCATTCCAGTGCTCAGTCAAAATATTATGCAGAATTTGACTTCAGAAAAGGTCCAGTTTCCAGGATAAAAACCACATGTGTAATAACTAGCTTTAGTTATTTATAATATGCAAAATTTGTGAACAATGTAAATGTCCAACAATAGAACAGTTTGGTAAATTATAATCAGCTATTATAAATTGCTCTCTCAAAGCATGTGATAATACAAAGCTTGTATTTAAAAATTGTTTTAAGTATACAAGTAAAACATGATTTTGAATATTAAATATAAATGAAAACTGAAAGAAATGATGTCATAATATTAATGGTGGTTTGCTTTATGTGGTGGGATTGTGGGAAGATTTTTTTCAATTTTAAGTATAATTTATGTGCAATAAAATCCAACAACTTTAAGTAAACAATTCAACAAGGTAGGTCAAATGTATATAGTCACGTAAGCATCACCATAATGATGATATATAACAGAATATTTTTATCCTCTCGAAACTTTCCTCATGCCTCTGCAGTCAGTCCCTTGGCAACCTGAAACCTGCTTTCTACCACTGTAGTTTCACCTGTTCTAGAATTTCATGCAAATTAAGTTATTCAGTATGCAGCATTTTGTGTCTGGCTACTTTTCACTTCAGTTAATGCTGCTGAGATTCATTTATGCTGTTGCATGTGTCAGTAGCTGGTTTCTTTTTAGTACAGAGTAGTATTCCAGTGCCTGAATATGTCATATTTTGTTCGTCTACTTACCCAGTTAATGAATATTTGTGTTTGATGTGGTTTTTAACTATTACAAATAAAACTGGAAACTATTGGCTCTTCTAGTTTTTTTTTTTCTTTACATTTTCATAAAAGCCTTTGTATCTGTTCATCTAGGATGAATAATTAAAAATGGCATTGCTGGATCATGTGATAAGTGAATGCCTAACTTTGTAAGAAATTGTTTCCCAAAGTGGCCATATCATTTTGTAGTCAATATCAGCATGATTTGAGAATTCCAGGTGTTCTGCATTCTCACAAGCACTTGGAATTGTCACTCTTTATAATTTTAGTCATTTTAGTGGGTATATAGTATTATCCCGTTGCAGTTTTAATTTGCATTTCCCTAATGAGTAGCGATGTTGAACATCTTTTCATTAGCTTATTTGCAATCTGTGTATCTTACTTGGTGAAGTGTTCAGTCAGATCATTTGCCCATTTGTTATTGGATTGTTTGTCCTCTTTTTAAGTTAAAATAATACTTTTATATATTCTGGATAGAAATGCTTTATCATACATGTTGCAAATATTTTCCCTATTTGAGGCTTGCATTTTATTTTTTAATGGTGCCTTTTGAATACCAAGTTTTTTCTTTTTATATACTTTAATTTAAATTTTTTTCTGTCCATGTTTTTTATGTTTTATTTATGAAATCTTTGCCAAACTCAAAGTTTCTAAGATTTTCATCTATATTGTCTTCTAAAAAACTTATAGTTTTAGCTCATGCATTTAGGTTTATGACTTATTTCAAGTTGGTTTTGTATATGGCATAATGTAAGGGACAGATTTATTTATTTCCATGTAGACATCCAGTTTTCCTAGTACCATTTGTCAAAAATATCATTCTTTTCCTTTTTGAATTTTCTTGGTACTTTCTGGTTGAAATCAATGGGCCATATATGTACGGGTCTGTTTTCATAATTTTATTATGTTTGATGTGTATGTATACACATGGCAATAATACACCATCTTGATTATTATGGCATAATAATAAGTCTTGAAATCGTATTTGTCTTTTCAAAAATTGTTTTGCTGTTTTAGGTTCTTTGCATTTCCAAATAAATTGTTGAATCAGCACTTAAATTTCTTCAAAAACAGTGTTGATATTTTGATTGGGATTAAATTGAATCAATGTCAGTTTGGAAAGATTGTCATTTAGCTTTTTGTTTATTTACATATTCTGTAATTTCTCTAAGTAATGTCTCATTATTTTCAATGTACAAGGCTTCCAGATATTTTGTTAAATTTATGCCTATATATTGGATTTTTTGAGTTTTTTACAAATAGTATTTTTCTGTAATTTCAATTGTCAGTTATTCATTGCTACTACGTAGAAATACAATTGACTTTTGTATATTGACCATATGTCTTGTGATGTACTAAACTAAGTTGTTAGTGCTACTAGCTTTTTTATAGATTCCTTAATATTTTCAACATAGATGATTATGAAATTTATAAAATAATTAAGTTTTCTTTCTAATCTATATGAGTTTTATTTCTTTTTCTTGCCTCATACTGGTTAGGACCTCCAGAATAATGTTGGATACAAGTTACGTGCTAGACATCCTTGCCTTATTCCCAGTCTTAGGGGAAAGTGTTTAGTCTTTCACCATTGAGTATGATAGAAACTACAGGCTTTCATGTATGTCTGTTATCAAGTTGAAGAACATTCCTTCTATTATTAGAAATTGAGGGTTTTTAAAATCATGAATGGGTATAGAATTTTGCCAAAAGCTTTTCCTATGTTAACTAAGACAATCCTGTTTCTTTCTTTCTTCTGGTATACATGTGCAGAATATGCAGGTGTTACATAGGTATACATGTGCCATGGTGGTTTGCTGCAGCCATCAACCTGTCATCTACATTAGGTATTTCTGCTAATGCTATGCCTCCCCTATCCCCCTACCCCCGCGACAGGCCACAATGTGTGATGTTCCCCTCCCTGTGTCTTTGTGTTCTCATTGTTCAACTCCCACTTATGAGTGAGAACATGCAGTGTTTGGTTTTCTCTTCCTGTGTTAGTTTGTTGAGAATGATGGTTTCCAGCTTCATTCATGTCCCTACAAAGGACATGAACTCATTCTTTTTTATGGCTGTATAGTATTCCATGGTGTATATGTGCCACATTTTCTTTACCAGTCTATCATTGATGGGCATTTGGGTTGGTTCCAAGTCTTTGCTATTGTGAATAGTGCTGCAATAAACATACGTGTGCATGTGTCTTTATAGTAGAATGATTTATAATCCTTTGAGTATATACTTAGTAATGGGATTGCTGGGTCAAATGGTATTTCTGGTTCTAGATCCTTGAGGAGTCACCACATTGTTTTACACAATGGTTGAACTAATTTACACTCCCACCCAAAAGTGTAAATTAGTGTAAAAGCATTCCTATTTCTCCACATCCTCTCCAGCATCTGTTGTTTCCTGACTTTTTAATGATTGCCATTCTAACTGGTGTGAGATGGTATTTCACTGTGGTTTTGATTTGCATTTCTCTAATGACCAGTGATGATGAGCTTTTTTTCATTTGTTTGTTGGCTATGTAAATGTCTTCTTTTGAGAAGTGTCTGTTCATATCATTTGACCACTTTTTTATGGGATTGTTTTTTCCTGTAAAGTTGTTTAAGTTCCCTGTAGATTCTAGATTCTAGATACTAGTTCTTTGTCAGATGGATAGATTGCAAAAATTTTCTCCCATTCTGTAGGTTGTCTGTGCCTGTTCACTCTGATGATAGTTTCTTTTGCTGTGCAGAAGCTCTTTAGTTTAGTTAGATCCCATTTGTCAATTTTGGCTTTTGTTGCCATTGCTTTTGGTGTTTTAATCATGAAGTCTTTGCCCATGCCTATGTCCTGAATGGTATTGCCTAGGTTTTCTTCTTTAATTTTTATGGTTTTAGGTTTTACATTTAATTTTTTAACCAATTTTGAGTTAATTTTTGATTAAGGTGTAATGAAGGGGTCTAGTTTCAATTTTCTGCATATGGCTAGCCAGTTTTCCCAACACCGTTTATTAAATAGGGAATCCTTTCCCCATTGCTGTTTTTGTCAGGTTTATCAAAGATTAGATAGTTGAAGATGTGTGGTATTATTTCTGAGGGCTCTGTTCTGTTCCAATGGTCTATATCTCTGTTTTGGTACCAGTACCATGCTGTTTTAGTTACTGTAGCCTTGTAGTATTGTTTGAAGTCAGGTAGCATGATGCCTCCAGCTTTGTTCTTTTTGCTTAGGATTGTCTTCGCTATACGGGTTTTTTTTTTTTTTTTTTGGTTCCATATGAAATTTAAAGTAGTGTTTTCTAATTCTGTGAAAGAAGTCAGTGGTAGCTTGATGTGGATAGCATTGAATCTATAAATTACTTGGGGCACTATGGCCATTTTCACGATACTGATTCTTCCTATCCATAAGCATGGAATGTTTTTCCATTTGTGTCCTCTCTCATTTCCTTGAGCAGTGGTTTGTAGTTCTCCTTGAAGAGGCCCTTCACATCCCTTGTAAGTTGTATTTCTAGGTATTTTATTCTCTTTGTAGTAATTGTGAATGGGAATTCTTTCATGATTTGGCTGTCTGTTTGTCTGTTCTTGGTGTATAAGAATGCTTGTGATTTTTGCACATTGATTTTGTATCCTGAGACTTTGCTGAAGTTGCTTATCAGCTTAAGGAGATTTTGGGCTGAGATGATGGGGTTTTCTAAATATACAATCATGTCATCTGCAAATCGAGACAATTTGACTTCCTCTCTTCCTATTTGAATACCCTTTATTTATTTCTTTTGCCCTGACCAGAACTTTCAATACTCTGTTGAATAGGAGTGGTGAGAGAGGGCATTCTTATTTTGTTCTGGTTTGCAAAAGGAATGCTTCCAGCTTTTGCCCATTCAGTATGATACTGGCTGTGGGTTTGTCATAAATAGCTCTTATTATTTTGAGATACATTCCATCAATACCGAATTTATTGAGAGTTTTTAGCATGAAGAGCTGTTGAATTTTGTCAAAGGCCTTTTCTGCATCTATTGAGATAATCATGTGGTTTTTGTCTTTGGTTCTGTTTATATGCTGGATTACATTTATTAATTTGCGTGTGTTGAACCAGCCTTGCATCCCAGGGATGCAGCCCACTTGATCATGATGGATAAGCTTTTTGATGTGCTGCTGGATTTGGTTTGCCAGTATTTTATTGAGGATTTTTGCATCAATTTTAATCAGGGATATTGGTCTAAAATTATCTTTTTTTGTTGTGTCTCTGCCAGACTTTGGTATCAGGATGATGTTGGCCTCATAAAATGAGTTAGGGAGGATTCCCTCTTTTTCTATTGATTGGAATAGTTTCAGACAGAGTGGTACCAGCTCCTCCTTGTACATCTGGTAGAATTCGGCTGTGAATCCGTCTGGTCCTGGACTTTTTTTGGTTGGT
>NW_016808815.1:1776117-1797379 GCF_001698545.2 Rhinopithecus bieti
GTTTTGATTGAGTTTCTTAGTCCTGAGTTCTAGTTTGATTGCATTGTGGTCTGAGAGATAGTTTGTTATAATTTCTGTTCTTTTACATTTGCTGAGGAGTGCTTTACTTCCAACTATGTGGTCAATTTTGGAATAAGTGCGATGTGGCGCTGAGAAGAATGTATATTCAATCAGTAGCATTTTTATATGCCAGCAGTGAACAATCTGAAAAAGAAATCAAGAAAGTAATCCCATTTATAATAGCTACAAATACAATCAAATAACTAGGAATTAACCAAAGAAACAAAAGATCTCCACAATGAAAACTATAAAACACTGACAAAAGAAATTGAAGAAGCTTTCTCTAGAGGTGACTTGCTGGGAGAGTGTCCCTGGCTTTGAGTCCCTGTTGCGGCCCTATAGTCAGTGGCCTCCTCCCAGAGCAGAGCAAGGTCAGGCGGCCCCTGCTTGAGTCCTGTGTCGCCATGGCCACTGTTCCTGAGTTGCTGCAGCAGCAGGAGGAGGACCGCAGTAAGCCGAGATCTGTATCTGTGGACGTCAATGTTGATCCCTCGCTTCAGATTGACATACCTGATGCGCTCAGTGAGATAAGGTCATATTTACAGTGCCTACAAAAACCACACTGCCCACATTTCAGAGTCCAGAGTTTTCTGTTACAAGGCAACAAGAAGACTTTGTGTGACTACACAATACTCTTTTTGAAAGAACAGTCTATGCTGGGCTTATTGTGAGTGTTTCAGAAAATCAAATAAGCTAGTTCTTTCTGCCTTATTATTCATTTAGTTTAAAGAGATTTATGTCTACTTTGTGTAATGGATTGTGAAAATTTTCATTTCGTCTACCTACTAGAGTATTTGCTAACTGTTGGTTAAGTGGAAAATATGTGAAGGAACAATATTGCAGCTTTGAGGTAATGCATACAGGCTTACATTATTTATGTTGTAAAGTGGTGTAAACAGTATAATGACTTTAGTCTTATCTGCCTTTAGGTTTGGTTTTTCTCTGGTATGTTCTTTCCAATGTCAGTAGAATTGATTTCTAGGAAACAGCAGTATTGGTAATAGTATGTGATAAGATTTCTCAAAAGTGCTGAAGGAGGCCATGCCTGTAATCCTAGAACTTTGGGAGGCCAAAGTGGGTGGATTAGCTGAGTTCAAGATTTCAAGACCTGCCTGGGCAACATGATGAGACCTTGTCTCTACTAAAAATATAAAAAATTAGCCGGGCATGGTAGCGCATACCTGTAGTCCCAGCTACTGGGGAGGCTGAGGCAGGAGAATCCCTTGAACCTGGGAGGTGGAAGTTGCAGTGAGCCGAGGTTGCACCACTTCACTCCAGCCTGGGTGACGGAGTGAGACTCTGTCTCCCAAAAACAGAAAAGTGGCCAAGGAGGCAGTTTTCAGCCCTTGATCCTTAATTCTTAGCTGCAGGAACAGAGACTTAGCTGATTTTAAAGGAGATTTCCATCCTTTTTGTCCTGCCACACAGACTGAAGAATCTGTCCAAATGACAATTTCTTAATAATTAAACAAAATTAGTACTGAAGCTTATATTTAGATATGTTCTGTTCATTCAAAATTAGAGTCCTTGATTATGCTTTGGGATTAGGAAAAAAATCCTTTGAAATACTAGAGACTTCATAATCTTGATGGCTAATCATTGGTGTTTAGCATTCGTTACACTAGTTTTAGGCCAACATTGAAGCAGTATAGACACTGTTGTGCTCTGAACGATTGTCTGTAATGGATAAACTGGGCAAATGATTGCCATCAAAGTGAATACAGAAAGACACCTCCTTTTAAATGGCCAGAAGAAATAGGGAAGGTTAAGAAAAAACAGGAGTTGACTTTTAAGTAGCCCTATATGAGTGGAGTGGTTGTCTCCTGTGGACCAGCAAGAGTAGAATGAGGCACCAACTAGAAAACATTGCTACTGGGACAAGAGGCTCATGAGTTCCTGCCTCTGCTGCAGATTCTGCCTGCTCCTATGAAGCGTGACTTCGATGGTCCTTGAGAGAAAATGCAGAAACTGGGAGAAGGTGAAGGGTCTATGACCAAAGAAGAATTTGCCAAGATGAAATAAAAACTGCAAGCTGAGTATCTTGCTGTTTTTAAGAAGACTGTGTCCTCCCATGAAGCCTTTCTTTAGTGGCTTTCTTCTCACCCTGTTCTCAGTAAAGTTCACAACTTTCATGTTTTCCTGGAATATGATCAGAATCTAAGTGTTAGGTGGAAAAATACTACAGAGATGTTTGGTGGCTTCTTCAAAAGCGTGGTGAAGGTGCTGATGCAGTCCTTTTTACTAGAGTTAAGGAGGTAGATGACTTCTTTGAGCAAGAGAATAACTTCCTTATTAACTGTTACAATAGGATCAAAGATTCTTGTGTGAAATCTGACAAAATGACCAGATCTCATAAAAATGTTGCCGATGTCTATATCCACACTGCAGCCTGCTTACATAGCCTGGCTTTAGAAGAGCCTGCAGTCATCAAAAAGTATCTATTGAAGGTTGCTGAGCTGTTTGAAAAACTTAGGAAAGTAGAGGGTCGAATCTCATAAGATAAAGATTTAAAGCTAACAGAGTTCCCCCGATTCTACATGCTCAACATCGAGGCTGCTAAGGATCTCTCATACAGATGCACCAAAATCCTCATTGACTATGAGAACTCAAACAAAGCTCTGGATAAGGCCCAGTTTAAAGAGCAAAGACATCAAGTTGGCTGAGGCACACCAGCAGGAGTGCTGCCAGAAATTTGAATAGCTTTCTAAATCTGCAAAAGAAGAACTGATAAATTTCAAACGGAAGAAAGTGGCAGCATTTAGAAAGAACCTAATTGAAATGTCTGAAATGGAAATAAAACATGCAAGGAACAGTGTCTCCCTTTTGCAGAGCTGTATTGACTTGTTCAAGAATAACTGATATGCCTTCATTCTGAAGAAAACAAATGAATGTGAAAGAGAGCCAAGCATCACTTGCACTTAAATCATTACCACGGAAGATTTATTATCTTCAACTTTAGTTTAAAATTATGTGAATAAACATTTTGATTTCTGCAAATCTTAACATTTAACCATGTTGGTTTAAAAATATTATTGCTTGCTAATTGGACATAACTAATTTTTCCTTGTGCATTTAATACCTCTAGGCAGAATCCGAATACTGAGTTCTCTTGTAGTACATCTTTAGTTACTAAGAAAGGGTGTAGGAGACATATGCCTTCTGGAAACAAGTAGAAGCAATCACCTGGCCCATGTCCCTACAAACCCATGAATGTCAGGGAAGTGCCAGTTACAGCAGGTGATTCAGCTACTTGAGGCAAGTAACAGACCTTTCATTCCTCACTGAAAGTGCGGTTTGTGTTTTTGTTTTGTCCACTGTTACTCCCCTGGTAGTCATCTGATGTTTGTACTATAATAGCAGCAAGAAAGTCTCATTTATCTTTATATACTCTTTGCATCTCCTTTTTTTTTTTTTTTTTTTAGTTGAGATATAAATATTTGAGGGGAGAAAAGTATCTATGGGTATATATGGAAACAGATAATGTGGTCTACTTTATAAGATGGCCAGATCTACATTAGGAAAGGTATAAGCTCCCTCCCTAGTGGCCATGGGAAGGGGCAGTGTATGTCTTTGAGCATTTGTTTTTTATAAAGTATATAATAAAATAATAGTGCTACTAAAAAGAAAAAACAAAGAAATTGGAGAGGACACAAAAAATGGAAGAATAGTCCATGTTCATAGATTGGAAGAATCAATATTGTTAAGATGCCCACACGACCCAAAGCAATCTACAGATTCAATGCAATCCCTATAAAAATACCAATTACGTGCTTCACAGAAATAGAAAAAATAATCCTAAAATTTTTGTGGAATCACGAAAGACTCAGAATAGCCAAAGTTATCCTGAGCAAAAACAACAAAACTGGAAGAATCACATTACCTGACCTCAAATTACACTGTAGAGCTATAGTAACCAAAAAAGCCAAGTACTAGCATAAAAAACAGACACGTAGACCAATGGGATAGAATAGAGAGCCCCAAAACAAATCCACACACTTACAGTGAACTCATTTTTGACAAAGGTGCCAAGAATATACATTGGGGAAAAGACTCTTCAATAAATGGTTCTGGAAAAGCTGGATATCCATATGCAGAATAATGAAACTAGACCCTTATCTTTCCCCATATACACAAAAAAATCAGATCAAAATGGATTAAAGAGTTGAATATAAGACCTCGAACTATGAAACTACTAAAAGAAAGCAGTGGGGAACTCTCCAAGACATGAAACTGAGAAGACATTTCTTGAGTAATACCCTACAAGAACAGTCAACCAAAGCATTAAAAATGGACAAATGGGATCACATCATATTAAAAAGCTTCTGCACAGCAAGGGAAACAATCAAAGTGAAGAGACAACCCACAGAATGGGAGAAAATATTTGTAAACTATCAATCTGACAAGGGATTAATAACCAGAATATGTAAGCAGCTCAAACTACTTTGTAGGAAAAAGACCTAATAATACTATTTTAAAATAGGCAAAAAATTGAATAAACATTTCTCAAAAGAAGGCCTACAAATGGCAAACAGGCATATGAAGAGGTGCTCAATATCATTGCTCATCATAGGAATGCAACTCAAAACTACAATGAAATATCATCTCTCCCCAGTTAAAATGGCTTTTATCCAAAAGTCTGGCAACAACAAATTCTGGGAAGGATGTGGAGAAGAGGGAACATTTCTACACTGTTGGTGGGGATATAAATTAGTACAACCACTGTGAAGAAAAGTTTCGAGTCTCCTCACAAACAAAAATAGTGCTACTGTATGATCCAGCAATCTCATTGTCAGGTATATATTCAAAAGAAAGGAAATCAGTATATTGAAGAGATATCTGCACTCCTATGCTTGCTCTAGCACTGTTCACAATAGCCAAGATTTGGAGGCAACCTTAGTGTCCATCAGCAGATGTACGAATAAAGAAAATGTGGCCCTTATACACAATGAAGTACTAGTCAGCCATAAAAAGAAAAAAAGAATGAGATCCTGTCATTTACAACAACATGGATGGAACTGAAAGTCATGTTAAGTGACATAAGCCAAGCACAGAAAGACAAACTTCCCATGTTGTTCTCACTTATTTGTGAGATCCAAAAGTGAAAACAGTTGTACTCATGAAGGTAGAGAATAGAAAGATGGTTACCACAGGCTGGGAAGGATAGTGTGGGGGGGGTGGTGGAGGGGTGAAGGGGAGGGGGGATGGTTAATGAGTACACAAAGAAATAGAATGAATAAGACCTAATACTTGATAGCACGACATGGAGACTATAGTCAATAATAATTTAACTGTACTTTTTAAAGCAACTAAAATAATATAATTGGATTGTTTGTAACACAAAGGATAAATGCTTGAGGGATTAGATACCCAATTTTCCATGATGTGATTATAATGCATTGTGTGCCTGTAGCAGAATATCTCCTGTACCTTATAAATATATATACCTACTATGTACCCACAAAAATGTTTTTTAAAATTGAATTTAAAAAGGTACAGCATTTTAACCCTTCCTTGGAACCTAAGATATGCATCTGAAAGGGGAGTTTTTACTGTGTAAATCTGTCTAAATGCCTTAGTAACATGATGAATGGTACAGTGTTTTTTCCTCCCTATTTGCAGAATATTAATCCTTGCTTTGTTTCCCAGAAAAACCCTGTATTAGTTAGGATGAGTAAAGTTAGCTGCTATAATACACAAACATCACAACCTGGTGTTTGATAGAGCCCAGTCAGATGTTCCTGGTTGGCAGATGGTTTTCCTTATGATCATTCATATGGGTGGATGAGTTCCTTCCATCTTGTGGCTGCATGCCCTTCTGGATCTTCAGCATTCTCTATTCATTCAGCTAAAGTATAAAGGGAGCAGAGGGAAGATATACCTACTTCTTAAATCTTTGTCCAAAAATGACATATATCACTTCTTACTTTCCATCAGCCTAAACTTGGTTTGTGGACACATCTGAGATAAAGACTGCAAAAATATAATCGAACTATGATGAGGAGGCTAAGAAATCATTTTGGTAAATATATAGCAGCCTGCCACAAATTTATTTGAAATTGATAATAATTGTTCTATTTCAGAAAATACCGTAAAACCCTAGAAGAAAACCTAGGCAATACCATTCAGGACATAGGCATGGGCAAAGACTTCATGACTAAAACACCAAAAGCAATGGCAACAAAAGTCAAAATTTATAAGTGGGATCTAATTAAAGAGCTTCTGCATAGCAAAAGAAACTACCATCAGAGTGAACAGGCAGCCTACAGAATGGGAGAAAATTTTTGCAATCTACCCAACTGACAAAAGGCTAATATCATATCCGGAATCTACAAAGAACTTAAACAAATTTAGAAGAAGAAGAAAAAAAAACCCATCAAAACGTGGGCAAAGGATACAAAAAGACACTCTCAAAATAAGACATTTATGCAGCCAACAGACACATGAAAAAATGCTCATCAATCACTGGCCAGCAGACGAATGCAAATCAAAACCACAATGAGATACCATCTCACAACAATTAGAATGGCGATCATTAAAAAGTCAGGAAACAACAGATGCTGGAGAGAACGTGGAGAAAAAGGAAAGCTTTTACACTGTTCAACCGTTGTGGAAGACAGTGTGGTGATTCCTCAAGGATCTAGAACTAGAAATACCATATGACCCAGTGGTCCCATTACTGAGTATATACCCAAAAGATTACAAATCATGCTACTATAAAGACACATGCACACGTATGTTTATTGTGGCACTATTCACAATAGCAAAGACTTGGAACCAACCCAAATGTTCATCAATGATAGACTGGATTAAGAAAATGTGGCACATATACACCATGGAATACTATGCAGCCATAAAAAAGGATGAATTCATGTCCTTTACAGGGACATGGATGAAGCTGGAAACCATCATTCTCAGCAAACTATCACAAGGACAGAAAACCAAACACTGCATGTTCTCACTCATAGGTGGGAATTGAACAATGAGAACACTTGGACACAGGGCAGGGAATATCACACCCCAAGGCCTGTCGTGGGGTGAGGGGCAGGGGGAGGGATAGCATTAGGAGAAATACCTAATGTAAATGACGAGTTAATGAGTACAGCAAACCAACATGGCACATGTATACCTATGTAACAAACCTGCACGTTGTGCACATGTACCCTAGAACTTAAAGTATAATTTTAAAAAAAGAAGAAAATAATAGGGTGTGGACTGAAGAACATTCAGTCCTGTCCCTTTTGTGTCCGTGATGGGCTTCATGAGACACCGTTCTCAACGGTCTGTGATTCTGAGCCAAGAGTGTCCCAGTATCTGAACACTAACCTACCTGAACACTACCCCTGATCCTACCTTTACTTAGAGAGTAGAATCCTCGGATTTTCCTATTATGTCCACTAACGTTGTAAGAAAATTGCTATTTCGGACTGGCATTAACACCTCAGGTGAACTTTATTTGTGAGTAGGTTTTATTTTATTTTATTTGTGAGTAGGTAGGTACATGGTGAAGGTGAAGGTAGAAAATGGAGCGGAAAAAACATGTGAAACTCTGTCTTGTAAATACAATTAATCGAGTGTCGGATGTTGTGGCTTGAGAGTGTCCTTCTCTAAGATCTGTGAGGGAAATGGTAGACAGGTTGTTTCAGCTTCATGCCTTCAATGCAATGTCTCAGTGACCAGGTGACTTCGTCTCCGTTAAGGTAAAGTGCCTGTGTTCGTTAAGATAAGGTTAGGTCACTGTAGCCCAAAGGCCTAACATCATTCAGTGGCATTAAAAAACACAGAAATTAATTTCTATCGTATATAAAAGTATGACGTGAGCATTCCAGGCTGGCAGACAACTCCACTATACATGATCACTCAGGGACTCATGTTCCTACAAAAGAGCTGTTTTCCCATACCCCCAGACCTTGTCATCACTTTCACAGTCTCACTGGGTCACCTCGGTTCTACCCATCCACAAGGGGAAAGTGGATATGGAAAATGCATCCCGCGATGTTTTAAGAAGTCAACAGGCTAGTACGACACATCATATCACCTGTGCTCATATGTCACTGCTGAGAACTATCCTTTGGTCACATCTAATGCAAGGGTATCTGGGAAATACAATAAATATAGGCAACCATATTCTCAGCAACAATCATTTTATTGTGGAGGAAAGAAAGAAAGAATCTTAGAGGACAGTCGGTAGTCTCTGCCACAGGGTCCACACAACCAAATAATGGGAGTGATAGTTAGAACAGAATCACGCTTTTATTGCAAGACAAAGGAGAAGCATAGGAAGTTTCAAACTTTGATATTATTATGAAGTTATTTAATAGGCCCTGGTATGTAAGGCATTCAGAAAATATAGCTGCATATTCTTCAAATTCATATCTTAATTTCTTATAAGCATATGAAAATATTTAGAAAATTTAGTATAGTTTTCCACATTTGCTTTCATTCTCAGGACAGCATTTCCTTTATGCATTTACTGAGCCTCTCTGTGTGCCAGTTGCTGTGCTAGACTCTGAAGGTATAAAGACAACTAAGATACAGCTCTGCTCTCAGGAAGTCCACAGACTAGTCAGAGATATGATCCAGGTTTGGGTTTGTATTGGTTTTGTTTTTACAGTGCTGAATGGTGTGATTAGTGCTGACCTAGAGTTGTGTGCACAACTCAGCATGGGTGCACAGGGATGATTCAGGGGGTGTAGTTACAGAACACACGGGGCTAAACCTGAAAGTGGGGGTGGGAGTTGACCAGATGGACCTAAATAGGAAAAAACATTACTAGCTAAGGAAATGGTGTGGGCAAAACTGAGAAAGTATAAAACAGCTCATGTGTGGAAGTGTTATGAGTTAGCCTGGAGTCTGAGGTGCGTCAGGGCAGAGCAAGTTGGGCTTATGAGCTTTGCATCCTGAGCTGCTAACAGATTTTATTCTACAGGCGATGTGGCTCCAGTGATTCCCAGGACACCTGGTTGGATCTGGATTTAGAGAAATCATTAGCAACGTAAAATGATAGATTGGAATCTAAGGAGTTCAAAATGCCAGCAGTAAGGCTAAGTGTGCTGATGCTTTAGCTGAGAAAATTCTTGTGGAAAGAGTTCCATGTACCAAAAGAAAAAAAAACCTTGACAAAACTCTTAGGAATTTCATCTTTGGAGAATAAAGCCATAAAAGAAATACACTTTTTAATCAAACTTGTGGTGCCAGGTAGTATAAGAGAAATATATGTGTGTGTATATATACACACGTACACACACACACATATATATTTATATAAAACATAAAGATAGATATATGTACATAACAAAAATATGTATAGCATAAACCAGCTTTGAAGGAGACAAGAAAGTGTGAACTCATGACATAAGACAGTGTATAACTAGGCACACTGAAAGTGCAGGGGCTCCCAAGGCTGTGAGTATTCAGAGGAGGGAGTTTAAACCATGGCGTAATGAGGGATTGGAACTTTGCCTTGAAAAGAGACCACATGTCTTGGTTTGATTACCTTTCATAGGTACAGATAGAAGCAGATTCTTCTTCCTCAGATGAATGGTCATTTCATACAAAAACACCGACAAGGGAATGACAGTTGCACAAGCAGCTAATTTCTTCTTCTCTTCCTCTTGAGTACTATAATGGAAGAAGGGAGAGGATTACTAGCCAAAGAAGGGAATATTATAGTGTGAATATTTATGTCCCCCAAAATTCATATGTTGAAATCCTATTCTTTAAGGTGAAGGTGTTAGTAAGGGGGGCCTCTGGAAAGTGATTAGGGCATGAGAGCAAAGCCCTCATGGTTGGATTATTGTACTTATAAAAGAGACCCCAGAGAGCTAGCTACGTCTCCCACTGTGTAAGGGCACAGCTGGCGGGTACCATCTATGAGCCAGAAAGCGACCCTCACCAGACACCAAATCTGCTGGTGCCTTGATCTTGGATTTTGCAGTCTCCAGACCAGTGAGAAATAAATTTCTATTGTTTATAAGCTACCCAGTTTATGGTATTTTGTTACAGCAGCCTGAACAGACCAACACAGGGAATTAATGGTTAGAATCTCTGTGTCCTCCAGGCAGGATTCAGCAGGAATCCTGAGGAAGGGTGATGAACTAATTGTGACAGCCACTGGCTCATCTTAGAAGTCACTTCCCTCAGATGAGAACCATAGAGGGTTGATAGGGCTTAGTGAGAGCAGCAGCTGCCAGTAAGACAGACTGGATGTGAATCCTGTGGCCTGAGGCTGTCCCAGAATGGTCCCTCATCAAGTGTCTTTGTGCCCATGGGGGTACCTTCCGAATTTTTATGGAAAATAGTCACATATTCAGGAGCTGGGCCACTTGTCTCTTCAAGGACAGGGAAACTCTAGAGACCAAGGAGGGAAAGTCTTTATAAAGTGGCATTTGCTTGAGGGGCTAGAGGACCTGAGAAAGGAAAGACCCCAGGGACTCTGTGCAAAGACAGTTTGGTGAGGCACAGGGCAAGCGTGCAGAAAAGAGTTAATACAGCAGGCCTGCTTTAGAAAGGCCTGCTTGCAAGGGTGGCCCTTGGCTGGTATCTGGGAACTTGGCTTTCAAGACAGTTTCCACCACCCTGACTGCTAAGAATAACTCGTGATGCATAAACTACATGTGCAAACAATACAATTTATGCTTTCTTCCTAGAACTCTGGAATTTTAGTACGTGCTAGGCAGCTGGTGCCTATGTGAACAGCCCCCAATAAAAACCCTGGGCACTGAGTTTCTAACCAGCTTCCCTGTTAAACTGCATTTCACATGCGTTGTCACAGCTCGTTGCGGAGGAATTAAGTACATCCTGTGTGACTTCACTGGAAGACAACTCTTGGAAGCTTGTCCTGTTTCCTCTCTACTTTGCTCCATGCACCTTTTCCCTTTGCAGATTTTGCTTTATAGTGTTTCATTGTAATAAATCTTAGCCATCAGTACAACTGTATTCTGTGTCCTGTGAATCTTCCTAGTAAATCAAACCTGGGGATGGCTTTGGGGATCCCTGAGACAGCCAGACTCACTGGAAGGACTCCAGTCGAAAACAGCTGCTCAGCCTTGACACAAATAAACACATATATTTGTTTTAATTTCTATCTTCCAGAATAAGACATTTGATTATTTTAGGTGTATCTTCCTTAATAACTGTAACTACTCAGAATCTTTCAGATTTTAGAAAGGTACTGAATATACCATATATTATTAAATGTCCCAGGAGGCCTGGGTACTACATACTAATGTACTCAAATACATTTGTATGGCTGCTTTTAATACATGAAAAGTCTCACTAAGGGTAATAAATAGAGGTTATATGTAGCCTCACATATAACCTCTAGGTCAGGGCTCACCACCAGATGAGTTTGTGTCAAACTCAGGGGAAAAGCACTTAAAATTTTAGGGCATTTTGAATTTTGGCATTGCAGATAAGGGATTGTGGACCTGTATTACCCTCCTTCTTTTGCTTATCCAGAAATTAAGGCTTTGAAAAGTTAATTGATTTGCCAACAGTAGCACAGCTTGTATCTGATCTGGATTTCAAATTTAGGACTGTCTAGGCTGCATGCCCAAGAACTCTTATCTGTCACTCTGTACTGTCTTTCTAGCTACTTATTTTAAGAATATGTCTTCAGTGTCTGAATACTACTAAGGAGGAGGTAATGTGTGAACAAGGGAGAATAGAAAAGAAGAAAGTAATTATATTTTTTGACATGGCCATGTGCATATTTACTTTCCTTCATGAAATGGATTCCTAATATCTAATTTATTTCTACCTTCTGTAAGTCTAACTGCATGACAAGGCCCATAAGAGAAATATCCAACCATTCTCTCTCCTAGGGTATGTCTGTTATATCCTTATAGTCATTCTCAGAGTAAGTGTGAGTGAGGGAGTGTGTGTATGCGTGTGTGTGTGTGTGTGCCCCTGCATTTGCATTGTGCCTTCCAAGACAGCAGGAGTGTGTCTTGTGTCTTATTCTCTCTCTCTCTCTCTCTCTCTCACTTTTATTGCATGATGCTCAATAATTCATTTAAGTTGATATGCTTTTATGGAATTGAGTAGAACATTATCTTGGCTGAATGAAGATAACTCCCAGATTTCTCTGCATGGGGAGGCCAGCCACCTCCCACTTACTGGAGAAAGTTCTTAATAGACTTACCCACTTTTATCCTCACTGTGGCAACAAAGAGATGGTTTGGAGAAAAGAGAAACAACAGGACTCCTTCCAATAAAACGGGAAAATATATTTTACATAGGTATTTGCTGTGAGGAGGATTTGAAGGGACAGGAAGTCACTATCAATTACATGTGAACTGTCAAGTTTCATTTTGACTTTTCTGCTCCTACCTGCCTCTCACTTTAAAAAATAAGGGCTTGCTTACCCATGTTTAGGCAATAGAAAAAATAAAAATAAATGCTGTATCAATTAGATAGATGTCGGTAATCCAGTTTTCTGAATCCTGACATCCCAGAATGTAAGAATTTGTCATTCTATTAAGTCTGTTCTGCCTCAACTTGTAAATCAGCTTAATTTAATTCTAAGTGAAATCTCTCATTTTTCATTATGTCTGACACAAGCTTAGTAATTCTCAGAAAGTAGTCCTTGTGAAATGAAGTTTAGCTGGAAATTCTGATATTCGAGGATGCTTACACTAACAACTGTCATTCTTGGCAATGGCTTCATTATTCAGTGACACAGTTAAGAGTCTTGTTTTACTTTTATTCAAAAATGTCTTTGTCTTTCTCTGCTTGTTCCAGCAACAGTTTTCCTGGAGTTTTGGAAAAGACGGCGAGCAGTAATTGCTTATGACTGGGATTTGATAGACTGGGAAGAAGAGGAGGTTTGTATCATTTACCTCAGAATATTTTAAAAAGCAAATCACCCAGAACCACACGACCCCTCCGAATCATCACTCTCTGTTCTGTGACGGAAGTTAGGTGTGCTCATAAAGCATTTTCAATTGCCTTTTGAGAAAATGTCAAGCAGTATAAAAAGGGACTGACAATGTTTTAAAATTTTTGATTCCTTAGTGGAATCAAATCCCTTGATTAAGTGAAGAATTCCACTTGTAGGTAGAGGAACCAGAAGAATTGGTGGTGTAGTTGTTTTGTTTTGTTTTCATTTTCTTAAAAATCATCCTTTTTTCTTTAACTTCAGCAGAAAAAGAGCATTCATTTGACATCTCCAGGTACATGGAAGCAATTCTTCCAAGAGAATTACCCCAAGGCAGTGCATCTGTGAGCAGCACCCAGGACAGTGCCCGGGTGTGCACAGGCTCTGAAGTATGATATCAAGTGTTCAGTGCTGAGGAGAATCCACTCTGAAGCGGCCACCTTATGAGACGTGGCTAAATGGACGGCCAGCTCTCGACAAAACTGCCAAGGAGAGCCAGACTCAGTCCCATCACTCTCCCTTAGCGTCTTCTAGGCCAGTCCATCGTGCTCCTCTGACCTGTCTGGTTCTGATACTCTCTTCTTGCTCCCATTCCTGTTGGAAGTCTCAAGTACCCACACGGGGCGTGGTCACCACGGTCCCCTCTTAGATCCTGCTTCCCCTGACAGTTGGTCCAGGCCTCAGCCCTGCTCTCCTCCCTCTCGTTCATTATCTCTTACCCCTCCTGAGTCTCATTTCCTCAGAGCCTTGCTGTGTCAGTAAATCAGATAAACTACTCATATATGTGTAATGTGATCATGGCTATTAATGTGTTTTCCTTGAAGGGAACACATGTGTATATTTTCATGTTTCAAAAGGAATCTTTCAGAAATATGAATGATGTGAATTTTAGCCCTGTGGTAGGCTTGGTGGGGGAAGTAATTTTGAGAGGTATTTTTGTTGTTGTTTGTTTTCTTCAAACTATGCCTCCTGAATGGCTGCCTGTCCCCCTTTTCCCATGAACATGTTTGGGTAGTTTTTTGGTTTGGTTTGGTTTGGTTTTGAATGTATTTAAGGTGTACAACAGGAGGTTTTGATACATGATACTGGGATTTTCAGCAATCCTTGTTCTCCTGATAAGGCTTTCTCTCATGTTTTTATAAATATTCTCCAGGCCAGGTGCAGTGACTCATGCCTGTAATCCCAGCACTTTGGGAGGCCAAGGCGGGGGTACCACTTCAGGCCAGGAGGAGGA
Source organism: Rhinopithecus bieti (assembly GCF_001698545.2). Taxonomy (NCBI): domain Eukaryota; kingdom Metazoa; phylum Chordata; class Mammalia; order Primates; family Cercopithecidae; genus Rhinopithecus; species Rhinopithecus bieti. Next base: position 1,790,289 of record NW_016808815.1, read on the forward strand.
TTTGAGGATACCTTATAGATGGCCATCTTCTCCCTGTGTCTTTAGGCCAGGAGTTCGAGACCAGCCTGGCCAATATGGTGAAACCCCATCGCTACTAAAAACACAAAAATTAGCTAGGTGTGGTGGCACACACCTGTGATCCCAGCTACTTGGGAGGTTGAGGCACAAGAATTGCTTGAACCCAGAAGGCGGAGATTGCAGTAAGCCAAGATTACACCACTGCACTCCAGCCTGAGTGACAGAGTGAGACCCTGTCTCAAATAAATATATGTGTGTGTGTGTGTATATATATACACACACATTTTTTCTAGGTTCTAGGTATGTGTGTGTGTATATATATATTCTAGGTTTGAAGAAGCTTCCCAGGCTATGACACCTATTGGTAGCAGCAGGGCTGCATTCAGAACTTCCTCTTATGTGGTGCCATTCTACTGTTTCTGGTTACATGTGTTCATGGGAACAGTTCCCAGTGGGATGGAAAATGTTTTTTCCTGGAAGTCACCTTGGGCAATTTACTTCACCTTTGGACTTTAAAAATCTCTAATGAAAAGAAGTGGGACTAAATTTTCCCCTTCTAGCTGTAAAGTGTGGCCCTATTTGAGTAACTTTGACCAAACCAGTCTACAATCATTGTTGGCATTTGTGATGGGCCCCTGATGTGGGCACCCTTCTGGGGAACGTATGTATCCCTTACAAGTCTGGAGCCTTCTGTCTTCCCAGTCCCTGATAAAAAGTGCGGAGTGCTGAATTATCCTCTCACTCTGCATACCTTTGTACAGGAGCCTACGTACGTAGCCGTTCCCAGCTTGGGATTCCTTGTGGAAATGCCTCACTTCTAGCCCATGGTTTCCACCTTATTGTGCAGAAAAACCCAGACTCGCTGCAGACCTTCTGGGGCAACCTTGCACATTAGTTTGTCAGGGCTGCCATAACAAAGTACCACAGACTGGGTGGCTTCGACAATAGAAACTTACATGCTCACAGTTCCGGAGGCTAGAAGTACAAGCCAAGGTGTCAACAGGGTTGGTTCTTTCTGAGAACCATCAGGGAAGGATCTGTTCTAGGCCTCTCTTCTTGGCTTATAGATGGCTATCTTCTCCCTGTGTCTTCACATCGTCTTCCTCCTGGGTGTCTCTGTGTCCAAATTTCCTCTTCTTATAAAGACGCCAGTCATATTGGAGTAGGATCCATCCTAATGACTTCATTTGAACTTAATTATCTCTATAAAAAAGCCTGTTTCCACATATAGTTACATTCAGTACTGGGGGTTAGGACTTCAGCAGATAAATTTGGGGGAAGCAGGACACAATTTGGCCTATAACACCCAGTGATATGGCTTGGCTGTGTCCCCACCCAAATCTCATCTTTAGTTGTAGCTCCCATAATCCCCATGTGTTGGGGGATGGACCTGCTGGGAGGTAATTGAATCACAGGGGTGGGTTTTTCCTGTGCTGTTCTCATGATAGTGAATACGTCTCATGAGATCTGATGGTTTTATAAGGGGGACATCCCCTGCACATGCTCCCTCTTGCCTGCCGCCATGTAAGATGTGTCTTTGCTCCTCCTTCGCCTTTCACCATGACTGTGAGGCCTCCCCAGCCATGTGGAACTGTGAGTCCATTAACCCTCTTTTTCTTTATAACTTACCGAGTCTCGGGTATTTCTTCATAGCAGTATGAAAATGGACGGAAACATCTAGGAACACAGCCATGATTGACCGCAGTTCTCAGATGACTAGCTCAAGGGCTCTTGATAACACTTAACGGCCTAATAAATTGGAAATTTCCCAAAGAAGCAGAAGATTCTGGGTCTGCTATGTTTATCTCCTCAAGTGTAACTGCCTAAAATGAGTGAAAGACAGAGCCTGCTCCTAATGTATCTCCTGCTGATCTTACCCGTGATCTGCCCCTAAGGGAAGTCCAGCCTTAGGCTAATTCAGTGGCAGGAGCCAGGCTGAGCCATGTGAAGGCCACCCTTCACGCTACATGGGCAGGCGGCTACCAAACTGGGCTCACTCACCGTGACCTCTCTTCTGTCAGCTCGTTCCTTGCTTTCTGTCAGTACCTTCATCCGAATCTTGACCATTTCTGCCTGGATTAACTCAATCTTCATTTCAGCAGAGTTTCTGCTCATTTGCCATCCTCTCCCGAAACTCTCAAACATAATACATGCTTAATTAACGGGAACCACATCAGTGTCCCCTCTTGCTGATTGCTTTTCCTAATCCCATAATTACTTTTAGTTAGAAGCTTTTCACATTCGGAAGGCTCAGCTAAATGAATAAAATCTCAGTTTGATTTAGAATTGGAGGAACCTTGATTTCAACTGGTTTTGAAAGGTGCTTACATTGTTTTCAATTAAGAATTAAGAATATATCTAAAGTCTATCGGTTAAAGATGAATGACTCCTATAGGAACTTATTAAAAGTAGATTCACCATGTTTTAGTGAACTAAATATAAAATGCAAAAAAAGAATTGCAGGAGAAAACTAAGAATTATTTTGTCATTATAACTTACAAAATGGATTTTGAACATTTTCCTGTAGAGAAGGCTTCTTTGTCCTGGTGTTTCTTATCACTCTCTGGTAATAAAAGTAAAAGCTTATTAGTTGTTCCAAACTATTAGGACAAAACAACTTGTCCCTTTTAAAATACCATTCTCAGGGTTTTTTTTCTTCAAGCATAGTTTTATAAGATAACAGATAAATGTAACTGTTAGTCCAAATTTCTTTGCTTTTGATGATAGTAAATCTTGATCTTCACTCTAGATTTTCTTCAAGTGGCCAATTTTCAAACATTTAAGCCTGGGCACCCAAGTCGACTTCATTGGTTGACTAATTAGTGTGGCAGCTGTTGACTCTGTTTTATGGTGGGGTAAAATGATATTTCTTTTCTTACCGTGTTTGCATCTCTTTAGTGCATTAAAATGTGTCTGCTTGTCCTTTAGGAAGAAATACGACCCCAGTTTGAAGCCAAGTATTCCAAGAAAGAGCGGATGAATCCAATTTCTGGAAAGCCAGAACCTTATCAAGCATTTACAGATAAATGCAGCAGACTTATCGTTTCTGCATCTGGAATATTTTTTATGGTTTGAAACTTTAAAAAAAATTTGTTTCATAAAGTACAAACCTATAGCATAATAGCAGTAATCATACTGGGCATTTGCATAGTTCTACAAAATATTTTTGCACTTTGTTATTTATTCCTCACAGTAACTTTGTTTGGTGGTCAGGGATGGCGTTGCTATCCCCATATTGCAGATGGAACAACTGAGACTCCAACAGGTTATGGGACTTGCCCAAGGTCAGCCAGTAAGTAGCTAAGAGCTGAGACCCTCTAATCTGATGTTCTTTCCTCTTGCCATATTCTACTATGTGATGCTGAAAGAAGTAAAAAAATGTGAGACAGGATCTACAGCAGTGTTTTTCAAACTTTTCACCATGCCTATATATAAGAAATATATTCTCTGTCATAACCCCGAATATGCCAAGCAAATAGATGTATAAAACAGTGTAAGTAAAACAGTGCTCACCTTTATAATATGCATAAGCTTTGATTTTGTTTTATTATAGTATATTTTTAATGACAGATTAGTCTCCTAAAATTAGTTTCCTGACTCACTAATGATCATGTCAGTTTGAAAACAGACCTGAATTTTAGCTTTTCCTAAAATCTGTCTTAGTAATGACGTTTAACACAGTTAATTTAACTTTAACACTGTTAATTACTGTACAAAACATATGCAGATGTTTCTAAAATGTCATTTTAGAAAAATAAAGGACTATTAGGATCCTCCTTTCCTTTTTTCAAATGATGAGTATGTAAATATATGCCTAGACCATTAGAGTAGGAAGGACAAGACTATAGCAAATCCAGACAGTCTACTCCCTTTTGCCAGTGAAGAAACTGGGGAGATGAAGGGCTGGGCAGCTTACCCAGACTCTTTGGCTCGGGCCAAGAATCAAATCCATGCCTGTCTACAGATACTGCTTTTAAGCATTTGTGTCATGCTTTTCCTTCTATGTACATATTCATATTTATTGTATTGTTTCTTACAAACACTCATAGACGTAGATTAAGCTTTCCTGTTCTATGAATGGGGAATCTGGAACACAGGAGGCTGGAGCTATGGAGAGGACAAGCTTGCCCAAGGTCACACTGCTGGGTGAGAGCTGAGCTAAGGCTCTGATCTGTCCTCTGACTTTGAATCCAGCCAGCTGTCCATCCTACCTCATTGGCATCCTTGTCTGAATTTCAGTGTAGCTTTCCCCTGTCTCCTGATTAACAGCACTACAATTAAGGTCTGGACAGGTTTTTGTTTATTTTATTGTTCTTTTGACCAGTCTGAGCTAGGACTTGTACTTGAGCTTTTAGAACATATTTCCCTTAAAAGTAAGCAGAAAATAAATTTTGTGCAAAACAGGAATACTTTTGTGAAAAAAGGAATCTCTAAATCAGCAGAGGCCTTCCTGAGGCCTGGCTTCAAGGTCTAGCCTTTGATAATTAAGTGGGTTAAGGTCTCTAAGACATGTTAATATTAGGTGAATCACCTAATGAAAGTCGCAAAACTTTTTGGAGTCTCAGATTTGCATTAAAGTCGGCCCTATGTGTTCTGTGGGTTCCGCATTTATGAATTCAACTGACCACAGATGGAAATTGTTTTTAAAAAAGGTTGGTTGTAGCTGTACTGAACATGTCACTTATTTCCTAAACAATACAGTATAACTATTTACATAACATTTACATTGTATCAGGTATTATAAGTAATCTAGAGATTATTTAAAGTATATGGGAGGTTGTGTACAGGTTATATGCAAATACTACACTATTTTATAGAAGGAACTTGAGCATCTGGATTTTGGTATCATGGTATTGGGAGGTGGTCCTGGGCCAATCCCTCATGAGGATACTGAGGGACAACTGCATGTCATAGAGAAAGAAGATATGTTGTATTGTTCTCAAATGCCATGAAATCTTCAGGGAAACATGCTTCAGTCTGTGTGAATATCAGATTAACAAGATATGTACCTATCACACGGTTCACTCAAAAGCAAATAACTGAGCACTTACTATGCACCTGTAATTATGCTAAGGTGCTGTAGAAACCATGTGAGCAAAACAAACTCCTTCCCTGCCCTCATGGAGCTTACTTTCTGGAAGGGGAGACTAAGAATAGTCAAACTGATTGTTAGAAATTATAAGTAGTATCCTGAAAAAAGATGTACCCATATGGTATGGGTACCATATGACAACACTAACAACAAATAGTCTGGGAGTCATGAAGAGCTTTTATTATGAAGTGGTGTTTGAGCTGAGAAGTGAGGAAGGATGAGTAGGTGTTAACTAGGCCGTGTGTGTGTGTGTGTGTGTGTGTGTGTGTGTGTGTATGTGTATGTGTGTGTTCAGCAAGAGATTGGGATAGTCTTGATGATTGAGAGTGCTTAACCCGTTTGATGTAATGAGAGAAGCTGTGGGGACCACAGAGGAAGGAAGAATGGTGCCCAAAGGGGCTAGAGAGGGTCTTGCAGGCTGCATAAAGGTTTTGCTTTTATCCTAGAGTAACAGGAAACCAATAATTTTAAACCAAAAAGTGACATGATAGGATTTCCATATGAATATTTGTCCATCTGCTTAGTGTATATTCTGCATTAAAAAGTGTTACCCCATAGCTTACATAGATTCTCAACTTTCAAGCAATGCAGTTCTTTTATTTTAATAAGAAAGAAAATAGAAAAAGACAAGAGAAAGTATTAACCACAATGAAAAGTGTATATTTGATTGTGGTCTCTTGAGCAGTACTGCCATGGCGTTACTTCCTTTTCCTATCAGAGGATGTTCCAAGAATGTGAATCCTCTTCCTGTAACATTCCACCAAGGGGTTCACTGGGTGTCTTGTCTTCCTGCCAGATCTGCGTGGTGATTGCTGCCGTGTTCGGGATCGTCATTTACCGGGTGGTGACTGTCAGCACTTTCGCTGCCTTTAAGTGGGCGTTAATCAGGAATAACTCTCAGGTTGCAACCACAGGGACTGCTGTGTGCATCAACTTTTGTATCATTATGTTGCTGAACGTGGTAAGTGAGCTGCAGTGGCTAACCAAATGGATCAAAATGTGTGGGCTGCAAGTGGTAGATTTCTTCTGTTGCTAAAGGGGATCTGGCCTCAGAGAGGTGGGCCATTCCATAGCACTGATGTCCTGGCAGCAAAGTGCCTGGCATGAAGATGCACTTGGGTCTGGGTGCTTATTCAAATCTAGACTCCAGGATTTTCTGCAGTATAAGATTGGGCAAAGCACATAACCTCTCTGAACATTAGTTCCCTTATTTATCCAATAAGATAATATTGTATACTCCTTAAGTAAATTTACAGAAAGAATTTAGAACACTCAGAACCTGTGACACAGCTTTGCAATGTTGGTTCCCGTTTCTTTTTGATTATCAGTGATAGGAGGATACACAGTATTCAAAGCATTCCTGGCTAGGTACAGGGGCTCATGCATATAATACCAGCATTTTGGGAGACTGAGGTCACAGGATCGTTTGAGCCCAGGAGTTCAAGACCAGCCTGGGTAACATAGTAGCACCTTGTCTCTACAAAAAAAAAAACTTAATTAGCTGGTCATGGTGGTGCGCTCCTGTAGTCTCAGCTGCTTTGTGGGACTGAGGTGGGAAGATCACTTGGTTCAGGAAAGTGAAGGCTTCAGTGAGCAGTGACAGGGCCACTGCACTCAGCCTGGGTGACAGAGGGAGACCCTGTCTCAAAAAAAACACAAAAACAAACAAAAACCAAAGCGTTCCTTGATATAACCCTGCAAGGAAACCCTCAAGCTGGTACATATTGCTTTTGTTGATTTCCAGGCTTTTTCAGATAGCATGTTTCAGCCCAGATTTCTTTCCTGAATCCCCACACTCACATGTTAAACTGCCTACTTGACCATCTCGACCTAACACTTTCTTTTTTTTTTATTTTATTTTTATTTTTATTAATTTTTCTTATTATACTTTTAAGTTCTAGGGTACATGTGCATAACGTGCAGGTTTGTTACATATGTATACTTGTGCCATGTTGGTGTGCTGCACCCATCATCTCGTCAG
>NW_016808815.1:1798991-1862745 GCF_001698545.2 Rhinopithecus bieti
CCAATGAGTTTCTTCACAGAATTGGAAAAAACTGCTTTAAAGTTCATATGGAACCAAAAAAGAGCCCGCATTGCCAAGACAATCCTAAGTCAAAAGGACAAAGCTGGAGGTGTCACGCTACCTGACTTCAAACTATACTACAAGGCTACAGTAACCAAAACAGCATGGTACTGGTACCAAAACAGAGATATAGACCAATGGAACAGAACAGAGACCTAACACTTTCAAACCCAACTCCCCATCTTCCCTCCAGAATCAGCTCCTCCCACAGCCTTCCTAATTGTACTTGCTCAGACTAAAAGTCTTGGCATTCTCCCAGACTCCTCTGTTTCTCTGGCTGTCCAAATGTATCCAGAATTTGATCACTTTCTGCACATTCCAAAGTCCCACCCTGGTCCAAGTCTGCAGTGTCTCTTACCGAGATTATTGCAGCAGATTCCTAACTGGTCTCCCAGCTTCCACATTGCTCCCTTCAATCTAGGCTCAACATGGAAGCCAGAGAGAGCTTCTTACATGCAAGTCAGTTCACATGGCTCCTGTGTTCACAAGGTGTAATGGCTTTCCTGTTTCTCACTGTAAAAGCCTGCAAAGCCACATCTACACAGTGGCCTCACAGGCTTTCGCTCATCTGGCCTGTGTAACATCTCTGACCTCATCTTTTCCTTTACTCACCCTGATTCACCTGCTCTAACCGCACTTGTTCTTTTGATGCTCTCACCCCAAGACTTTTTTATTTGCTGTTCTCTCTGCCTGGAGCCTTTTCCTCCCACAGGGTCTGCATCACTTAGTCCCTCACCTCCTTTCAGTCTTTGTTCAAATGTCACTTCTCTAGTAAATGCTTCCCTGGTCACTCTGTTTTAAATTGCAGCCCACTCCTGCTATCTGACAATTTCCCATCTGCTTGCCTGCGTTTTCTCTATAGTGTTTATCACCATCTAATATGCTATATATTTTACCTATTTATTTTGTTTATTATCTGCCATTTCTTTTGGAATGTAGGCCCATAAGGGCAGAACCTTTTCTTTATTTTTTTTTTTTTGTTTGTTTGTTTTTCACTGTTGTTATTCCCTAGTGTCTGGAACAGGGCCTGGCACATAGTAGATGCTCTGTAAATTGTTGTTGCTATTTTTTGTAGAACAAAAGTAGTGTCTGACATGGTCAGCCGCTGAGGTCAACCTATACATAAAAATATGGTCAGGCACTGTGGCTCATGCCTGTAATCCCAACACCACATCTCTACCAAAAAGTTTTTTTTTTAATTAGCCAGGTGGCACACCTGTAGTCTCAGCTACTTGGGAGGCTATGGGAGGATCACTTGAGCCTAGGAGTTCACGACTGCAGTGAGTCATGATTGCACCACTGAACCCTAGCCTGGGTAACAGAGCAAGGACCTGTGAAAAATAAAAAAAATTTTAAAAGCTGACCTTAAAGGTTTGTAGTGTAAATAAGTCAAACATTGTACATAGAGTGCCAAGGACAGTTGTTAGGCATGGAGTAGATGTTCAATTAGTTATAGTTCCCCTATCCTTATTTATACTGCATCTTAAATCTGGGCCATAAAGCTGAAATTCTTACATCATTGGAAAAAAATTTTCCAAAGGCCAACTAATTTAATACTGTTATCCATACAGGTTTATCTATTTAGCTTGTCATTTCTAGTTCTTTAAAAAATCCTGAGTTCCATAACCAATTAAACTTGAGTGATTCCTAAGACAATTCAACCTACCCAATAACAAAGAATTAAATTTATGATTCCTTGGTTAACTAGTAATCAATGAGCTAATTAAATGCAGGTTGCTCATTATTAGTATTAAAATACATAAAACATCTTTATTGACTGGGCGCAGTGGCTCACGCCTATAATCCCAGCACTTTGGGAGGCCAAGGCGGGTGGATCACGAGGTCAGGAGATCAAGACCATCCTGGCTAACACCGTGAAACCTCGTCTCTACTAAAAATACAAAAAATTAACCGGGTGTGATGGCAGGCGCCTGTAGTCCCAGCACTTTGGGAGGCTGAGGCAGGAGAATGGTGTGAACCCGGGAGGCGGAGCTTGCAGTGAACGGAGATCATGCCACTGCACTCCAGCCTGGGTGACAGAGGGACTCCGTCTCAAAAAAAAAGAAAAAAAAAATATATATATATATATATACACACATACACACACACACGTATATATATATGAAATAAAATAAATCTTTATTATTTTAGGAAAAAGTTTCAAGACTCAGAAGTAATAAAAAAAAGGGCAATTACTGGTCATTTTGACATGATGTTTGTGTGACAGCTTAGCAAGTGGAGATTGAAAGTATATGGTTAGCACTCCCTGTACCTCTTCCTTTTGACCCCCAACCAGGACTTGGTCTCAGTATTAATTGTGGAATACATATTGTAGGTGGAGAAGGATTCCCAGTGAAATTAAGCAAACAGCCATAGGTGAGATGTTCTGCATCCGGTTAGGATGCAGTGAATTAATGCCTACTGTATTCTTATCATCTCTTTCCTCCAATGTCTTAAAATTTAATTTATACATCTTTTTAAGAAATAAATGCCTATGTACAGGAAGTGAATCTGTAAATATACACTTGCCCATATGTTTCGAGCAGGTGCCAGTGTTGTCAGAGTAAAACACTTCATTTAACTAGAAATCACTGATCCAGCAATCTCTACTTCAAGGCACAGCCAAGATAAGAGGAAGTAAACAAATTCAAAATGAAGACTGGAGCATAGGGAGTGGCCAAATTACGTAGTTACTGGTGTTACAAAGCACCTGCTATATGCTGGGAGCTAGGCTGCGAGGCATTTTACATCTTTTCTCTCCCAGAGTGTTTCAGACTAGCCAACATGGATGAGGTAGAGTTCACACTCTAAAGCTAACACGTATTATTCTTAGGGACCCTTGCAGTTTTTCATTTATTTTAGATGCAACATGAACATCTTTGGTACTCTGATTTTCAGCCAACGTCAAACTAGAATAACATAAAGTTGCTAACACAAGAATACTGATGAGAACAGGGAATGACAAGCCATAGCAAAGAGAAGGAAAGAAAAGCAAAAGTGTACATAAGAACTCTTAAAGCTGCATCAGCCAGGACCTCTCTGTGCAGGGGCCAGTTACCTTTCCCTCCTCAGCTAGCTCTGATGACATCTCATCCCCGCACACACATTTACCCTCCTGGCCTATGCCCTGAAGTTTCGCGGGTTCCATTATGAGGGCAACCAAATGTGTAATATAGTTTGAATGATTTCATCAGAATATCTTTAAAAAAAATGTTAAGTCCTTTCTATCAGCATAACGGATGACAGACTAATGGTTGTAATATATCTCTGACCAGTTTAGAAGTAAACTCTCCAGTGGCTTCTGAAATTACTCAATGCGAGATATTATCATGATCCAATATAGACTTTTTACAGCTGTCTATTGTTTTCAACTACTTAAAATATTGACCATACTTTTCTTCCAAAGATAATCGTTACTTAGACATTAATTATTAATACTTTTATTAACTAAATATAAAACCTTGAGAGCTAGATTAAAGACTCTGATTTGTAAATAATATAATTAGTATAAATCACATATCCCATTTCTGACTTTTTGCCAGATTCATCCAGCGCTAACTAAAAAAACAGATCTTTATCAGATGCCAAATTTCTAATGGATTTGATGATATGTGTTTACTTTTATACAGTATGTACTTTAAAAATAAAATTTGTATTATTTTACAAAAGTCATCTAAGTCCTAATGAAATATTATGCCTCTTAATGGCTGGTTAAGGGGCACTTAGTAGTTTACATTTTATTCCATGTCTTGAAAAATAAATATTTCAAAGATAGAGTGAATAGAAGTGAATAGGATGGAATTTCTTGTTTTGATCATATTACCTCAATTCTGTTCTGCTTCACTCATGACCAAAAAACATCCCAATATGGCGGTTGCAAGCCAAATAGATTAACAAAGGCTATATCTCAGGAATAGACTAAAAGTTATTATCATCCTTTTATCCAGCCATGCCAATATGAATCAGATATTTAATTATACTGTAAACAGTGAAAAACACACCTCATCTTCCAAAAAAACGTAAACCAGAAAATATAGCTTACATCAGAGCAAGTCCACATATATTGATCAGACTGACAAGGTAAAAGTAGAAGTACACATAGCTTCCTTTTGGACATATCTGTAAGATCAGAAAGCTTTCTGCCGGTTACAGATATTCACAATCAGAATTTGCAGCATCTAGTTTGGAAACTTAGATTTTCTGCTGCTCTTAGTAGAACAAACTTCCCGTGGTTTACCTCTCAACCGTCTAATAAGACATCAGACATTTTTCCAGAAACCACTCATGTGGAGATCTCTGAGCGGCCTTGAGTCCCTCTGTGTGTGTACCCTTCCCTCCTGTGTCCTGTCCAAAGTCTCACAGTCCATATCCATATATATATATATATATATATATCACCTTCAACATATATATGAAATAGTCACAGATGCCATGGATCCCTACTGTGTCCCCATATGCTTTACCTTATTTTCACAAGGTTAATATTACTCATATGTTGACTCTTATGTTGTTCCTTTTTTTAAAATTCCAATGTTTTCAGTGTTCACACCCATGTAACAAAGGCATATCCTCAGCTCCGAGGGCCTTTTAGACAAGTGTGCAAAGCGAGGTACTGTGACAAATAGACATCATTGTGAAAGATATAAAAGATAAACCAGTTAATCAAGAATTATATTTTGAGAAAGGTTGTCTCATCAGTCAAATTAACTTTCCCTGATAATTACATAATTAAATAATTGGAATGTTACAGTGCCTTTGTAATACATTGTAATAGTAAAATATATTTGATTAGAACATCTGTTCTTATCTGTTGTTTATGAGGATATTATTTTATGATTAAATGGGTATGACTACCTGTGCCACAAGGTTTCTTATGGAAAATGACACCAATCTCCATTACCGTTGGACTCCAAGAGTCTGAGATTTCTAGACACAAGATTTGGTCCTATGGCCATCTTAATATATCCTAATATAGCAAACCATAGTTGTTGCTGAAAGTTTGGAGGCATACATACAGATTATGTTGTTTATTTCTGTAATTAGCAGAAATCTCAGATAAGAGAATTCAAAATTAAGCAGGACAGGAAGGTCAGTGAGTTCAATACCCTTCCTGCCCACATATAAAGAAAAGGATGGTCTGAAGAAGAGATAAGGAACTTGCCCAAGTCCTGTAGCTTGCTGGATGGTCAAGCTGTAATTCCAGCCTGGGCAATTTTAACCAGTGTGTTTGCACTACTTTAAATGTGTTCTTAATCTTCATATCATTCCAGTCTATTAAACTACTTTTCCTTTTCATTTTCCCTTTTGGTCTTTTGTTTTAGAAACAGCACTTGATCTTTCAATTATACCCACTCTGGGGAATCTCCTAGAGCTGGATTTACCCTTGACTATACTCTCTGCTCCCCAGTGCACACACGTACACACAAACACACATACACACATGCATACACATACCCCACCCTCAGAACCATCTATTGACGAGATGGCTGGGTGAGTTAAGGATGCATGAGTTAAGGAGGCATCTGGTCCACCAATGGAAAAGTGGAGTACCATAAGCTCTGGGAATTTCCAGTAATGTTTAATCACTTCAGTGTTTTGAATGCTGTAATCTAGAGTTTACAGCAGTCCATAAAGAACAGGGTTGCAGAATCTTACCGTCAGAAGCGGGCTTAGAGATTTTGCATTCAAGTTGCAGAGGCTCAGCAATATTATGACTGCCCAGCATTGCCTAGAAAGCTGGTAATGAATAGCAGCTAGCCTTGTTGCCATAAAATTATTTGCCCCAAAATAAGAAGTGAGATTTTATAAATAGTTAGATAGGACCTTGTACATTTCTTTCTTACCCTGAAAATTACACCGATCTCCATTACCAGTGGACTTCAAGAGTCTGAGATTTCTATACACAATGTTTTCATTGGTTGAGCAATGGATGCTTAATGAAATTATTTTGACTTGTGATTTGATTACCTATTTCCTTTGTGGTTGTAGATTTTATAACAAGTGCTGTTCATTTATTAAATACATGAAATTTATTTTACAGCTCTATGAAAAGTTGCCCTGCTTCTGACGAATTTAGGTGAGTGGAATCCTTTGTATTTCACAGTACTGCACTGTGGTCTGGAAAGTATGTTTCAAAGAATCCTTTCTCTAATACTGCTGGAAAGAAATATTCCCTTTATTTTCAAATTCATACAACATTTTTTTTGTTTGCCTTCAACAGAATAATTTAAATATATCTAGTAATTTTCTATATAAAGCTTTAAAATCTGTCACAAACATTATCTGTCTTGAGCTAATGTAATTGAAGGTAGATTTTCTCTTTGTGCACAAAAGATAACATTACTAAAGTACATTTGTATAAAGTATCCAATATAATTTAGGAAAGTGTTCATTTGCTATTGCCTATATTTTGTGTTTAATTAAAATGTATCAAGTTTTATGGGATATAAACTCACAGCAAAGTTAGTTTCTTTGAAGACTGGAAGGCCAGGCATGGTGGCTCACATCTGTAATCCCAGCACTTTGGGAAGCCTTGGCAGGAGGATTCCTTGAGTCCAGGAGTTCAAGACCAGCCTGGATAAAATAACAAGACTTGTCTCTACAAAAAAAAATTTAAAATTAGCCAGGCATGGTGGCACGTACCTGTAGTCCCAGCTACTCCTGAGACTGAGGCAGGAGGATTGCCTGAGCCCAGGAGGTCAAGGCTGCAGTGAGTCATGATCATGCCACTGTACTCCAGAACAATCTGGTAGCCAGTTATAACTTGTACATTTATTGCATCTTCAAAATAAAGAAATTGTCCCAATTTTATTAACAAGGTATTGGTCATTGTGCTCTATGCAGTTTGAGAAAATTACATGCTCCCATCCATAACTTGCTTTAATGCATTCCGTAAGAAGCTTGTCCAGAGGAGAAAAAACTCACAAAAGTGTTCCTATTTTAATCATCATTATGATAATAGATAGCATTTATTGAAACTTTCTATGTGCTGGATACAGAGCTAAGCACTTTACCTTATCTCTTTTAATGTCATTGAAATCTTCCATCACCACCAGTTCTTGCCCAAAAGATAGAAAGAGGTTTATGTCCATGGAAGAGATAACTGCCCATTGGTAGACAATGTACCCTGTGGTAGCTTGATCCAGGCTAGCAAAATGCCAGTGGAGTTGCAGTCCTAGTCCATCCATGGTGGGGACACCTGGGAACCTAGCCAGCGACCAGGAGACCTTTCCATGTAACCAGGAGTTCAGTAGCAGAAGTGAAACCCTTTAAGAAAACCCTTTAAGAATCCTGTGTCTTTGTGGGTCTCAGCAACAGTATCAGTATGGCCTTTCCTGAAACTGAAATTTTAAACCATTTTAAATCAGATTCTCTTTCATTCTCCCTTCCCTTCTCAGATATGCTCCCAGAAAGCATTTTGAGTTCTAATTTATGGAAAATGAATTGATGGAGTGAAGTATTAAATGAGAAATTAGAAGCTCAGGGAATGTGGAAGCAGACAAAATGCTATTGTATTAAATATCTTTTCTTAGACATTGCTTACTCCTAGAATGTAGCTCCTATGAAAGGATAAGTGCGTTTGACATGAGATTTCTAGCTGGAGGTTTGGTCTTGAGGGCAAATGGATCCATGTTTTGGTTCACACCATTATGTCCAGAGAGCATTTGCTTTATGGATGTTAAAATATGTGGAGATGAGAATTGGCCCCTGACTGAGGTCAGGAAATTATAAGACACAGATGGTGATATGTAGTAAAAGCTCTAAAGATGATGCCACCTCCTTGATATTTGTCCATGAGAATGGAAAATGGGGGATAAGCGTAAAGGCAAAGGAGAGTCAAATGCTCTTAGCATTCTATGATATGGATTTGACTCCCTCTTAAGCAGTAGGTTGGTATAATATGAGAACTAGAAGTTGAGACCAAGGAACTCCTTGGAGCTAAGAGGAACTAAGCCTGCATAGACTAACAGGAAAAGAAAACGCTACTGCAGAGAGCCAGAACTGGGAATGAGGCCTCGACAGCCTGGCTGTCTCTGCTGCTGGCTCTCCGGGTATCCTGTAAGAGTGGAACAGACTAGGTATTCAGTCCTCTCAGATTCTTCCATAGCCACTTCCCATGAGACCCTTGTTGGGTCTGGTCTGTGAGCTTGAGGATCCTATGGGTGGTCTGTTCCATCACATGCCGTCTGTGGGTAAACTGGAGTCTCCTGCAGCCTCCTCAGGACTCCTGTGTCCCCACCCTGTGTGTGTGGGGAGGGGAAGAGAGGGAGTTGAGAGGGGATGCGATTCAGCCTTTCAAACTCTGCTCACCTTTTGTCCACAGAACAGCCTCGCACAGAGTCTGAGTGGGAGAACAGCTTCACCCTGAAAATGTTTCTTTTTCAGTTCGTTAATCTGAACAGCTCCACATTTTACATCGCATTCTTCCTCGGAAGGTAAGAACCTGACCCCTGCACACCTCCCCAAGCTGAGGACAGAACACTTAGAGGTCACTGACCCGTGGGTACAAAAAGCCTCCCTTAGGGTGATTTATACAAAGTGTCAAAAGGGAAGAGCATCCTCCTCCCTTCCCTTCCCAAATCTCAAACCACCTGGCATCCCAGGGAAATCATCTCCACTCAAAACTGCCTGTGCACATTTTGTTGCTAAGATAAGCAGAGGTAAATAGTTTGAGCATGTGAATGATGCATTGAAAACTTATGGCCTCTGTCTGCACCTGAATCAGGGCCCTGGCTTTCACACCTATGACAGCAGGTGGCAAAACGGAAAGGGGGCTGCAGCATGTTCTGGATTCCTGACTTCCCTGAAAAGAGAAGGATATCCTGACAGGAAAGGGGGCAGAAATGGGATGCCAGGGTAACTTTTAAATCCAGCAGTTATGGGGATTTGGGAAAGATTCCCTGTGTAGTGGTAATGTCGCGTGAATTCCCTGACTTCTGGAGGCGTTTCAGAGGAGACAGGAACCCAGGAAGGGCCAGGTATAGGGTTTTGGTGAGATCAACACAGCAGTCTCTCCTTCATTTCTAGCTATTCCAACAGCACAAAACTCTAGGAAAATAGTTCAATAATTTTTTTTAACAGCATGACTATTACTCAGAAAGATCAAATGTGTTTAAATCCAGGAGTTAAACTTCTGCTTACGCAGGCCAGAGCAATTGATATGCAGCAGAAAATGTTAAAAGTCCACAGCAAGCAGCAAGAACTGGCTTCTGCATTAGGCAGCCTGACAGAAAGGCCAGAAGAGAAATGTCCCCTGGAGAATTCCAGAAGCTCTGGTTGTGACAGATCTGGAGGGTTTCCTAATTCCCCCAGACCTACTACTTATTGTAGCAGTCACTCACATTGGAGAATGTGCTAAACTAAATGTAATATTCACTGAAAGCTTGGACCTAGAGCACTAATGGCTTGTTTTTCTTTGTGTGTTGAAGATTTACAGGACACCCAGGTGCCTACTTGAGGCTGATAAACAGGTGGAGACTAGAAGAGGTCTGTATTCTCCCATCATTCCTTGTTTGCAACAGACTTGCATTAAACAGCCTTAGGGCAACTTTGTGTAGATTAGAAACCAGACACCCTTTCTTCCTCTCCATTGATTCTGGAATTTCTGTGTTTGCTTATCTTGCAGTGCCACCCTAGTGGATGCCTTATTGATCTGTGTATGCAAATGGGTATTATAATGGTGCTAAAGCAGACCTGGAATAATTTCATGGAACTTGGCTACCCGTAAGTACCTTAGTATCAATAATTGAGAGGCAGCATTGCTCATTATTGGCTTTTCTAGGTGTGGCAAGTAAGATAAGCAATGCAGACTCAGCAATCAAGCCAGTGCGTGCACCTGGAACTAAGTGCTCACATTTAGACATCCAAAGGCAGCCATAAAATCATAAACATTGGCTCTTCTGGGAGATTTAGCACAATTCACGTGAACAAACGTGAATATTCTTTAAGGAGCCTCTGTAGGCCCCTAAGTATTGGATACTTGCTTGTGAGCCACTTTAAATGATACCTCTGACCTTTTGGGCTCCAGCATTGCAAGTCCTCAGCTATGTATGACACATTAACTACATCTCCACTCTCCCATCCCCATGGTAAACCTGGTGATAACATGTTGACAACAATGAGCAAAAACTTGCGTCAACTTGGTAAGGATAACCTTGAATTCTGCTGTGTTTGCTCAGTTCTGGTCAGTTAAGTTTTAATAGGGACATAAATCAACAATGCTTCTATTTCTGCTTTAATTCCACACCTATTGGTTTCCATGTCAGCTCAATGTCTCTGTAGAGACAAAGAAAACTCAAGGTTTCAGGGAGGACCACTCAGCCAGAACAATTAGCGGGAACTTGGTTCATTTCAGAAAGTCTTTTCTTAGCTCTCTGTCAGAACCAAAGCCAGTAATTTTCTGTTCTTAGATTTATTTTTAGAAATCTTATTCCAGGCAGGGCACAGTGGCTCATGCCTGTAATTTCAGCACTTTGGGAGGCCAAGGTGGGCGGATCACGAGGTCAGGAGATCAAGACCATCATGACTAACACAGTGAAACCCCACCTGTACTGAAAATACAAAAAATTAGCCGGGCATGGTGGCGGGTGCCTGTAGTCCCAGCTACTCGGGAGGCTGAGGCAGGAGAATGGTGTGAAACCAGGAGGCGGAGCTTGCAGTGAGCCGAGATCGGGCCACTGCACTCCAGCCTGGGGAACAGGGCGAGACTCTGTCTCAAAAATAAGAAGAAAGAAAGAAAAAGAAATCTTGTTCCAAGTATTTGATGTTTTCTATAAAACTTTTTAAAAATAAAACATAAAACAAAAATTATCAGCATTATGTTCTACATTAAGACATAAACCACAATTAAAATGTCATAGACATCAAGAGAATTATATTTTATCTTCTAGTAATAAAGACATAGAGCAAAACTGTAAAGTAGGCAGTTTGTCTTTGATATTCATCCCTTTATTTGCTTCATTTCCCATGTGTTTTGTTTTTTGGCACTTCTACTCCTGGATATCCTTCAACTTTTTCCTTGTACTGCACAGAACACAGACCTGCCTCCACCATCTCATTTCCTCAATGCTTTCTCATATTACAAAATGCACTCCTGAACACTGCTAAGGGTTCCTGTGCTAGCCTTACCAATGCCAGATGCAAGTTACTGGGAGTCAGAGCCCCTGTGGAGAGCTCAAGCCAAAAGCAAGCAAGTACAGCTGCAGAACTGCAGGTGTCTGTGCACCAAGAGAGGAAGCATTTTGTGGGTTTGCAGATCTTTAGGCCCCTGACGTCAGAGCATGCAGTTCAGCACCCATGTGGCAAGACTGCTCAAGGGTCCTAAATTAAGCCACTTAAGCCAGATACTCCTCAAGATGTCTTGGTATTGCCTTTGTACTGGGATATCCATTTATAGATATTCTCAGTCCTCTATTCAACCCTCACAGGCAATGTCCAATATGAGACAGTTTCATGAATGATTAAAATAAGTTCATCAGTCATTCTGTTTACTTGCTAATAGAAATACTTGAAGTATAGACTCCATTGTTATTTTCTTACCAACCTGAGGCTTTATTTCTTTGATAGCCTGTCCTGAATTTTTTCAAACTATGTTTCTATATTCAAACTCTCCTCTTTCTCATTACCTAAGTCATATGATCAGTTACATTTTGTAAGAATTTGATCTTTTGCCCAGGTTAATTCAGAATTGGTGGACTAGAAGAAAAGTACGACAAGAACATGGACCTGAAAGGAAAATAAGATTCCCACAATGGGAAAAGGACTATAACCTTCAGCCGATGAATGCCTACGGACTCTTCGATGAATACTTAGAAATGAGTATGGATATATTCTACTTTATTTTATTAATTATAAATTTTAGATCTCCAGATATATTCCACTAAACATATACTCATTATCATCAAGGTCCTCAGTGCATAGGAATTCCTAAGCCAAACAGAGAGGAAGGCATGTCCTGCTTAAACTATGCTACTCTTACATTTACAGAATCAGATTTCTCTAGAATCAAAGCAAAGCAATTTCTCTTAGCATGTATCTAAGACCATGGGCTTTGGAAGTAAATTATCTGGGTTCAAATCCTAGCCCTATCATTTATTAACTGTGAAACCTTGGGCAATTACTTAATCTCTCTTTATCTCAGTTTCCTCATCTTTAAAGTGGGAATAATAATAAGAGGAACCATTTCATAGAGTCTTTGTGTTGATTAAATGAGTTAATGCATGAACATGACTTAGAGCAATGCCTACCTCATTGTATACATAGTACATGTTACTTATATCACTATTATTCTCTTATTCTTTTTGTCTTCTAGAAGGAAAGACAAATAAAATATCTTAGATAAATTAAGTATATATATTTTCTTTCATTATTAAATTGAATATGTATATATTTCTTTTCATTTTAAGCTCTAACATAGGAGCGGAAATGAGGGAAGGGCTGGGCAAGATCCATTTCTTCTAAAGGAAGCAGTTTTTTCTGGGCAAATTTGAAATTTAAAGTATTAGTAGAATTGATACTTAATGTTTCTTAAATTGCGTATGTTCTAAGTATCTACTTATGTCTTTAGAGTTTCAATTATAGAATGGCAGAATGATATAACCTGGGGAAGAAATCAATTTGTACATTAAAAATAAAACTTAATAAAGATAATTCATTAAGAGAACTAACCATTTTGAGATCCCTTAATGGATTCTTCTCCCATAAAGAAGACAATGAACAATAATGTTGGTATATTGAGTGTTTAAAAACAACGTTTTATGTGGCTAGAATTTGGTAGTACTCCAAATACTGAAATATCTTTGCAGCACAGAACAAATCTCAGAATTATCACAAGCAGACTGATGAGTTCTAACTGCTCAAGTCTGTTCTTTTGTTTTTGCTATTTCCTTAATGACTTCCCCACTTTGTTATATACTTTAAAATGTATTCACTGAAGTATAATAGTGAAAAGGTGTACATAAGTGTAGAGATCAATTAATTTTTACAAATTTTCAGAAAAATGTAACCAAATCTATGTAGCTGAGAGGTTGGCAAACTATTGCCTGCAGGTCAGATTCAGTCCACTGCCTGTTTTTGTAAATAAAGTTTTATTGGAACACAGCAACTCCCATTTATTTACATATTATTTGTGGCTGCTTTGGCACTGCAATAGTAGAGTTGGGTAGCTGTGTCAGAAAGTGTCTGGTCTGCAAAGCCTGAAATATTTACCTTTTGGTTCTTTATTTCTGGGAAATGTTGCTATCCAGTGAGCTAGATCAAGAAATAGATTATTATCATTATCAAAGAAGACTTCTTTGTCCACTCTTCCATTTATTAAACCCTCTCTAACCACTTTCCTGACTTCTAATACCATACATTAATTTACCTTTGTTATTCTCCATTTAAATGGAATTGTCGAGTACATACTCTTTTGTAGTTGGCTTGTTTCATTCAATATTATCTTTCTAACATTCTCCCATGTTGCTACAGGTAGTAGAACTTCATTTTATTGCTGCATAGTATTCCTAGAATGTAGACCAGGAGCCAAATTATGAAACAGGCCGTTTGTCTTTGACACCCACCCTATCTTTCCTTAGTCATGTGCGGTTTTTTATTTGTTTGTTTTGTTTTGTTTTGTTGTTTTGCATTTCCACTCCCAGATGAGCCCCAACTTTGTCCCCTGCTGCTCTGACACAGCACACAGACCCCCATACCACCATCAATCCCTCAATCCTCCACATATCATGAAATGTACTCTTGAGCACTCTAAAAAATAATGTGCTAGGTAACTGCATTTTGACAAAAGCAAAGCCTCTGCCAAGCTTGAGTCAGGAAAAGACAAAGGCAAATTTACTTGTAGGAGTGAAGACATCAGTGTGCCAATAGATGAGCTATTTTGTGAGTTTGCAGATCTTCTAGGCTCCTGAATAATAATATACTATTATTGGCCAGGCGTGGTGGCTCACCCCTGTAATCCTAACACTTTGGGAGGTCAAGGCAGGTGGATCACCTGAGGTCACAAGTTCAAGATCAGCCTGGCCAATGTGGCGAAACCCCGTTTGTACTGAAAAATACAAAAATTAGCTGGGTGCAGTGGCAGGTGTATGTAATCCCAGCTACTTGGGAGGCTGAGGCAGGAGAAATGCCTGAACCTGGGAGGCAGAGGTTGCAGTGAGCCAAGATTCCACCATTGTACTCCAGCCTGGGAAACAGAGCAAAACTCCATCTCAAAAAAAAAAAAAGTGCTATTATTTATCCATCCATTCTACTGCTGATAGACACTTGTGTTGTTTCCAAATTTAAGCTCTTATAAATAATACCTTTATGAACATTTTTGTACATGTGTTTTGATTAACATGCGTAGATGTTTTTATTAAAAATTTACGTAAGAGTGGAGTTAGGAGGCCATAGATATGCATTTGTTTGTCTTTAATAAACACTTGAAAACAGTCTTCAAAACCGGGTTGTGCCAGTTTATACTCTGGCTAACAGTAGAACAGCTCCAGTTATTCCATAAACTTACTAAAACTTGTGTTCGTATTTTAGCCATTTGGGTTGGTATGTAGCAGTATCTCATCATGATTTTAACTTGAAATTTTATAATAACTAATAATGCTGAGCAGCTTTTCATATGCTTATAGTCATTTGGATAAACTCTTGTGAATTTATATTCAAGCCCATTTTTTGTGTGTGTGGGTATCTATGTCTTTTCCTTAGTGATTTGTGATTTATATATTCTGGATATCAATCATTTGTCAGATATATATGTTGCAAGTTAAATATCATTTCTCAGTTATTGGCTTGACTTCTCATTTTCTTATTGGTGTCTTTAAATGAAAAGAAATTTCAGTTTTGTTCTTCTTCAAAATTGTTGCCATATAAGTTTTAGAATCAGATTTCTAATTTCTATAAAAATCTTACTGAAATATTAGTTGGGATTAAATTGAATTCCTACATCAATTTGAAGATATTTGATGTTTTCTCAATCCATGAAAATGGTATATCTTTGCATTTATTTATGTCTTTTACATTTTATCAGCAATACTTTTGTAGATTTTAGTATATAGGTTATGTAAAACTTAGATTAATTTCTAGGCACCTTAGGAATCTTTGCAACTGCAAATGATGTTTTTATTGTTTTATTTTCTAATGTTTTGTTATTAATATTAAATATATAGAAATATTGTTGTTTTGTATGTTTGCTTATGCAAACTTGCTAGCATCTAGTATCAATTATAGTTGCTTATATATTTTTTGAGATTTTCTACCTGTATATACATAATTATATCATCCACATATAATGATAACTTTACATTTTCCTTTTTAGTCATTATGTATATATTTTTTTGTTCTTGCCTAAATGCACTAAGACCTTTTATATAATGCTGGATAAAACTGGTGATACTGGACATCATTGTTTCCGACCTGAGGGGGAAAATGTTCAGTATGTTACCGTTAAGTGTGGTGCTAGCTGTATTGTTTTGTACATACTTTTTATTGTTTCCTTAAAGAAGCTGAGAGTTATTATCATGATTAGTATTATATCATGTCATTTTTCTGAATCTATTGAAATGATTATGTGATTTTTTTAAAAATGTTACTAATATAGTGGATTTCATTGATTATTTTTTGTTGTTAAAAAGTTGTTAAAGTAACCTAGCAAACTTGGAAAAAAATCTCCACTTGGGTCATGATGCATTTTTTTAATTACCAAGTTCAATTTGCTGATATTTTGCTTCTGATATTTATACACAAATTCATGGAAGATGTTATAGTGTAGTTTTTCTTTCTTGTAATGTTTCATTCAGACTTGGGTATCATTTTTATGATAGTCCTTTAAAATGATTGGGTAATTTTTTCTCTTAAACAGTTTACATAAGATTACTATTATTTCTTTCTTACATACTTGGAATAATTTACAATGAAGTAGCAGGACCTGAAATTTTCTTCATGGGAAGAACTTTAATTATAGATTTATTTTACTTGATAGATATAGGACTATTTCAGTTTTTATTTCTTCTAGCATCTGTTTTCATAAGTTGTGTATTAGTTGTGTGTCTTTTCAAGAAATTTGTTCATTTCATCTAAGTTTTCAAACTTAGTAGCATAAAATTGTTTATATATCTCCTTATTAACTTTTTATATATCTAGGGTATATAGTGACACCCTTTCTTTTACTTATAACTTCATAGTTTG
This sequence comes from Rhinopithecus bieti, assembly GCF_001698545.2. Lineage (NCBI taxonomy): Eukaryota > Metazoa > Chordata > Mammalia > Primates > Cercopithecidae > Rhinopithecus > Rhinopithecus bieti. The sequence continues at coordinate 1,815,225 of NW_016808815.1, forward strand.
TGCTTTTCTCCCTTTTTTAAAACAGCACCCTAAAGGTTTATCAATCTTTTCAAAAGAAAAACTAACTTTGGGCTTTGTTGATTTTTCTTTACTACGCCTTTGGCTTCTGGTTCATTCATTTCTGCTCTTATCTTTATTTCCTGCCTTTACTCCCTTTGGGGTTAGTTTCACTTTTTTTCTCAGCATCTCAAGATGCTGATTTTCAGATTTTCTTTTTTTCTAATATAGGGATTCAGCGCTATAATGTTCTCTATAAATACTGCTTTGGCTGTGTCCCACAAGTTTTCATATGTTGTATTTTATTAGCAAAACATTTTCCATTTCCCTTGTAATTTATTTTTGACTATGCATTTTGAAGGAATGCATTAGTATCAAAACATCTAAAGAGTTTGGATATATTGCTGTCATTGATTCTAATTTAATTACACTGTTATCAGAGGATATTCTCTATGTTATTGCAGTCTTTTGATATTGTGTGTATATATATAAAGATTATATATATATATAAAGATTTACCTTATGCTCCTTTATACCATCTGTGTTGATATATGTTTCAAGTATGTTCTGCAGTTGGTTGTTTGGTATAATGCTCTATATTTTTATGTCAATTCAGCAAGATTGATTAATTGTGTTTTTCAGATCTTCTAAGTCCTTGTTAAATATTGTGCCTCTTATCTACTAGTTACATACTTGAAATCCACAAGTATGATTGTGGATTTATCTTACTCTATTTTTAGTTCTGTCAACTTTTGCTTTATATATTTTGAAACTGGGTTATTTTGTACATACAAGTTGGATTATTCTGACTTACTGTTGAATTGATGTTTTTATCATTATGTAAAGTAATTATTTAATGATACAACACTTTGAGGATGTGATGGGCAAGAGGCTGAAGAGCTAACCTTAAAACCTTTCAAAGGGCAGGACTGAGCCTCTTACTGCCTCTCAGAGCTAAGGAGATAGGGACCCACCAGGTTCTCAATCACAGCAAAGAAACAAGAACAAATCAAAGGTGGACTAAGCTTTACAAAAACTCTGTGCCAGCACTAGCCCAGCTTAATCTGTGACCAGCTTTAAGTGATTTCTCTTATCTGCCTAACATCACCAGGAGGAATTCTTTATGGTAGAAAAGAACATCACTAAGAGCGGAGTATCACAAATTTGTTCCTAAAGAGCTAGATAGTAAATAATTTTGGCTTTTTGAGCCAATGGCACAATCAAGGCTATTATGTAGACACTTTTACAGCAATTTAAAATATAGCCTTTTAAAATATAAAAACTCTTCTTAGCTCACAGGCAGTTAAAAAAGAAAATCAGATGATTGGTCAAATTTGGCCACAGGCCATAGTTTGCTAACCCTTGATCTAGAGCCTCTACATGTGTGGCATACAATAAAAAGATTACTAGGTATGCAAAAAGGCAAGAAAATGTGACTAATAAGAGGGAAAAGGAGACCCAAAGATGATTCAGAAATTGGGTTTAGCGCAGAGATGTTCAAATAGCTATGATTTATATATAAAAATAGAAGAAAATATTGACAAAATGGTTGAAAATTGAGACTTTTAAAAGAGAATTAAAATCTATAAAAATAATTCTAGAATTGCAAAATATAAATCTGGAATTAAGAACTCATTTGATATGTTTAATAGCAGATTGAGGCTGGATATGGTGGCCCACGACTGTAATCCCAACACTTTGGGAGGCCAAAGTTGTTGGATCATCTGAGGTCAGGGGTTCGAGACCAGCCTGACCAACATGGTGAAATCCTGTCTCTACTACAAACACAAAAATTAGTGTGGTGGTGTGCGCCTGTAATCCCAGCTGCTCTGGAGGCTGAGGCAGGGGAATCACTTGAACAGAGGAGGCAGAGGTTGCAGTGAGCTGAGATCATGCTATTGTACTCTAGCCTGGGCAACAAGAGCAAAACTCCACCTCAAAAATAAAGAAAAAAAAAATAGCAGATTGACTCAACATAAGACAGTAAATTAGTGAACTTGAAGACAAGTCAATAAAAAGAAAATCCAAACAAGCCCAGAGAAAAGAACAGAAAAACAGAGCAGAAAACGTAAGAAACATGCAAAACAGCCAGAAAGGCTGAAATATTTGTAATAGAAGTCCCAGAAAGGAATAAAGAAAGAGGAAAAGTGATATTTGAAGAGGTAATGTCCGAGAAGGGGTAAATTAAAAGGAGGTAAACTTATATATTAGAATATAAAACAGTTAAAAGTTTAACTAGATCTATATAGATCAAGATAATATCTCAAAATTATCATGTGATATGAACAGGGCAAAAAAATTGTAAATAATGATATCATTATGTAAAGTTTAGGCACAAAAATTATTTACATGATATATGCACTATGTATAATTTATTGCTATATGGGCATTTATGTGTGTGTGTGTGTGTGTGTATATATATATATATATATATATAAATGAACTGGAAGGATGCATGCAAAACTCATGTCAGCAATTGTCTCTGTGAAGGGAGAGGAAACCACTCAAGAGCAAAAATAGAGGAGAATTCAGTTTTATCTATATAGTATTTATTTTATTTATAAAAAGATATTAAGCAGGTATGACAAAATGTTACCAAGAGTTAATAGTAACATTTCCATGGGTATATGGAAGTTTGTTATATCATTCTTTATGCTTTCCAATATTTAAAAGTTTTTTGCCAAAGAATTTTTTTAAATTAATCTACCTCTATTGTACAAGTCTCTTCCCTTGACAAAAAAAAAAAAAGCAGCAGCTAATGGGCATTACACAGTTAATCACTTCAAGACCAATATCATATGGGTCACCTTTGTGCTATGTAAAAATGATTAGTTGGTTTGATTTTAGGCCATAATATTTAACTAGATAATGAAACTCATTAGGTATCAGATAAACAAAAACTACCAATGAACTAAACACATTTTCCTTTTAAACTTGCAGTTATTTTCAATATAAATACAACCTGAAAGAACTAAACTCTAGTTGCATTTTTCTGTCCATAACATCCAGTACTGTTAGTGATTGTAAGAATTATCTCTGTCAGTTTTATATCTACCTGATAGGTTTTCATTGTGTTCTGGCTTTTCTTCATTGTAATTACATGTCAGTCATTGAACCAGCATTATTTGATACCTGACAAGTCCTTCCCATACACAAAACCCCTGTAGTGAGTATGTAGGAAAAAGAAACATAAAGAAGTTGCTGTTTCTACTTTCATGAAGCTCACTGCAAAAGGGGGAAAAGGCAAAACACCACAAAATCAAGACAAAGTAAGTTTTATGGTGGTGAGCAGAGTTGTGGCAGCTACAGAGGAGGTAGTAGTTAATTACAATTACGGAAGACTCAAGAGGGTGCATTTGAGTGTACTCTTGAAGGAAGAATGACTACTTTATCAAAGTAGTCATAGAAACACTAAGTGCGTATATGATGTATCCCCATAAAATCAGAATCGGCTACTGGTTTAGCCGGAGTAGAGGATTGTTTGGGAAACCTGTTTTCTTTGTGGGGTGTATTTGGACATGAGGCTTGGAAGTTTGCTTGGAGTCAATTTACTGAGATCCTTGAATGGCATGGTGAAAAGTTTGGGATTTATTCTGCAGCCAGTGAGAACCTACTGAAATATTCTGTGTAGGGAGATGAGTGATGGGGTTGAACCAACATTTTAGACACACTGACAGCAGAATGATAGGGCAGGGAGCTGAAAGTTTGGAGGCAAAAAAAGCCAGTTAGAAAATCAGAGTCTGAACTCAAGTGGGGACAGGGCAGAAGAGGGAGAAATGAGAGACATTTTTGAAGAGTAATTGTCAGGACTAGGAGGCTAATGGTTCTGAAGGCTAAGCTAGCCGAGACCTGGTTTTTATGCAAGTTGATTCTGAAAGGAGGAAAGGAGGAGGGACATAAAAGGATAAATACGTTCAAGGATGAGGTTCAGAGATTGGTTTGGGGAGTGCTGTTTCTGTAGCATAACAGACAACTGGAAATTCCCTGAAAAGAGTCAGGGTTAGAGATAGAGAATTGAGAACCCTTATCAGAGAGATAATAATGAAGTCATGGGAGTCGATGGACTTACCAAAGAAAGAGAGAAGGCAAGAGAAAAATAAAACCAAGGTCGAAAGAGAAGAGAATGCCCACATCTATTGGTGCATAAAGAGCCATCTAGCACAAGCACCAAGTGTGAATGTGACCAAAGACAGGGGACACCTGGAGGTGGCAAAATAACCAAGATGAGGTAGATGGATTCTGCAGAACTCTGGAGCTACACCACTGAGATTAGAGTCCCTTCTTAGTTACTTGTTTTGGGCAAGTTACCTGACCTCTTTGTGCCTCAGTTTCCTTACCTGTAAAATGAGGATAATAGTACCCACCATATAAGGTTGTCATGAAAATTAAATGAGTTAGTGTATATGAAGTAATTAGAACAATGCCTGTTTTTACATAGAAAATGCTATATATGTGTAATCCTTGTTTTGTTATTGTTACTTTCTAAAATCAAATTTGTAAATATATTTTTACTATTTTTACAGTCATATATGTATATATACATAGTCATTCAAACAGCCAAATACTTTTCGTCCATGATGCCCAGTAAATTTTATTTTTTTATTTTCCATTATGATGACTGGTTGTTTTGCATCAGAAACCATCCCCTTTTAAAACAAATTTTATTTTGAAAGTTGCAAAAAAAGAGTAGTTTCTATACTTTACCTTACTTTTGATAATGTTAATATCTTACGTATTTATTAAAACTAGAAAAGTTAAGAATACAATGCTATTATCTAATCTACAGACCTTATTTGAATTTTGCATTTTCCCAGTAATAACTTTTTTCTTATTCACAATACTTCCAAGATCCAACATTACATTTAGATGTGTTGTCTCCTTAGTTCCTTTTGATCGATGACAATTCCTCAGTCTTTGTTTTTCATGATCTTGACATATTTGCAGAGTATTTGTCAGTAGTTTTGGAGAAGCTCCTTCAATTCAGATTTGTCTCGTGTGTTTGCATAATTGGGTTGGAGTTACTCATTTTTGGCAAGAATACCACAGAAATGATGTTATACCCTCCTCAGTGCATCATATCGGGGTGTATAACATCATTATGTCATATTACTGGTGATATTAACTTTGATCACTTGGTTAAAATGATGTTTTTGGCTGGGCACGGTGACTCACACTTATAATCCCAGCACTTTGGGAGGCCGAGGCTGGCAGATCACAAGGAGTTTGAGATCAGCCTGGCCAACACAGGGAAACCCTATATCTACTAAAAATACAAAAAATTAGCTGGTCGTGGTGATGGGTACCTGTAATCTCAGCTACTCAGGAGGCTGAGGCAGGAGAATCACTTGAACCCAGGAGGTGGAGGTTGCAGTGAGCCGAGATCGCGCCACTACACTCTAGCCTGGGTGACAGAGCTCGACTCCATCTCAAAAAACAAAAAGATGTTTTCCAGGTTCCTCTGCTAAAAAGTTACTGTTTTCCCTTTGTAATTAGTAAAAATTGTGTGAGGAGATACTTTGAGAATCTGCAACTATCCTAGTTTCTTCAGTATACTCTCCTTTACTAATTTTAGCCTGCTTTGATATTTCTTGCCTACAAAAGTTATTCCTGTGATGTTTGACTAATGGTGATTTTTTAATTTTCATCATTCCTCCTATATTGATTAATTAGAATTCTACCATAAGGAAGAGCCACTCCTTATCTCCCATTTATTTATTTAATCACTTATTTATATAAGTATATATTTACATCAGTCTGGACTTAGATACTTAGTCTTTGGGCTATAATCCCATGCTTTCATCATTAATATTGTTTCATACAAATTGTTCCAGATTTGGCTATTAGGGGTGCCTTCAAGTTTGTTCTGTGTCCTATTGGCATGTCCCCATTGTTTTTTGAGCATTTCCTTCCTTTCTGGCATCACAAGATGTCCCAGGCTTCTCTTGTATTGTTCCTACCATCATAGCTCTGGAATCAAACCTTCCTCCAAGGAACACTGATTCCTTTGGATAGAGAATGATATTTAGGATACAAGATCTGGATCCTAGGTCCAGATCTCATAGCTCCCAGGATTCCGTTGCTTCCAGGCCCAGGAAGTGCCTCTTTTTCCAGTCTCCTGGCCATCTTTCTGGAAGAGATGTCCCCTGTGCATCTGTATTAGGAAAAATGGGACTTAAGACAATAACGTATCCAGATTATGATCCCTTTGAAAATAGGAATGGAAAACCAATACTCTCTGTTATTTTTCCTTTTTTCTTTTCTAGTTCTTCAGTTTGGATTCACAACTATCTTTGTGGCAGCTTTTCCCCTAGCACCACTTCTGGCCTTACTGAATAACATAATTGAAATTCGACTTGATGCTTACAAATTTGTCACACAGTGGAGGAGACCTTTAGCTTCAAGGGCCAAAGACATAGGTAAGTTGGATTTGCATATGTTTTTAAAATAAATATTAAACATCTGGCAGGTAAAATTTTAAAAGCCACAAACTTCAGATTTTTTAATTATGGTTTCCATGTATGATAATTCACCTAATTTTTGCAAAGAATATTATATTAGTTTTAAATAATATTAGACAAGAAGTAAAGCTGCTATTTGGAAGTTTGTAATTTCCAGTGCTAGAGAATTTGTGCTTAAATTGTTTCTCAATTTGATTATTTCTATCTTAAGATTCTTGAATCTAAAATTTAGATTTGTTATCACTTACATTCTTTTTGAAACAGATCTTCCCTTTGCTTAACTTTGATTTATTCTTTCCTAAATGTTTGCCTGATTTACATGAAGTCTAATCCAGTGTTTCTAATGGCAGAGGTAAACTTTGGTATTTGACTAGAGATGCTGAGTTCAATCAGATGCAGCCCCAATGAGAGTTGCCTGAGATCAAAGTCTGTCTTTTATTAGTCTCTGCATCCAGTGCTTGGCACAGAGCAGGCAGTCACCCAGCCAATATGTGTGGAAGAGAATTGCATGTGGATGTTATTGCTAATGATGTCTTTTAACTTCCATGTGAAACAGACACACATTCTGGGAGCACCTACCCTGGGTCAGTGTGTCATGGGCAAGGCCCACAAAGATGAACAGAAGGCTATCCATACCCTTAAGGAGCTTCCGGTCTGGTGGGGCTTGACATTATGTGTGCTGATCCTATCAGATGGTATTTTGGTGCCTTATCATTGACCAGAATTCTCTGCCTCATGTCTGATCCTGACTATTAAGTCATGAGCATATAGACACTCCCATAGAAACTTCCTCAATGCCACGTTGTTTGCACAAATCCTTCCTCCTGGTTGCAACTGTCAGTATTTGGAAAGATGAAGAATGGACCCATGAAAAGGACTTTTAAAAATGAATTCCCATTTTTTTCATAATTATTACCTCTGCTTTGTGTATGGAACTAACACAACACTTCTATTTGAATAGGAATTTGGTATGGAATTCTTGAAGGCATTGGAATTCTCTCTGTTATTACAAATGCATTTGTCATAGCGATAACATCTGACTTTATCCCTCGCTTGGTGTATGCTTATAAGTATGGACCTTGTGCAGGCCAAGGAGAAGCTGGGCAAAAGTAAGTTTGCTATAAAACCATTATACAATTTCTATTTCCTAGCCGTTTTTTGAGGTTGGACACTCAGACAGAAGACTTTGCACTGGAGAATATGGAATACATACCCAGAAGGAGAGACCTGTGATAGGGAAGGTGGAATTATAATTTATAATAAATAATAACACTGTCAGCCAAAGAAAACATGTCCTCATCTACCAAAGAGTTGGAGGACATACAAGTCAGACAGGTTTTAGATGAAATCCAGTGTAAGAGTAGCAATTAATCATTTTCCCTACCCCCGACCTCTGCCCACTATGAATTTAGAAATGTGTGATATGCTAATGTGTATATCAAAAAAGTAGTATATGATGTGTGTATAGTGATATCATTTTATGAGTTTGCAAAAGGACAGTTACAGTCTGATTTACATTGTGTCATTATGTGTAGACTCTGCAGATCTTACATAGGAAATATGGAACTATGTACTGAGTAGCCAGTAGGTCCTCAATAAGTATTTGTGGAATAAGTAAGTGAAAGACTTTTTCCTGGGTATTGACCTGACTAATGCCTATATTACCCCAAGCAAGTTGGATGGACTAAACTCCCTGGGAGGGGGATCAATTCTATGGCATTGCCTCAATGGTTTGCAAAGCCAGGGCAATCTACATATGGTCAGATAAAGCCTAGTCAAAATTATAACACATCCCCTAGCTTTCATTCCTGTACCTTGGAAAAAGGACAAGAAGTCTTAACATACTTTCAAAATCTCTGTTTGGCTAAAGCCAAAATAATTAAATTCTTATTATGGGATTTAGATGTCTATAGGTCAGAGTGAGGTGTGTTTGGGGATCACAGGGTCTTCTTAATAACCCAGAAATCACCCTACATGAGCTGCTGTCTACTTACACAAGCAGCCCTGGTTTACTAGCCTGAGCCAGATTGATTTGTCCTCTGCAGCCATGGTAGCTGATTGACCCCAAGGAGTTGAGTGCCACCAAATCCAATCAACTGAACTCATGCAAACCTGGCCTGGGTCCAAGTTCATTAATAATCCTACGTAAATGGGCTAAGGCGTGAATGATTGAGGAATGTCATAAAGCTCACAATCCAGTTATTTGAAAAGGCTTCTATAAAGTTCTTGACTACTATAAGCATGTGGTCACCCACACTAATTATCTAGCAACTTTCAGTGAGCATACCATCCCATTTTAAGAGAAATTTAAAGACACGTTATTTTGCCTAGGCATTTCTTTCTAATTGCAATTATCGTTGACGTTCTCTGCTTGGCTTAGCCTAAAAAAGCTTACCTTCACTCAAACCATTTTCACATATGATTTGGTTCTCAAAACAGCCCTGGGAGTGGGACGTGCATTATTATCTTCACTTTGAGGAGCAGGAAAAGATTTTTAAAAGTTAAGCCCAGAATCACAAGGCAGAGTAACTCTGGGAGCCCATGTGAAGGTAGAACCTCGACTCACTCTCCATCTGCACCTCACAGCCCTTGAGGCTCTCCCGTAACAGTAAACCCCCTGGAGTTTCCGTCCCAGTGGTGTTTCTGTTCTTTCCCAAATTCAAATATGGTGAAATCTACCTTGTTTTACAGGGAACCAAAAAATAAAATGGGAACCTTTATGCACAATTGATAGCAAATCAAGGCTTTAGAATTTTAACAACATATTAGATTTAAGACAATGTCCGCAGTGATTAAAGTGTATCTGACAGCCTCCTTATATCAATTTTACTGGGCTCTTCAGAGCTTTTCTTTTCTTTCTTTCTTTTTTAACCTTTCTCTTTGACTTAGCCTTCTGCCACTTTCAATTTATATATCTGCCTTTTGTTTTCTAATCCCCTGGTCATTTTGATGTTTTCAAATCATTAAATTTATGTATGTTTCTTCATGAATCTTATTTTCTGCCCCACTGGCCACTCTATTACTTTTCAGGGGTTTTTTTTTCTTTTTCCCATTTAGAAATGCTTTAGAAATTACTTAACTCATAAGAGTAGCAGAATTGTCAAGGTATAGAAAGTCATAAGCCTTTGGGGTAGTACAGTGATTGCTGGCTCATCCCTTTCTTATGTATTAAAGGATTGAAAACAATAAGTGGCAAATGGCTTTTACGGCAGAATTCTCACATTTAAATGAGTGTGTGGTCATCTCAGAAGTTACGTGGAAGAGATATGCATCCTAATCCAAATGGCACTATCCTATATAAGACATTTTCTAGATCTTTCTTGGAAGTGCATACAGAGGCCATCTACCACTCCTTTAAGAAAAATGACTTTATATTCACAGGAAAGCCTTCCTTTGTCTGTTACTTTTTTCTTGGTACTTCTCAATTCTCCCTGATCATCAGTGTAGCCTCATCTCCCTCTGTCTCATTGAGAGCTGGTTGTGGGTCACAGTGAGAGCATATAGCATTCCTGCCAGTAAACCCAGTGATAGACATGGGCTCTCTACTACCTGTGACCTTCCTGCTATAACAATGGGTCGGTGAGTTGACACTTGCATGCCACTAGCTGAACTTTATACAGCAAAGTGTGAGAAATTTCACTTGCCTGAATTGATGACCACCTCGACTATTTGATTTTGGTAATAGATGTTGGCAATAACTAACAGTCTACAAAAGGTGAAAGGAATTAGTGAAATGCCTAGCATCCATTTTTTCCCCAATTATGGCAATGATATGGAAGGAAGACATACACAGCTGATAACTGTGTGTTCATACACTAGGTACACATTTAATGCTTTGCACTAAAGACACATTTTCAGCTGGGATTTATGACTGTCGTTACATGCATAGGCCAATGAGACAGGTGTTTTATTTAAATTTAAATTTTCTGAATGGAGTTTTGGAGCAGAACAACCAATGGACAGTAGCGTTAGTCTTGATAAAGCCTTGGGGCTGGTCTGTGAGGTAAGAGTGCAGGAGGGGTCATGAATATTCCATTTCAGTGCTGGGCCTTTTTTATTCACCAGTTCCCAGAACACCTTTCCCTTCCCACAGCTCAGATCTTTAGAAAGACTCTGCTAAAACTTACTCCCTCTCTGTGACAGGTAATCATCATCAAGGCACTCATTTATTTTCATGTCCAGTTCTAGACAGTTCGTAGGTAAGGGAGACATCATTCCGAATTACCTTTTCAGCGAGTAGTAGGGGAGGCCTGCTGCCATTTGGATTAAGGCATGTTACACACCCCCTGACCATCTGTTTTCACCTATGAGTGACTTGACAAATGGGCCCTTCAGCTTAGTTCATTTTTTTTAAGGTCATGATAAAGCCAGTGATTTGTCTTGAGAAAGGTAACACGCAGAACCCATGTGTTCTCAGAACTGTGTTCATGTCATCATTTTGGTTTAGTGTTCAGCACCTTGGAAAAATCATGCCAGACGTGTTAATGAAGAGAATCTGAAGATCATTATTTATTCATTCAATCAGTAATTATTTATTGACCCCCTGCGAGATGCAAGAAATAAATAAAATGAATAATCACCACTCACGTTTATCTTACTTATAGGCTAAGATCTGTATCACGTGCTACACATTCATCATTTAATTTAATCCCCTCAATGACCCTATGAGGTGAGAACTTCTGACACTTTAAGAAGTTATACAGATCAGGTGTAGTGACACATGCCTTTAGGCCCAGCTATTCAGGAGTCTGAGGTGGGAGAATTGTTTGAGCCTGGGAGGTCAAAGCTGCAGTGAGCCATGATCGCACCACTGCACTCCAGCCTGAGCAACAGAGCAAGGCCCTGTTGCGGGAAAAAAAAAAAAAAAAAAAAAGAAGAAGTTATATAACGTGCCATTATTACATGACTAGAAACCAGCAGAACTAAGATTTGACCCCAAAACCCAAGCTTTTGTATGTAAAACACTGTTTAAAGAAAAATGTATACAGGATGTATCTAAGTGCTAATTTCACCCAAAGTTTCAAACATTGTTATCTCAGTAAGTGCATGTGTTTGCCACAATGTTCAATATGTAAAACTGTTCAGACACTTGTAGAAAAGATGATTCTGAGAGTACTGCTTGCTATCACACTTTTAAAATGTCCATTTTCTTGAGTGGAATTATTGACAGAATGATTAAATCCTTGATTTTATCTACTCATTCAATCTAGAATGATCGATAGAATCTCATATTTTAGTTTCCTCCAGTCAGATCGATTCAATATTTATGGGATTCCTACACTGCGTAAGACTGTCCTAAGTCATAGGATACATAAATACCTAAGATACCTGCTCTGCTCCCAAAAAACTGCAGTCCAAAGGAGAGGGCATACATCTATGCTGCCAACTCTAGTACAAGCAATCTGGTAATGGTGGACTAAGTATAATGGTACTACAGAGAGAGGGAAAGGAGTGAGACATTGTGACTGGAATGATTAGGTTGTCTTCCTAGAAGGAGTGGTGTTTCAGGTGGCCACTGAAGGATAAATACCATTTCCACTTGTAAAAGAAGAGGTAGGGAATTCTAACAGAAAAGATAACGAGCAGAGGATGAAAACATCAGAAGCCTTCAGGGAATATAGTCCAGCATGACTGTAGCATGGGATATGAGTTGGGGAGAGGGGATCATATGCACACCAGTCATATTTGGAACATTTTGGGAATATCTATAAACATATAAAACCACTAATGAGGAACTGTGTTTATGTGTATCATCAACAAAAGAAGCTATGGCTTACATATAATTTATGCCCATCATGTAATGCTGCTTTTTACCTATTTCATTGAAACATTAATTGGAGTAGAGATGTTCTGTATGATGATTCTGCAGAAAAAGACAAGAACCAAAACAAGCAACTTGTTCCGATTCAGCATGCCTAGGGCTTTCCAGCACATCCCAACCTGAGTTCCGTTTGACAAGGAAAGGCCAGTTATGGGCATTTACAATTGCAGGGACGTCTGGGAAGCAGAGTCTTCGGGGAACTGGATACAGAGAAGGTGATCAGTGTCCTAATGGTAGAATTTGCTTCCTCTTATAGGTGCATGGTTGGCTATGTGAATGCCAGCTTGTCTGTATTTCGAATTTCTGACTTTGAGAACCGATCTGAGCCTGAATCAGATGGCAGTGAGTTCTCGGGGACTCCTCTTAAGTACTGCAGGTGAGTGTGGCACCCAGCATGGCTCTGCGTAAGCTGAGCTGGCTCCACCGTGGAGAGATTTTACTCTGAAGGCCCCTTCTGGCTGAGTGTGTTTAAAGCAGTGACTGTCAATCTCAACAATGCATTAAAAGCACATGGAAAATTTTCAAGCCTTCTCTTGCCCGGGATGCATCCCAAACCAATTAAAACAGAATGTAAGGGGGTGGAACTCAGAAACCAGGTGCAGTCAGAATTGAGAACTGCTGGCTTAAAGGGAAAAACCAAAAATATAGTAGTGAAGGTTATACCCTGGCTCCAGGGACTCAGGGACAATCTCCATGGGGGTTGAGTGACAGCTGTTGAGGGCACTTGTCTTTGTTCTGTTTCTCTCTCTTGCCCAGAATATATCACATCACATTTCTAAATGTTGAAGAACTCAGAAGCATGTGGAAAGAGGCCCAGTTCATTTCAGATTCCACCACAGTAGCCTCTGCAATGTGTGCTCATTCTCTTTTTCTCTCCCTCTAAAAGGAAATTAATTAAACTGTTCCTCTTGATGTGTATCTATACAAACACACATGAAGGAGAATTTGTTGAGCACCTACTCTGTGCCAGAAACTGTTACTCCATTTAATCATCACATCAGCTTTCTAAGTTAGGTAATATTATCTCATCTGACATGATAAAACCATTGACTAAAAGCTCAATGAGATTACTTGTATACAGCTCTTGAAGAGTCCAGATGGCACCTTTTTCTCTTAATACTTTGATGTTATAAGAATTTTGTGTGCTCACACCTGTAATCCCAGCACTTGGGGAAGCCAAGGTGGGAGGATCACTTAAGTCCAGGCAGTCAAGGCTGCAGTGAGCTATGATAGCACCACTGCATTCAAACTATGGAGCAAGAGCTTGTCTCAAAAACAAAACAAAGAATTTTGGAGATTCCCCATCATGACATTCTATGTCCTCCCTGTAATCAAAGCCACAAGGAAGAACAGCCATAGAGTCCTAGATGCTTTGACATAGGGACTTTTGTAATGATTCACTTCAATCCATCATCTTACAGAAGGTGAGGCTGAGGACCAGAAATGGTAATTGATTTGTCTGGAGAGATACAACAAAGCTAGAGTAGAATTCAAGGCTCCCAACTTTCATCACAGTGTTCTTTCAAGTAGCTTCATTAGTGGACATGCTGCACCATGTGGATATAACTCTCTCCCACCTGCCACACAGCCTGGAAAGGACTCTAGACAGAGTCATCGTAGTGAGGCTCCAGCATCACTCTTTCTGACATTAATAAATAATACTTAGGGATGGGAATTTTCAGCTTTCTGTGAACCAAAACCAGATGATTCTTCTTTTGTAGATTAACTTTGTAACCACTTGCTATAAAATAATGTGTCTTCTTTGTTCCTTCTCTTCCCTTTGCCTGTAATTGATTTTTTTTCAGAGAAATGGCACAGGCACAGAAACTGATGTTGAGACCTGTTAGCAGCCTAGATTTACCCACTTAGTCCCAGTCTAAGAAACTAGATCCTAGAGAGCAGAAATTGGGTTGGCCTGCTAGAACAAGTGACATTCTGCTTACCATGTGGCGAAGAGAGACATGAATACCCAGTGAGCCTGGGCAGGGGCAGTTCAAGAGGACAAGAGAGGGTGAGAGAAGGCAGGGGCTCCCCATTTCTGTGCAGTGACAGTGCACCCTCCACCCCTTTAAACACTCATGCCAAGTTCCCAGGTCTCATTGGCTGTCACATCTCATCAGATGGCTTATTTCCTTTCCCACATGGAGTAACAAGTAAGATGGGGAGAAAGACTGGCTGGAATATAATCTAGTGCCACTCCCTGTTGCAGTCTGGTGGAGAAGCAAGCAATTAAGCAACAGTTGATGCTTTCTTCAGTAGATTTTCCACTTGCTTGTCCAGACCATTTCATACATGAAATTACTTAGTAAACAATGTTAGAGGCATACAGAATCCTAAGTATAAAATGCTTCAAAATAAAATGCCAACTATTGTTTGGAGTTAAAAACTCTGTAATCATTTGAAAATAAGATAAAAATACAGAGTCTTTCTCCTCTTCTGCTTCCTGGCTCATAATTCTTCCTGCCTGTCCCACATAGTAACATAAAAGTATATTCCACAAATTATTAATGTGAATGGAGTTGTTGATGCTGGCACCATTAAGTTAAATTATGATTGTTTTGTTTAGCAGTTTTCTTAAAAGTCCCCTAAAGAAAACGTTTTCAAATTTCTAATTAAAATCACATGAAATAATATTTTCAGGTTTGTTTTCAGTCATATAGCAGGTGAGGCACTTGGGTCAGCTCTCGGGCTGAACACATCTAAACATGTAGAGAAAATTTAAAACACCTTCTCAAATGCATCGATGACCTGGGAAGAATATTTGCTATTCTAAGGCAGAAAGGAGTGGTACACAGAGCATTGCAGCCAACTTTTACCCAAAAGGAATGTGCTGAAGTGAGTGGACTTGAGCTTTCTTTTTCAAAGCTTTCCATGGTTAGGGAAAGTGAAAGAAAATACAGAGTCCAGGTGCGGTGGCTCATGCCTGTAATCCCAGCACTTTGGGAGGCTAAGGTGACTATATAGCTTAAGGTCAAGAGTTTGAGATCAGCCTGGGCAACATGGTAAAACCCTGTCTCTACCAAAAAATACAAAAAAATTAGCCAGGCATTGTTCTGCACACCTGTAGTCCCAGCTACTTGGGAGGTGGGAGGATCACTTGAGCCTGGGAGGCAGAGATTGCAGTGAGCCAAGATCGCAGCACTGCACTCCAGCCTGGGTGACAGAACAAGACTCTGTCTCAACATTAAAGAAAATATAGGAATGACCAGCCTGTAAGTATATACTTATATACTATATAAAACAACCATAATATACTCACACTAGAGTCTATTATACAGCAATAAAAATAAACTGCATGCAATAATGTGAATGAATCTTAGTAACATAATAGTAAAAAAAAAAAAAAAAAAGCAAGCCCTAGCAAACTATATATAGTATAGTACCCTTTCTATAAAGTTCCAAAACAAACTAAATAGTACAATATTCAGACGAATGTATATACATATAAGTTAAAGATAAAAATGAAATTCAGGGTAAATGAAGCGATTGATATAAGTTCCTGGTAATGTTTTAGTTCTTGGGCTTCACAGTGAATTTATGAGAGTATGTTGTATTATTAAAGTATTGCTTTAATGGAGTCACATGGATTAAAGTTCTCTGAATAGTACCTGGCCCCCAATAGGTATTCAGCAAACATTTGTGGAATTTTATGCTGATTCAAAAGTGATAGCTGGAGGATACATTAGGAAGGACTCTTCTAGTGGCAAGTGGCAGAAATCCAGGGTAAACTGACTTAAACAACAAAAAAATGTATTGGTTCAGGTAACTGGGAGATTCAAGGGATGATACGAACTTCAGTAATGGCTGGATCCCAGGCCTCAAGCAGTGTCAGCAGGATGCTGCTTCTATGCTGGCTCTGCTTTGCTTTCTTGACTTCCTTCTCAAGCAGGCTCTCTCACTCCATACAAGGCCACCAGCAGTCCCAGGCTTTTGCCTTCCATGGGCTTAGTGATTTTTCACTACGTGATAGTTCCAGCAGACATCTTGATGATGTCACTGATCAGGTCTGGCTCATCTTTTGAGCTGAGATCAGGCAGGTGGAGGGGGAAGTCCTAGCCAACCCACACAAATGTTTCCCCAGAGGAGAAGAGATATTGTTTTATCAGAAGAAAAATGCTGGACAAGCAAAACAACAGATATCTAGTATAGAGAAACTGTTCAAACTTCTCTCCTATTGAATGAGAACTATGTAATGAGAATGGAAGAGATTTTAGAATGAGAAAAATCATAGCTTGAATGCAACATTCTCCTGTGTCTTTATAGATACCGGGACTACCGTGACCCGCCTCATTCACTGGTGCCCTATGGCTACACACTGCAGTTTTGGCATGTCCTAGCTGCTCGATTAGCTTTTATCATTGTCTTTGAGGTAAGTTTCTTCAGCCAAATTCTTTATTTCCTTTGACATAATGAAGTTAGTAGGAGTAATGAATAAAAATAAGTGGTAGGGATTTTGAATGTGATTATCTATACTTCCAGAAGTAGTAGTGTCATATTATGTAACCTATTTTGATCTTTTCTTTTCTTAATTGAAATATTTGATTTTTCCAAGACATATTTGAAAGTCCATAGTTGGTTTGTAATGGACAAATCTGAACTCATTGGTCCTAAATGTAATTTCCTGGGGCTATAGTTCTTAAACTTTAAGAAAATGCAGTTTTCCATCCTCACTCCCAGATGTTCTGACATATCATGTCTGTCACTTGCTTTTCATGAGCTCCCTGTAATGATTCTGATTATAAGCATTCTGGGACCGTAGTTTAGAAACATTTGGAAAATATCAGCCCAGTAAGACTCATTCTTTTTTTTTTTTTTTCTTTTTCAACTTTTATTTTAGATACAGTGGGTACATGTGCGAGTTTGTTACAAACTTACATTGCGTGATGTTGAGGTTTGGGGTGTGACTGAACCCACCACCCAGATAGTGAGCATAGTATCTAACAGGTAGTTATTCACCCCTTGTCCCCTCCCTCTCTCCCCTCTCTATTAGTCCCCAGTGTCTTTTGTTCTCATCTGTATGTCCATGTGTACCCAGTGTTTAGCTTCCACTCTAAGTACATACAGTAAGAACGTGCATTGCTTAGTTTTCAGTTTCTACATTAGTTCACTTAAGATAACAGCCTCCAGCTACATCCACGTTGCTGCAAAGGACATGGTTTCATTCTTTTTTATGGCCACATAGTATTCCATGGTGTATATATACCACATTTTCTTTATCCAGTCCACCATTGATGGGTACCCAGGTTGATTCCATGTCTTTGCTATTGTGAGTAGTCCTGTGATTGACACATGAGTACATGTCTTTTTGGTAGAATGCTTTATTTTCCTTTGGGTATATACCCAGGAATGGGATTGCTGGGTTGAATAGTAGTTAAACCCTTTGTTCTTTGAAAAATCTCCAGACTGTTTTACACAGTAGCTGGACTAATTTACATTTCCACCAACAGTGTGCAGGTGTCCCCTTTTCTCTGCGGCCTTGCCAGCATCTGTTAATTTGTTTATTTTCTTTCTTTTTTTTTTTTTTTTTTGTAGGCTGAGTCTCTCTCTATCACCCAGGCTGGAGTGCAGTGGCAGTCTCAGCTCACTGCAACCTCTGCCTCCTGGGTTCAAGCAATTTTCTGCGTTAGCCTTCCAAGTAAGGGGATTACAGGCGCCATGGGATTACAGGCACCACCACCATACCTGGCTAATTTTTGTATTTTTAGTAGAGACAGAGTTTCACCATCTTGGCCAGGCTGCTCTTGAACTCCTGACCTCATGATCCACCTGCCTTGGCCTCCCAAAGTGCTGGGATTACAGACATGAGCCACTGCGCTTGGCCTAACTTTCTAATAAAAGCCGTACTGACTGGTGTGAGATGGTATCTCATTGTGATTTTGATTTGCATTTCTCTAATCTCCTTAGAGATTCTGGGCATTTTTTCATATTATTGTTGGCTGCTTGTGTATCTTCTTTTGAGAAGTAACTGTTTGTATCCTTTGCCTACTTTTTAATGGGGTTATTTGTTTTTTACGTGTTGATTTGTTTAAGTTCCTTACAGATTCTGGATATTAGACCTTTATTAGATGTGTAGTTTGCAAATATTTTCTCCCATTCTGTACATTATCTGTTTACTTCTTTGATAGTTTATCTTGCTGTGCAGAAGCTCTTTAGTTTAATCAGATTTGACTTAGCAATTTTTGCTTTTGTTGCAATTGCTTTTGAGGACTTCACCATAAATTCTTTGCCCAGGCCAATATTGAGAAGGGTATTTCCTAGGTTTTCTTCTAGCATTTTTATAGTTTGAGGTTTTACATTTAAGTCTTTAATTCATTTTGAGTTAAATTTTGTATATGATGATAGGTAGAAGTCCAGTTTCATTCTTTCGCATGTGGATAGCCAGTTATCTCAGCACCATTTATTGAACAAGGAATTCTTTCCCCATTGCTTATTTTTGTCAAGTTTGAGATTCACTTTTTCTGAATGTCTCCAATTATTGCCATCATTACCACACATATTGAAATATACTGATTCATATAGTTAATTTATGATTTTCAAATAGTTATCAGGATTTCCCAACATGATCATAAGCATTTTCCAATGGGACTGGGTTTTACAAGTGGTACTTCAGGTTGGGTATCATCACGGAATTATTTGTATTCAAGCATCCAAATAAGTATTTATTAGCTAGGACCCAAAATGGAATTATAAAGTAAAATCTGTCTAGCAATTGTCTATATTATGTGTCAATAAAAATGTGTTATCTATTTTCTTTCAGGGTTTAAGAAAATTGCTATAAAAATAGTTTGCATTTCTGTGGCTCTAGTCATAAATGGAAATTTCATATCTTGTCACATATATTAAAGCCAGATTAATAAAAGCCAAGGTTGCCTCTTGGTTTGGATCTAAAGTTTCCTAGACCTCTTCAAGACTATTCTATCACTGCTTTTTCCTTCACTGCAGGGAACCAAGAGAAGAAAATATTAAGCTGCTCTTCCCTGGAAATTAGCTTACCAATGGCACGATCTCTCTTTAAAGAAGATATTTTTAAGCCATCACTGTCTTAGAATTTTTCAAACAAAACTTATTGTCGTTTGTTTGGGTTTTTTTGTTTGCGTTTTTTATTTTAAGTTCCGGGGTACATGTGCAGGACGTGCAGGTTTGTCACATAGGTAAACGTGTGCCACGGTGATCTGCTACACAGATCAACCCATCACACAGGTGTTAAGCTCAGCATCCCTTAGCTATTCTTCCTGATGCTCTCCCTTCCCCCCCACCCCACCCCAACAGGCCCCAGTGTGTGTTGTTTCCCACCATGTGTCCATGTGTTCTCATCATTCAGCTCCCACTTATAAGTGAGAACATGTGGTATTTGGTTTTCTATTCCTTTGTTAGTTTGCTGAGGAAAACAGCTTCCAGTTCTATCCATGTCCCTGCAAAGACATGATCTCATTCCTTTTTATGGTTTCATAGTATTCCATGGTGTATATGTACCACATTTCTTTATCTAGTCTATCACTGACTGGCGATTTTATGCCTTTGCTATTGTGAATAGTGCTGCAATGAACATATGCATGCATGTATGTTTATAATAGAATGATTTATATTCCTTTCTAATAAGAGCCGTACTGACTGGTATGAGATGGTATCTCATTTTGGTTTTGATTTGCATTTCTCTAACTTCCTTAGAGATTCTGAGCATCTTTTCATATTATTGTTAGCTGCTTGTATATCTTCTTTTGAGAAGTATCTGTTTGTGTCCTTTGCCATACAAGTTATAGAATTGCTGGGTAAAATAGTATTTCTGCTTGTAAATCATTGAGGACTTGCCACGCTGTCTTCCACAATGGTTGAATTAGTTTATACTCCCACCAACAGTGTAAAGGTGTTCCTTTTTCTCTGAAACCTTGCCAGCATCTGTTGTTTCTGGACTTTTAAATAATCAACATTCTGACAGGCGTAAGATGGTATCTCACTGTGATTTTTACTTACATTTCTTTAATTATCAATGATGTTGAGCTTTTTTTCATATGTTTGTTGGCCGCATGAATGTCTTCTTTTGAAGAGTGTTTATGTCTTTTGCCCACTTTTTAATGGAGTTGCTTGGTATTTTCTTGTAGATGTGTTTAAGTTCCTTGTAGACCCTGGATATCAGACCTTTTGTCAGATGGATAGATTGCAAAAATTTTCTCCCATTCTGTAGGTTAATTGTTTAATCTGATGATAGTTTTGTTTTGTTTTGTTTTGTTTTGTTTTGTTTTGTTTTGTTTTTTGTGCTGTGCAGAAGTGCTTTTGTTTAATTAGATCCCATTTGTCAGGTTTTTCTTTTGTTGCAATAGCTTCTGGTGTTTTCATCAAGAAATTTTTGCCCAAGCCTACATCCTGAATGGCATTGCCTAGATTTTCTTTTAGGATTTTTATAGTTTGGGGCTTTACATTTAAGTATTTAATCCATCTTGAGTTAACTTTTATAAAAGGTGTAAGGAAGGGGTTCAGTTTCGATTTTCTGCATATGGCTAGCCAGTTCTCCCAGAACCATTTATTAAATAGGGAATCCTTTCCCCCATTGCTTGCTTTTGTCAGGTTTGTCAAAGATCAGATGGTTGTAGATGAATGGTCTTATGTCTGAGATCTCTAATCTGTTCCATTGGTCTATGTGTCTGTTTTTGTACTAATACCATGCTGTTTTGGTTACTGTAGCCTTTTAGTATAATTTGAAGTTGGGTAGCATGATGCTTCCAACTTTGTTCTTTTTGCTTAGTCTTGTCTTGGCTATTTGGACTCTTTTGGTTCCACATGAATTTTAAAAGAGTTTCTTCTAATTCTGTGAAGAGTGTCAATGGTAATTTAATGGGAATAGCATTGAATCTATAAATTACTTTGGGCAGTAATCTATAAATTACTATAAATTGATTCTTCCTGTTCGTGAGCATGGAACATTTTTCCATCTGCTTGTGTCCTCTCTGATTTCCTTGAGCAGTGGTTTGTAGTTCTTGAAGAGGTCATTCACTTTTCTTGTTAGCTGTATTCCTAGGTATTTTATTCTTTTGTAGCAGTTGTGAATGGGAGTTCATCCATGATTTGGCTCTCTGCTTGCCTGTTGTTAGTGGTTAGGAATACTAATAATTTTTGCACATTAATTTTGTATTCTGAGACTCTGCTGAAGTTGCTTATCAGCTTAAGAAGCTTTTGGGCAAAAATGATGGGATTTTCTAGATACAGGATCATGTCATCTGCAAAAAAAAGATAATTTGACTTCCTCTCTTCCTATTTGAATACCCTTTTTTTATTTCTCTTGTCTGATTGCCTAGGCCAGAACTTCCAATACGCGTTGAAAAGGAGTGGTGAGAGAGGGCATCCTTGTCTTGTCCCGGTTTTCAAGGAGAATGCTCATTGAGAGTTTTTAACATGAAGGATGTTGAATTGTATCAAAGACCTTTTCTACATCTATTGAGAGAATCATGTGGTTTTTGTCTTTAGTTCTGCTTATGTGATGAAATGCTTATGTGATGTTTACTGATTTGCATATGTTAAACCAACTTTTTATCCCAGGGATGAAGCCAACTTGATCATGGTGGATAAGCTTTTTGACGTGCTGCTGGATTTGGTTTGCCAGTATTGTATTGAGGCTTTTTGTATCAGTGTTCATATTGGCCTGAAGCTTTTTGTTGTTGTTGTTGTCTCTCTGCCAGGTTTTGGTATCAGGATGACACTGGCCTCATAAATTAGTTAAGGAGGACTCCGTCTTTTTAATTTTTTGGAATAGTTTCCACAGAAATGGTATCAGCTCTTCATTGTACCTCTGGTAGAATTCAGCTGTAAATCTGTCAGACAAACTTTTTTAAAAGGTTGCCTTAAGTTATTTGACTTTTCAAATAGAATTTTCCATTTTCTTTTTCTTTTCTTTTTTTTTTTTTTTTTTTTTTTTTTTTTTTTTTGAGACAGAGTCTCACTCTGCTCACTATGTCACCCAGGCTGGAGTGCAGTGGCACAATCTCGGCTCACTGCAAGCTCCGCCTCTCGGGTTCACTCCATTCTCCTGCCTCAGCCTCCCGAGTAGCTACAGGCACCCGCCACCATGCCCGGCTAATGTTTTTTTGTTTTTTTTTTTTTTGTATTTTTTTAGTAAAGAAGGGGTTTCACCGTGTTAGCCAGGATGGTCTTGATCTCCTGACCTCGTGATCCGCCTACCTCACCCTCCCAAAGTGCTGGGATTACAGGCATGAGCCACCACACCCGGCCTCCATTTTCTTTTAATATTTTGTTATTAACTATTTGAAAATATGAGAACGATGCAGAAAAGCTTCCTAATTTTGTGTCATCCATGCATCACTAAATTTATCAAGTTTTAAATAAAACGAAGAGTACTTAGCAGTATCATTTGAACATGATTTAGTCTCTATTTAATACTTTAGAACTGTAAGAACCTTTAAATTGTCATCTAGTACTTTATCGTTTACCATTATATAGATGAACAGAAGTGACAGTGATTCTAGAATTCCAGCTATTAGTGTTTCAAGTAAAGAATTTGTGACAGTTTACCAGAAAGAAAAAAGCTTCTTCCTGAAGTGATCATTTCCCTAGGCCCACTGATAATTCTTATAACCAAGATTTGTAAAGCACTTGACAGTCTACAAGGCATTTTTAAACATTTTCTCATAATTCTGACAATACTCATTTTATAGATGAGTGGAATGAGGTTCAGAGAAATTAAATAATTCATCCTCAGGTAGACAGAAAGCCCTTAAGCTGTGAAAGCTACCAGCTTCAACCTGGGTTTTGTGACTCCACAGTATACGTTCTTCTGGATCTCCTTTGAATTAATTATCTGACCATTCTTTTCCCAACACCCTTCCGGACTCCTCTTTCTATTCCTTAGGTGGTGCCATCAGACCAGTTCAGGCCTCACCTGTCCTCTCATCTTGCATTATACACACCTCCCCTGACCTCTTTCCACTCTCCATATACCCCGGAGGGTCCACATCCTTCTTCAGCCAACTCTCTAACCTCATTTAAGATGCACAGTAGACCTGACTCTGTTACATTCTCCTCTGTGTTTTTAGCACCTCGTGTTTTGTATAAAGCACCTCATTTCATATCTGATCCCAGACCTCCCAAAAGACCTAAGGGATCGAATGAGAAGAGAGAAGTACTTGATTCAGGAGATGATGTATGAAGCAGAACTGGAACGTCTCCAGAAGGAACGAAAGGAGAGGAAGAAGAATGGAAAAGCACACCACAACGAGTGGCCGTGACCATGTAGGTGAGAGGTGTGCTCAGCATCTGAGGCCACTCCAAGGTTGAGTGGGTGCTTTAAAATCCCTGAAGCAAAGCTTACCATTGTTGCAGTAACAGGGATCAAAATAAACTCCTTAGAAGCTTCCCAATCCAAAAAAAGCTTGTCTTTCACTTTAATCATTGCAAATTTTGCTTGATCTGCCCCTCCCACATACCTTCTGCAACACTCCTCTGCCTTCTTGTCAGACTCTGGCCTATTAGTCAAGGTCTTCAGGAGTTGGCCTAGGTGTTCCCTGAAACAAAGCTTCCTCTCTCTTTTCCTCCAGCCGGGCTGTTTTCTTTAGTATCGCCAGGGAAATGTGCCCCTTCTTTCTGGGTGGGTGGGAGGCAGACATTAGCAAAGAGAATTCTTCCTGAAAGTCTCAGCAGCCAGAGACTAAGGTGCAACAGGGCTCTCCTGGGCTGCAGGACCAGTAACTGATGAAGAATTTCTTCTGGCCCCACCACTACTGGCTGCTTTCTTCCCAAACAGGTCATTTCTAATTTTTGCTTGAAAGCATGGTATCTGCCTGTCTGTCTCTGTTTCCCCAATAGTTGGCAGGATGTCATGTTGCTTCAGACTGCCCTTCTGACTCAGTCTGTTCACCCATAAAGCAAGCATAAAAATGTTTATACCATCCCTGACTCCGTTTGGGGTTACAAATTCTTTGAATGCCTTTGGTGCATGGTAAGTACAAACCATCACACATCATGTTTTAAAGCAATTGTGTAAACATCAGATCTTTATGCCTTCTTTTCTCTTTCCAGAAAATAGTCCCTTTCCAGGCCAAGCACCTGAATTCTGTTTACTTATTCTGGCTGTGCAAAAGCACACTCAAGTGAATGACTGAAAATGCAACCGCAGTGCATGTTGCAGATATCGGCGGCCGCAAGAGGGTCAGCATCCAGTAGAGGACTGGTGTTGGAGTCACAGTGCTGTGAAATCACGTTGCAGTCCAGTGCACAATTGCTATCTATCCATAGACCATTCTTGACCAAGCAAGCATGCACATGTGGGCAGTTACATTCTCAAGTTTTTAAAATCAAGGGGAACTTGTATACTGGGCCTGTTTTTCAGCCTGTTTGCTACCTTTTTTGCATTCTATCCCATGTGAATTTTACGGACACTGGGCTAAAAAGGGTATTTAGACACATGGACACACATTCCTAGAATGTCATCATATGGTCCTAATTCCATGTCACCAACAACACAGACAAGACCCTGTTTACAACTTTTTCTTTCCTTTTTTTAATTTTAGACCTTTCTGAGAAGATTATTATATATGACATATCTATAGCTATGTGTATGGCCATAGATGTATTTCTGTGTGTACATATGTATAGTCATGTATTCCTGCATATGTACATACAAATACAGAGATATATAAAGTACATAGAAATTCCTTACTTGTAAATAGCCAAAAACTACTGACATGAATGATGAATTTTCACATTTAAATAGTCATCAACATGAAGCCATGACTAATGCTTGTATAATGTGATGCAATAAAATTTAAAATAAATTTATGCACATGGAATATTTTCAGCTGGCTCTTCTGAAATTCTGTTGTCTTTTTGTCCCAAAGAATAAGAGGAATCACAGAATCAGTGGAATCTTTAATGTGAGGAGAATATCTGAGGGACTTTGCAGGAAATCAGAGGTTTATTGAATAAATGCATGCAAAAACAAACAGTACAGCCAAATATCAGCATATGTTTCTGAAGAACTTTTTCCCCAATCTTGACGGTGGAATATTTTAAATATAAGCCATAATGAATATGCCATAATTTGAGGATTTGATAACCTACCCAATTTTATAAGTCCTCATAAGACTAGAATATTAGAAATATCCTACTTCAACACTATAATCTTCATTTAAACCTCAGCTGTCCGCAATTAACAATTGCAAAAATACAGAACTAACCTAAGTGCCCATCAACCAACTAGTGGATAAATAAAATGTAGTATATATACCATGGACTAGTAGTTAGCCATAAACAGGAACAAAATAATGTCTTTTGCAGCAAAGCTAGAGGCCATTATTGTAAGTGAAGTAACTCAGGAATGCAAAACCAAATATCATATGTTCTCACTTATAAGTGGGAGCTAAGCTATGAAGATGCAAAGGTATAAGAATAATATAATGGACTTTGGGGACTCCAGGGGGAAGGGTGGAAGGAGGGTGAGTGATCAAAGACTGCATATTGGGCATAGTGTACACTGCCTGGATAACAGGTGCACCAGAATCTCAGAAATCACCATTAACGAACTTATCCATGTAACCAAAAACCACCTGCATCCAAAAAAAAACTATGAAGATAAAAAACAACAACAAAAAAGTTTTTTTAAAAAGCCTCTGTTGTCTGGATCACTCAGGAATGTAGTGATTCCAAACAGTTATCCAAATAGTTAGCAACCAGGCTGGGCGTGGTGGCTCATGCCTGTAATCCCAGCACTTTGGGAGGCCAAGGTGGGTGATTTGAGGTCAGGAGTTCAAGACTGGCCTGGCCAACATGGTGAAACCCTGCCTCTACTAAAACTACAAAAATTAGCCAGGCATGGTGGCGGGCACCTATAGTTCCAGCTATTTAGGAGGCTGAGGCAGGAGAATCACTTGAACCCAGGAGGTGGAGGTTGCAGTGAGCTGAGATCGCGCCACTGTACTCCAGCATGGGCAACAGAGCGAGACTCTGTCTCAGAACAAAGCAAGACAAAACAAAACAAATAGCAAGTAGGGTTAACCTTTAAACTAGCAAAATATATGTTGCCTGATTTTTTAAAGTGGAAACCTGTCTATAAATGCCATATACTTTCCAGATTTCTTATAGAAAGGAAATCGTATCCTTCCATTGATAATTCAGTGGCATCGCTGTAAAACTCCAACTTCTCTACAAATGTGTCTACCAAGCCTTGACCCCTGGGCTCCCCTAAAGCCTCCCATTGCACAGTCTGCCCTACTCACTCAGACTCTTTCCCCTGTGCAGTATTCCTCTCCTAGGACATGCATATCCATCTTACAGCCCCAGATAGCTTGTAAGTGACTGTATTAGTCTGTTCTCACGCTGCTAATAAAGACATACCCGAGACTGGGTAATTTATAAAGGACAGAGGTTTAATTGACTCATAGGTCCACATGGCTGGGGAGGCCTCACAATCATGGCAGAAAGCGAGTGAGGAGCAAAGTCACATCTTACATGGTGACAGGCAAGAGGGCTTGTGCAGGGGAACTGCCCTTTATAAAACCACTAGATTTTGTGAGACTTATTCACTATCATGAGAACAATATGGGGGAAACCGCCCCCATGATTCAGTTATCTCCACCTGGTCCCGCCCTTGACACGTGGGGATCATCACAATTCAAGGTGAGATTTGGGTGGTGACACAGCCAAACCATATCAGTGACAGAGGGCAAGAAATCCACCTTCCCCTTCTCCTTCCCCTTCCCCATTGCCCAACAGTGTGATGCCTTTACACAAGTTTTCAGTGCTTCTTAAATGACTCTAAAAGGGAGACAATAACATGTAATCAATTTAAATTCACTTTCCTGTAACTATATATTTCAACGTGAAAGAACTAAGGGTAGGACCTCAACTTCATATAATCCTGTACTCTAGAGAAGGAGTTAAAGCTACTCAGATCACATGTGATATGTAAGTGCCAGTTACTGTTTTTCCAAAACAGACATTGAGTAATTTCCCAAGTTGCCCATTGACTGTCAGCGTTTAGACACCAATTTTATAACATTTTCAACAAAAAAAAATTAAAGAAGACTTGCTTAACAATTCTTTTAGTGGTTAAAACCACATGAGTGGTTTTAAATACTTAACTGTTCAATTTAGATTCCACTAATCCCCTGGCAGGAAAGAGTAAATAGTAAAGCTGTTACCAGTGGGTCGCAGCTTGCATAAACGTTAGCCCCCAATGAGGCAATCTTGAACCTTCATTAATTCAGACCTCACTAATTAGGAAGTTGTGATCATTTGGATAGACTGAGGTCCATTATACAAAACAAGTTCTATGAACAAAGTAAAAGAAATAGTCCAATCATTTTGTGTGTGAGAGACGGAGTTTTGCTCTCGTTGCCCAGGCTGGAGTGCAGTGGCGCAATCAATCTCGGCTCACTGCAACCTCTGCCTCCCAGGTTCAAGCGATTCTTCTGCCTCAGCCTTCTGAGTAGCTGGGAGTACAGGCACCCACCACCATGCCTGGCTAGTTTTTTTGTGTTTTAAGTAGAGACGGGGTTTCACCGTATTGGCCAGGCTGGTCTTGAAGTCCTGACCTCAGGTGATCTGCCCGCCTCTGCCTTCCAAAGTGCTGAGATTACAGGTGTGAACCACCACGCCTGGCCCCAATCATTTTTTTAAATATTTATTACTATTTTATTGACGCAAAACTTCAAAAACTTGTACTCAAGGATGTATTCCTAGATAATAAAAGCATAAAATAAAAGTGTTTGCTTTGGGGTATGAGTGAGAAGGGATAAACAGGCATCTGAGGTGCTGGCAATGTACTATTTCTTAACTTGAGTAGTCGTTCTACAAATCATTTTTAAAAGAATCATTTATATAACATTTATTTGCTAATTATAAACCCAATTTTTATTTTTTCCTACTAATTTTCATGTAGTCCAGTATTTCTCAAACTCTACCATACGTCAGAATCACCTGGGCCCTACCGCCACCACCGTTTCTGATTCAGTAGGTCTATGGTGGACCAGGAAATTTCAATTTTGATAAAGTACCTAGATAATGTTGATTCTATTAGGAGGGGGCCACATTCTGCAAACTACTGATCTAATCAATATCTTATGGCCATAATTTGAATCACTTTAAAATACTCTACAATTCAAGCTGAGTTTAATTAATTTTATCTGATTGTATAATATTTTAGTGAATTACCACCCTGGTAGAAAGGCAGGTGGGCAGCAATTTCAAACTGTAATCTTAGTTACAGTAGCAATTATCAGTTAACCATATCATTCAATACAGATCACTGCTGTGCAGGCCTCCCAGCTGGGTGGAGCACCGGGTGTTTCTTGATGGGTTGGGTCAGTGCCACACAAAGGTCCTTCACCTTGGCCTGCATTTTACATTAACCCAGAACACTGAGAATAACTCTTCCCAAGTCCAACCAGCACCCTTGCCAGTTTAGGAATGAGTTTACATCAACACGTACAACAGAGCAACTCTATTCCGATTATGGGCTCTGGAGTCAGATAAAACTAAGTTTGGATCCAAGGTGTAAGACAAAGGACTTAAGTTTTCTAAGATATAGTTACTTCATGGGGTGGACACCATGGTATGCTGCCAAGGTCCCTCTTCAATGAAAGATGTCTTGCCCAAGCTTTTGGGAGTGCTGTTGGCAGACTCCCTCCAGCTCTCAGGCTCCTCCAGACTGTTTCATTGCAGAGGGTCACCTGGTCTGAGACCTGCCCCTTCCTGTGGCAGCCCACATCAATGACTAATGGATGCACAAATATGAAAGCCTGGCAATATTAGGACAATTGTGAAGGGCTCCCTCACTTCAGAGCTCTCTTTGGGGAGACTCTGCTTGAGCCTGCATTGCAGCTCAACCTCCACCTCTACCCAAACCTGCTTCCCTCTTCTTTCTTCCATAGGTATTGATCCTAAATAAATGCCAAGCACACTACCCTCCATATTAGAGTCTGCTTCCCAGGGAATCAAGCCTGCAACATTTTTTTTTTTTTTTAAAGTGGACAAAAACTCTAAGATGTGGGAATCCTACGGATTCGCTCATTCATTAAATATTTATTGAGCCAGCCAGTTCTGTTCTGGATGCTAAGAATATAGCAGTGAACACAGATGTCTAATTTGAAGGGAAATGATTAGGAAGAGCATCAAGGTTGAAATCAATAATTAGCTACAGTATCGATTTACTACTTGATATAAAAAGAGAATAAGAATAGTATCTCTTCCTCTCATCACTACTCCCCATCCGCCTTTTTAAAATTGCCTCAGCTTGTAATATTCATATTCTATTCTGCAACCATAGATTCTTGATTACCTAAGCAGGTCTCAGCCTGATTGAACTTTACTGCCACGGAGATTTCCTTGCCTACCTCCATGCTGCCCTTGGGAGCTTGAAAGTCATTATACTGTTTTTCCACTACCCTGGGTTGTAGAAAATTGTGAGGCTCTTTAAAGACCTATTCCCCTAGATACCTCAGGCAGCAATTTCTTCTTCTAATGCTCACAAAACAAGGTAAAGTCTCTCTAACTTCCCAAGGCCCTGTGCCCGCTTAGAAACACCACCCAGTTGTGTCTTTCCTAAGGTCTTGTGACTGTAAGCTCTATCCAAAAGATGGGGAACAGATTTTGTCAGCTTTTAAATTCCACAAACCGATGGTGGTTTGCTGCCACCATCCCAGAGCTCAACATATGGTGTTAGGACACAGAGAACCAGTGGGAATATAGTTCTCAGAGACTTGATAATACATTGGTGCTCACCTGGGCCCGCCAACTTTCCCAGCACAGGAAATCCATTTCCACTTTAGGGTTGGGGAACCTAGCTCCTACCATTCAAGCTGTTTTATTATTGTCAACATAAGAGGCTAAACTTTGGATCATTGGTTAATGCTCTGAATATCCCACCACTATCCTTTCCTCTGAACCCTCTCACACTCTTCTCTGATTGATCACTTCACTTGTAGACTCCTTTCCCACCTCATGGGGCCAGACCCTTGCCTCTCCAAAGGGATATAAAACAAGGCATTCCTTGAATCCCTCCTACCATTTATTTTCAGTCTTGCTCTTCCTGGGCATCCTGGCTTCCACCCAGTGTTATATAATGATGCCATGCTTGGTTTCAGCAAAAAGGCAGAGCTATGTATTTATCTCTCCTCTTAAATTTCCACCTCTCTCATCTGTTTCCTTTTTTTCTCTGTCCACTTCCACAACTGGTCTTGTTATAAATTGCACGGTATTTTGTATGTCTTATTTACTAAAATGTCATGTTTCTACTGTGACTTAAATGGGTGAATAGGAGGCTTTATATTTCTGTCCCATTCTGTGACTTTTCTCTGTAACTCAGAGAACTTCAATTAAAAAAAAAACTCTCTAACCCAAAGAATGGCAAAAAAAGTTTGTAATTTATGTATCTAAGGGGCTTATATCTTAAGTATATTAATTGCAAGTCTCAAATGTAAAATTCTGAGAACTCTTACAACTCAATAGTTTAAAAAAAAAAAAAAGAGACAATTTAAAAGTGGGCAAAGGATTTGATTAGACATGTCTCCAAAGAAGATATACAAATGGCCAGTAAACATGAAAAGATGGTCAATGTCATTAGCAATCAGGGAAATGCAAATCAAAGTCACAATGAGATAGCACTTCACATGCATTACAATGGCTGTAATAAAATATACAGATAATAAGTGTTGTCCATGTGGAGAAATTGAAACCCTCATACACTGCTGGTAGGAATGTAAAATAGTGCAGCTGCTTTGGAAAATAGGCTGGCAGTTCCCAAAATGGTTAAGCATAGAATTTCCATATGACCCAGCCATTCCACTGCTAAATATATCTCCCAAAGAACTGAAAACATATGCTCACATAGAAACTTGTACACAAATGTTCACAGCAACATGTTTCTTAATAACCAGTAAGTGGAAACAACACAAATGTTCATCAACTGATCCATGCATAAATAAAATATGGGATGGGGTTTCTTTTGGGGGTAATGAAAATTTTCTAAGATTGTGTTGATAATTGTACAACTCTGTAAATAGAAAAACCATTTAGTTGCACATAAATGAGTGAGTTGTATGGCATGTTAATTGTGTCTCCGTAAAACTATTATGCAAAAACAAAAATCTCTCACTGTCCTTCAGCTTTCATGTGTTCTGCTCATATTATTGTATTTTGCATGTTGCTTTGAAATTGCCATGTGTGATGGATATCTCCTCATACCTCCACAACCCAGGATTGAACAAGTTAAAAGAATCATAACAGAGCTAGACTTCCCTGACTGCTACAAAACCATTGAAATTCTGGGTAAAATGTTACAAAATAAGCATTTTAAAGCATAGTCAAATTTATAAGAACAAAAGAGAAGCTCCAGTCCCAGATTTGAAAAGGAAATCAAATCATAGCAATGAAGCCAGGAGATGTTGAGGAATAAGTGCAGATGTAGACTTGCTGAGTTCTTCTGTTTTCATGGGAGGAAAAATTAGGTTTCTGCCTACAGAATGTAAAGAAGCTAGAATTTGATTCCAGGTATCACCACAAGCCTGACATCTTAAAGAACAGCCTGATCAATTAAAAGGGGGTTTTAAAAAATATACCAAAAAGCTTAATGAAGTATTAAGAAAGTTTGCTTCTAGCCAACTCTTTGGATGGAAAACAAACAAAGTTACTTGAGGCATCAAAACTTAAGTTTTGTGCCATGGGTCTAGGATGCAAATTTATATTATGAACCTAAGAGAAAAGCCCTAACTTGAGATGATAATTTAAAGTTATTTGAAGGCCATTGAAACAACTAGGGCACAGCAAAATCTAATTTAAAACTATGTAGGGACTTTCACTAACCACAGCTCAAGGAACTGTCACTAGAAGAAAATGCAGCCTCTTCTGAAGATAAACTCCCAGATAAAAATGATCAATTACATAATAAAAGGAACCACCAAGACAGAGACTATGCAAAAGAACTAATAAAAGAACTAGCACCCCAGTAATTCCAGATAATATAACAAAATTAAAGGGTCATAAATATGGTTAAAATTATTGAAGTGATAAAATAATGACTGAAAATAATGAAAAAATCCAAAATTATGAAGAAAAGAATAGCAAATTTTGAAAAGAAGCATATCTAACTCTAGAAATGAAAAAAAGTTAAGTCACTGAAAGGGAGAACTGTATGGACAAATTAATAGCAGATTTAGAAACAGCTGGAGTGGGAAATGAGAGAAAATATCTGAGAAAATTGTCCAGGATGCATCACATAAATTCGAAAAGATGGAAAAGATGAACCAAATTAGGAGATATGAAGGACAGGATTTAAAAGGTACAACATACATCTAACAGGAATTAAAGAGGCACAGAATAGAAAAAATATGGGAAAGCAGAAATATTCGAAGAGATAATTCCTAAAACATTTCCAATATTAAAGGTATGACTCTTTAGACTGAAGAAACTAAAGTCCCAAGGAGGACATAAAAACAAATTCATACCCAGACCTACTGTGGCAAAACTAGATAAAAAGCATAATAAAGAGTAAATTTTAAATGCACTTACAAAGAAAAGAGAGATTACAGTTGCCCCTTGGAACAACACAGGTTTGAACTGGAAGGTTCCACTTGTACATGGATTTTTTTCATATGAATGCAGATCGAAAATACACCAAAAATGAAGTATTTGCAGGAGGTGAAACTTGCATATATGGAGAGTCAACTTTTTGTACACACGAGTTCTGCAGGGCTGACTACAGGACTTGAGTATGCGCAAATTTTGGTTACGTTGGGAGTCCTAGAATGATTTATCCACATATATTGAAGGCTACTATATCTCCAAGGGATAACAACTAGGCAAACAGCAAACATCTCAACATCAGGAATAGACACTAAAAGATAATGGAAGAATATTTTAAAATATTGAGTGAACTATCAAACTGAAATTTGTTAACCAGATAAATTGTCATGTAAGAGTTAATCTAATATTTTCAGATTAACAAATTTTCTGAAAAATTTAGCAAAAAATTTGAAGTTTCTGGAAAATGTGTGAGAAAATAATATTAACAAAACTGCAATACTTTCGCACCAACCTAAGACAAGAAAATTAGTAAGCCACTCAAATACCTTCCTTTCCCACAAATAACTAGCTACTAATAGTCTATGAAACCCCAACATGAATAAAACAATAGTAGAAAGAGAAGGAGATGAAGACAATGATGAAGAAGGAGAAGAAAAGGATAAATGGAATGGTTACAAATTGCTTATTTTTTTAGTATCACTAATAACTCATAGATTTAATTTATTTTATTTTTAAGAACTTCTCTGGGTTGAGAACTGTTGCTGGAACCCAATAGGTCTGAAACTGAGCATCCTATCCTACACCAAGTTTTCTATGGTAACCTACCTTATGAATGGCACCATGTCCACCCAAATGCCTAAGCAGAAAAACATAAGTAATTTCTGACATCTTTCTTCCCAGTAATGTACCAAGTCCTGTCAATTCAATCCTCTCATATGTATCTATCTTTCTTCATCCTCATTACCACCATCATAATCTAGGCCACCATTTTCTCTCACAAAGACGACAACACAGACTCCTAAATAGTCTCCTGATCCTGAGGCATACTCCCTTCCACCCATCCATTCTTCACTTTATAGCTACGGTGAACTGAGCTTTCAGAAATCCAAATTTGATCATATCATATGTCTTTTCTTACAACTCTTCAATGGCTTCTTATCCCCATAAGGATAAAGTCTAAAACCTCAAGCATGGCTTCCCACAATCTGGCTGGTGCCTATATACATACTCTTCTTATGCACCATAATTCCTCCATCCTCTAGGCTTTAGATCATGTGGTTCCCTTTGCCTAAACCACTTCTTCTTTTCCTTTCCTTTGCTTAGTGAATGATTATACATCTTTCAAATCTGAGCTTATTCTTCACCTAGTCAGGAAATAACTGGATTGGGCCCCTTGTTGTACATTCCTGTTACTCCCTAGTATGATATTTATGTCACTTAGCACGTTACAATGCTCCAATTGCAATACTTATCACACTGTGACCATGAAACAGTAAAAGAACTAACATATCTAACTCAATTTTTGTTTCAGGAGCCTTTACCCATTCCTGCGTGTAGGCTAGGATCATTTTAGAGCACGGAGATAATATGCTGAATTAGTCCGTTCTTGCATTGCTATTAAATGTAAGAAACTACCTGAGACTGGGTAATTCATAAAGCAAAGAGGTTTAATTGGCTCATGATTCTGCAGACTGTACAGAAAGCATGTCTGGGGAGGCCTCAGGAAACTTACAATCATGGCAGAAGGCAAAGAGGAAGGAGGCACATCTTACATGGCTGGAGCAGGAGGGAAAAGAGCAAAAGGGTAGGTGCTACACACTTTTAAACAACCGGATCTCGTGAGAACTCACTCATTATCACAAGAACAGCAGTGGGGAAGTCTGCCCCATGATCCAATCAACTTCCAGCAGGCCCCTTCTCCAACAGTAGGGATTACAATTCCACATGAGATTTGAGTGGGGACACAAATCCAAACCATATCATATGCAAAGAAACAATCATGTAGTTTTTGAAACTAACTCTGTGATTAAAAGGAAAGTATGTAAACAACTATGTTTCATTGAAGATTTATAGGAGCATTGTGACCTGACCAAGGAAAAAGAAACTCTCAATCTCCTTAGACCCTTGTTGGTGCCCAGATGTCTGCAACTGTCAGTCACCTCTTGATCCCGCCCATCTTTCCTTCCCCCTGCTCTTAACATAAAAATAATCTGCCATTTGTACTGACTTATGATGTTACTTTAGGACAACAGTTTACCATCTTTTAGGTCTGCTGGCTTTCCAAATAAACCTGCTTTTCCTCCCACCAACTCTCTTCTCTCTTTAGTTTAGTCTTCAAGTGGCAAGCAGGCACCTCTGTGTTCAGGTTACAACACTTTACTGTAACTACTTGTATTTTGCCCATTTTCTGTATTAAACAATAAACTCAGTGATAGTAGCGATGTGCTTCTTATTTATTACAATATTACTAATATTATTGGTAATGGATGACATGACTAACTACAAGGCAACAAAGTTTCCCTAACACTAAATCTGAGAATTACACACATCTAGTTACAGGCTGGTGTCAAGACCCCAAGCATCCCTATGGAAGCAGGCTCTTTTTATCACTAACCCTTATCTCATGACCAAAAGCAAGTATTCCAATTTGTGTTGAGTGCCTTCCATGTTCTACATCTACTAGAGAAATTATTGAACAGAACCAGCAAAAATCCTGACCTCTTGAAGTTTTTATTTTATTGGGGAATGACATACAACAAACAAGTAAAATATAGTGTGTTCACTAATAATAGAGACAGGAGAGAAAGCAAGCAAGGGGGATAGGTGCATGGAGGAAGGAAGTTGCAATTTTAAACAGAGATCAGAGAATACCTCACCTAGAAGATGACATCTGAATAAAGACTTGTAGGAGCTGAAAGGGTGAGCCAAATGGATATTGAGTAGGATGTTGTAAGCAATGCACAAGACCATGAGGTAGGAACATGTTTTTAGGGAATGGCAAGGCCTGGCATGGAGTAATAGAGGTAAAAGAGATCATGGGAGGAAGGGGCTGGAAGGCATAGATCATGCATATTCTTTAAGCAGGCAGATGCCAAAGAGAAATGGAAGTGGAAAGGAGTAAGATATACATGTCTGATTCCTCTCTCAGACCTACTGATCACAAAAAGTCACTTCCTGTTTACATAGGGAAAGTAGGGAGGAAAGGGGCAGAGAGAGAGATACAGAAAGTTACTCTAATGGACAGTTCATCCACCCAGATGGAAACATCAGGAATAGAGACTATGTGCCACCTAAGAGACACCTGTGTACATTCATACATGTACAGTACATCAAAATGACTAGAGCTAGAGGTAAGTATAAGGTCATGATCCCTCATGGAATGTGTCAAGAGTTAGAGAAGTGATAGGTAAGCTGGGTTCTAACAACTGAGCAGGTGTTTTTCAAACAAAGATCTGAGAAGTAGACAGAGGATGGGTAGCCTAGACAAAGAAGATAGCATGTAAAATAACAAGAAAGCAAGAAAGTGGGTGGTACATTTAGCACATATGGGAAGCTCGATGTGACAAGCCTACGTAACATGTGAAGGAGGATACCAGTAAATACTTCTGAGAAGCCCATCAGGCTAAGGGACAGGTCTTTTATTCTGTAGTCATAGAGATCTTCAAGCAGAGGAGTGAATCATCAGATTCGGTTTCCAAAGAGACAACTGTGGACTGAAACAGTAGTTTTCAAAGTGTGACTCCCAGACCAGAAGCACCATCATCCTCAGGAAAATTTTGAGCAAGGTAAATTCTTAGGACCCAGCTGAGAGCTGTTAAATCAGACACTCTGGGGTGAAGCCCAGCAATCTGTGGTTTAACCAGCCCCTCCAGGTGCTTCTGATGAACACTGAAGTTTGAGAAGCTCTAGAATAGAATGAGCAAAGCCCAGTGACAGACCAGATCCTAATTCAGAAGAGAATAAAGGTCTGGCTTTGGAAAGTTGCGGAGAGCAGAAATGGAGAGAATCCCGAATCGTTGACGCACACATGTGAGTGAGTAAGGGGTAAAAGAAGCCTTTTTCAATGAAGAAGGGAATAACAAATATGTGATTGCAAGATGGGAATGAGTAACAAAGCTGACAACTTCAAAATATTCTTTCTTTGATGAATTTAAATGATAGAGACCTGATTTGACCTTCAAAGTGAAAGGTTATGCCAAATTTCCTGTATATGGAAAATCTGCATTTGCCTAACCAAGACTTGAATAGGTAGGAAGTAAGTAGGTGCTTTAAATGAGATGACCAACAGGCAGAACAGACAAGTGGAAACTTCAGGCTAGGGGAAACGCTGGCAACTGCTTCTTTGATATGTGGCTCCAAATTGGGTGATTGGGTATAAACATGGTCATCTTTGGCACCTAAGTTCTCTAGCTTAGTTGTCCACTTAATTTTATACCCCACAAGCAAAACTACAGCTTTGAGATATAAAATAGAATTTTAAAACTTCAAATTGATATTTTTTCAAGAGAAAGAAAAAACCCTCAGGTTAAGAACTTCTGTTTCTATTTTAAAGTCCTGATATTATCAACAATTAACTTGGACCAAATTTTAAAAGATTAAATTACCCCAATTAAAAATCGGATTGGAACAACTATTGGGTATCTGCCTAAAGGAAAAGAAGTCACTATGTCAAAAAGACACCTGTACACACATGTTTATCGCAGCACGATTCATAATTGCAAAGATATGGAATCAACCTAAGTGCCTATCAACCGATGAGTGGATAAAAAATGTGACACACACACACACACACACACACACACACACACACCATGGAGTACTACTCAGGCATAAAAAAGAATGAAATAATGTATTTTGCAGCAACTTAGATGGAACTGGGGGCTATTATTCTAAGTAACATAAGTCAGGAATGGAAAAGAAAATACCACATGTACTTTTTTTTTTTTTGAGATGGAATCTCGCTCTGTTGCCCAGGCTGGAGTGCAGTGGTGTGATCTCAGCTCACCACAACCCCCACTTCCCAGGTTCAAGCGATTCTCCTGCCTCAGCCTCCCAAGTAGCTGGGACTGCAGGTGTGCACCACCATACCCAGCTAATTTTTGTATTTTTAGTACAGACAGGGTTTCACTATGTTGGCTGGGCTGGTCTTGAACTCCTGACCTCGTGATCCACCCACCTCTGCCTCCCAAATTATATTTTTC
This sequence comes from Rhinopithecus bieti, assembly GCF_001698545.2. NCBI lineage: Eukaryota > Metazoa > Chordata > Mammalia > Primates > Cercopithecidae > Rhinopithecus > Rhinopithecus bieti. Next base: position 1,853,225 of record NW_016808815.1, read on the forward strand.
TTTAAAGTTTACATTCCCTCTATCTGAATAATCCTGCTGACTCCTAAACATACTTTAACATTTCCATGACACATATTTTTAAGAGAAGGCACTATCTCTACATCATGATATTGCAAATTAACAGCTCTATTTTTTTTAAAACTGGCAAACGACTTTTGTCTCAAACTTTGATTCCCAATCATACTGAAATATTAAATAACACTATTTGAGTTAGTAAAGTGCTATTTTGCCAAAGAGCTCAACCTGATCTTTTCTACTGACATTGTTTCTGTGAGGTAGGTAGGAACTTAGTGCTGTGTACCATTGTTAGAGGAGATTAGGGGTCAATTCAAGGGTATACAACTTGTCAACAGTAAAACAGACATTGACAGACAACTTGTGTGGCTTTTCCCACACTGGTGTTTTTATCATTCAAAATAACTAAGAGTAGCAGATTATGTAATTTATGTGACAATGGATTAACATTTTACTCTTATTTAGTTTTATCCAAAATTTAGAAATTAAGATAAATTATTTTTAGTTAATAATATTACATTGCTTTCTTAAGAATTCTATCAGGCATTCTCATATGTTTATAAAACTAAAATATTGATAGTTCTAAATGTCACAAAAATATACTTTGTCTAAAGGAAAATGAACAAGAACAGAAACATCAAGTTTCTCATTAAGAACACATGGTCCTGGCTAACACGGTGAAACCCCGTCTCTACTAAAAAAATACAAAAAACTAGCCAGGCGAGGTGGCGGGCGCCTGTAGTCCCAGCTACTCCAGAGGCTGAGGCAGGAGAATGGTGTGAACCCGGGAGGCGGAGCTTGCAGTGAGCTGAGATCCGGCCACTGCACTCCAGCCCGGGCAACAGAGCAAGACTCCGTCTCAAAAAAAAACAAAAAAAAAGAACACATGGCGTAACTCCCTGGCAATCAGATAAGACAAAAAGTTAAGTGACCTGACTTTGACTTCCAAAACTGAAGCACTTTACGCACATGTGCATTTACAATTATTAAACAAATAACCATAGTTCAAAACATATTCATGTAAAACAAACAATATATCTTTCTACTTATTAAAACATTGTAGAAAGACTCCCAAAAATTTGATATTTGTTTACAAATATAGTGATTTAAAATAACATATATCCACATAAGAAATATACGAATATATAATTTATTTTATTTTTTATTTTATTTATTTATTTATTTATTTTGAGACAGGGCCCCATCACCCAGGCTGGAGTACAGTCACATAATCACAGCTCACTGCAGCCTCGACCTCCTGGCTCAAGCAATCTTCCCACCTCAGCCTCCTAAGTAGCTGGGACTACAGACACACACCACCATGCCCGGCTAATTCTTGTAATTTTTTGTAGAGATGGAGTTTCGTCACATTGCCCAGGTTTATGTAGTCAATTTAAATGTTATATAAATCTCTCTCTCTTTCTTTTTTTCAGAGACAAGATTTCACTCTGTTACCCAGGCTGGAGTGCAGTGGTGTAATCATAGCTCACTGCAGCCTCAAAATCCTGGGCTCAAGCTATCCTCCCACCTCAGCTTCCCTAGTAACTGGGACTATAAGTATGTGGCAACATGCCTAGCTATGATTGATTGATTGATTGATTGACTGATTGATTGATAGAGATGAGGTCTAACTATATTCCCAGGATGGACTTAAAACTCCTGGCCTCAAGCAATCTTCCTGCCTCAGCCTCCCAAATGTTGGGATTACAAGTGTGAGCCACCATGCCCAGCCATTTTTTTTTTTATTTCTTAACATTGTTAGTTAGCAACCTCTAAATGTACAGGGTGTGATTACCTAAATAACACGTATCAGAAAATAAGCATAAAATTATTTAATCATAAAAACATTTGTATGTATCTAAATGTTTCTCTTATGTTTCTAAAAAAAATGGAAAAGCTTAAAAAAGAACTTTTAAACAGCATCTAATGTGGAAACTGTACAAAAAATAAGCTATTGATGAAATCCTATTAACCAAACTCTTAGCTGGGAACATAGCAAAATAAACAGCTAAGCAACTTTGAGACTGCTACTTAAAAATTTTAAAACACGGAACAAAGCATTTTTTGAGTCCAGACATTAAAAAAAAACATAGTGTTTGCCTATATAATTTAGCTCTTTAACTGGATAAATATACTAACATTTCAAAATTTCTATGTATCTTTAATCAATATGTATCTTTAAGTTTAATTGATTGCAAATTAGTTGACATTCAAAAGTTCAACTTAATAGCATTAAGTGCAGTCATCTAACTCCATGGAGCTTAACCATTTTGAAGAATATTCTTGGATCATCAAATCCATAAGTACCTACATCAAGTATATGTTAGTACCAAGCTAATGGGAGTTCATAATTTATAGTCTGGGACATGATAAGCCAGGATTGGGGGTGGCATGATTCACTTGAGTGTCTTGAGACATATCCAAACCCAGGGCAATAAACGGAAAATTATGAAGACAAGCTCAGGTAGAGTGTACAACAAAACCCAAGTTGATAGATCAGAAACTGGGCGTGCAGATAAAAATAAAGACAGTATCAGCAGCCAAAGTCCAGAAACTCTAGAAAACAAGCCAAAAGGCACAAGAATTAATGAACAGCACCAAGAAGACTTTGATCATTGGGTCCATGGTCTTTCGCAGACAGAATACTTATTGATTACTACCTTCCTGATCCAGAATCAGTTTGCAGGTTAGTATATGCCCTGGGTTGATGGGGAAATAAAAAGCAAAGATCCAGACAACACAGACCTGTTACCTCATTGCTCCCTAAGAATGGTGTATGTGGTAGGAGGGAAAAAAGCTCCTTTCAAGATGAATTATGATTTCAGCAATCTTCCAAACTTATATGCTAGCACCAAGGCATGGAAAATATTTTCAGTAATACCCAAATTTAAGAATATACTGTTGACAATCAAATACATGTGCCTATATGTGTATTAGACTTTCAGCGTCTATGTAGTTATAATTTTCACAATTACAGCTTCATTGAAATAAAGGAAAGAGAGGGAAATCTCAATGCCAAAATTCTAAACTCCAGAGTAACATCAATTAATGATGTAGTAAGTGAAGATAGTCCAGACTTTGTTTTAACAAAAACTTATCCCCCAAACATTCATGATACAACACACACACACAAAGAAAACCTGATCCAATTATCTTAGAAAACATATAAAACTGAAACATCATTTAAGGGCATCTAGTATTAGAGCTGCTTCACAAACGAGTCCCATTGCTCTTGCCACTCTGATCTGAGAAGTTCAATTCAATGTGGTTGAAAGCAGGATTATCAGTTCCACCATCTTCCACTGGATGCGATTTATAGCTTAAAACATGCTTCTTCTAAAAGAAAATGTTAACATGGTGATTGGGGGAAAAAAGAAGCTCTTCATTCATGTAATTCTAAATAATTGTTTCTACTATTTTTATTTCTCTACATCATCTTTCTAATCTACTGAGGGAGAGAAATATAGAACAGGTATACTTCCTCAGAGGGTAGATATTCAACAGATACAGGTTATCAGAAGATAGATATAAAATGGCCCATCAGACAATAGATAAACAACAGATTTACGTTATCAGAGGATAGACAGATATACAGAGAGCTATAACAGATATAGGTTATCAGCGGATAGATAGATATAGAGAGATATACAACAGATAAAGGTTATCAGAGGATAGACAGATTTTTGGAGAGATACAATAGATATAGATTATCAGAGGATAGACAGATTTAGAGAAATATACAACAGGTATAGCTCATCAGAGAACAGAGGGATATACAACAGTTACAGGTTATCAGAGGATAGAGAGATATACAACAGATACAGATTATCAAAGGAAAGAGGATATACAACAGATATAGCTCATCAGAGGATAGACAGATAAACAATAGGTATAGTGTATCAGAGGATATGGAGCTATAAAACAGATATAGATCATCACAGGATAGAGAGCTGTCCAACATATATAGATCATCAGATTATATAGGGTCTATACCTTCCTTGTCCATCACTTTTCAAGAAAGAGGCTGAGGACTAACTAGTGTTCTATCCAGGTAATAAAGGCCAGTTTCCTAACTCATGGTAAATGAAAGCCAACTCACTTTCTTAAAAATATCAAAATTGGATAAAAAGTCCTCTTTGGTTAGTATATATCTGGGGTCTAAGTTCTGTTTTCTTCCTCCTGCAAAAAAAAAAAGTACATGACTTACGTTGTTAAAAAGGACACCAGTAACTGCACAGAGACATTCCATTACACAGGCATTTAACTTGTACACATTCAACTCCATACATTCATAAAACACAAAGAGAAAGGGAAACTTAAAAATGCTGATCACTTAGCCCACAATTCCCCTTCCCTTAGTCAGCCCTGGGTCTTGAAAGCCTCTCACTATAATAAATATGAGTCTTGATATATATATATATATATCACATATATGTATGTGAGATAGAGCAAAAAATGCAAGCCAACTGCTTCATCTGGTACTCAACTAGAGAAACAGTCATCTGGCCCAATGCTGGTAGGGAAACTGGTTTAAAAGCACCCTCCATGCCATCAGTAAAATATCAAACCATCTGCCTCTGCTTCAGACAGTGGAGCTGCTTTTCCCCCACTTTCGTGGCTACAAATATACATGTCTATGAAGAAATGCAGGAAATTCTGAACTGCTGAATAAATTATTTAAATGAAAATCAGTATGCTGACTGATGTTTGATCCAAATCCTCTTCCTTAAGGTTTTCTTCACAAAAAAAAAAAAAAAATCTATTCTGCTTTGGCATTTTTTGTGGATCAACGAGGATGCTTTTAAAAATTGTGTACCTCAAAGAGTGGTCCTCAAACTACCCTTACTCAAATCACTCAGAGAATGTACATAAAATGCAGATTCCCAGACTCTAGCCTGGACTGACCAAATTAGGACCTCTGCGGGTAGGACCCCTGAAACCTGATTTTTATAAAATTTCCAAGAGGATCCTTATGCCCTCTAAAGTTTAAGAACCACTACTTTAGTACAAATACTAGACTTTTAATTTTGGGAACCTCTGCTGTTCTGGAGATAGAATCAATTTTAAATGAATTCATGCAATGTTATTGAGTACCTGCTGTGTGCTGGAGATGCTGCTAGGTGCTAGAGAAACAGAGAAACAAAACAATCACTGTGCCCACAATTTGTGATTTCACTGAGGAATGACTTGCCCCCATTTTCCTGATGAAAACATAGCCTTCTGTATAGTAAAAGTCAGGGGAGTGCTGAAACGCCAACCAAGTCTGCAAGGCCTGTACTCTTATGGGAGTTTTAGTAGACTACAATAGGTTTTAAAATCTGTTTCCCAAGGAACATCAAAACCGTGTGCTGCTTGCCAGTTTTCAAGGTACTCACTGCTTCTGTGAAGTAGGAATAAGTTATTTGTGAAGTTAATGAAGTCAAAGTGTCTTTTATTACTGGACCCCAGTCACTGAGGTAGAGCGTTACTTTTTGAAACAAAAGATATAGCTGTATATGGTTTTCAGAATCAAAGCATTTAAAAGAAAAAAAGGAGTACTCAAAGGAGGTACTCTGGTACTCCACTTTCTTTTAAAAACTGAGCTAAATAAGGACCAAAGGGCAAATAGTACAGGGAGACTGGTTAGGTGTATTCCAGATCTGAAAAACTGAATGACTTCTGGGAAAAGATGAAAATCTGTCTTAAGACCGGGCATGGTGGCTCATGCCTGTAATCCCAGCACTTTGGAGGCTGAGGCAGATCACCTGAGGTCAGGAGTTCGAGACCAGCCTGGTCAATATGGTGAAACTCCATCTCTACTAAAAATACAAAAATTAGCCAGGCATGGTGGTGCGTGCCTGTAGTCCCAGCTACTTGGGAAGCTGAGGCCAGAGAATCCCTTGAACACAGGAAGCAGAGTTTCCAGTGAGCCGAGATCGCACCACTGCACTCCAGCCAGGGCAAAAGAGTGAGACTCCATCTCAACAATAACAACAAAAAAATCTGTCTTAAAATATATCAAACTGGACCAAAAAAATTAATAAACCTACCGTGCTGGGAATATTATTTTTGAGAAAGAGCACAGTCCTTTTGGAAAAGAAAGAGAATATGTTCCAACAACTGTTTGAGAAATAATGAATAGCAACAAATTTTATAATTATAAATACAAGTGTCACAGAAGTTTGAGAGACGGTGCTATCCCAGTACCAAAAAAACATAAAATGATAGCAGGATTCTGTAAAGTGGCACAGTCCTGGCAACTTTGTAGCATGGAGCAAACAAAGACATCAGACATCCTTGAACACAGTGTATGATTTCTGACTAGTTGAAACACACGTTGAAGGAGGCAGTGCACCCTTCCCCTGGCATGGCTGCTATGGATGCATATGTGTGAGGGGATGTAGGGAGTCAGGGAGCCCAGCACGTTTCACCAACTCCACACTACCCCGGCCCCAGCACTGTGATCTCTCACCTGGGTTACTGCAATAGCCTCTTCCCTGCCCTCGTTCCCCTACAGACTATTCTCAAAACTGGATCAGAGCACTCCTTTGAGAATTATTGGAAAAGTAAGTGAAAAAATATCCCACATAGTAGACCTAAAAGACACAGAGATGAAAAATAAGAGAGAAAAAAACGAGAAAATTAGAGGAACTGTCCATGATTCTGATTCAAATGTTTGACTAATAGGAGTTCCCAGAGAAAGAACACAGAAAATTATTTTAAAAAAATAAAAATAAAAAGGAAGAAAAGAAAAGAAAAAAGAAAATGTCCAGAACTGAAGGACATGGATCTTCAGATTGAACGAGCCTTACTGAAGGCCTAGGCCAAGGCAGTCACTGTGAAAATGGGACACATGCAAAGTGTCAGCTGGTAGCACGGCACTGTCACAACAGCAACATAGCAAGCTAGAAAAAAGTTCAGACATCCTCTCAGAAAAAAGAAAAGTTCTTTTCAGCCCTAGGAATTTCTACTCAAACAATCAATCAAGCATAAGATAGATTAAATAATTTTTTTCAGACACACAAAGTTTCCAAAACCTCTTCTTTTGTCTACTCATTCTTGAGAATATGCTATAGGATGTGTTCCATTCAATTAAGGGAGTAAATGAGAATGAGAAATAATGAATATAGGCAGTAGAAAACCCAACACAGGAACAGGGGCCAAGAGAATTCACAGAATGAGGACAAAATGGAGTTTCAAGATAACCATTCTATAGCAATCCCAGAGAGCCAATTTATATACTATGTGTATCAATTTGATTTTTTAAAAATAAACATACTTTTCAAAAAAATGATAAACATCTGAAAAAAAAGCCTCCACACTGTTTAGATATCATCTGTCTATGCTTCCTTACAGTTTACAAAGAATGAATACGGGACAATGTAAAGATCATAGCATATTGGGTTATTGTAAAAATATGTGTAAAATCCCTAACACCATAGTAGCTACAAAGTTGTTTTCAAGCATCTTATTTTTGTCTTACAGCAACCTGTGAGATGGGCAGGTCAATTATTACTGTCCTCATTTTACACATAAGAAAGCTGAGGCTCAGTGTAGCTACATGACTTGCCCAAGTTCATGCAGGCCCTAAAGGGCAGAACCAAGATTCAAATAGAAATGAGTCTTCTGCTTTCTAGTCTAGGCCTTCAGATTTCCCATGAGTAAAACAGAAGAAATAATTAAACTAGCTATCAATAGGATCATAGTAAAATAACATAAAAAGCTATAAAACAGATACAGTAAAAACTAATATAGAGGTAAATGCAACAATACTAATGTTTAGATAGTTACCTGTTGGTAAACTGACAAGTATCCCCACTAATAATGTTACCAAAGTTCCAACAGTGCTGAAGTACAGATATGATAAAGAATACCAGTTATCCATCAGTGGAGTCCTAAGAGAGCAAAAGCACAACTGTAAGATTTCATGTAATGCCACTAGCAACTACCAGTATATACCAGTGATTCTCATGGCAAGGTCAAAATACAATATTCAATAATGTTTTTAATGTCATAACCTGCTGTCCTAATTTTATCGTATCGGATCAGGAATTGAAAGTGAAATTTCACTTTGGCTATATACTAAAATACTTGAAGGCCATGTTTATTCATTCAATTCTGCATGATGTCCCAGGCACTGCTCTTGTGATTGGACAGTCAGCCATAAATAAGGTAGATAAACCATTTGACCCAGCAATCCCATTACTGGATATATAGCCAAAAGAAAATAATGGTTCTACCAAAAAGACACATGCACTTATATGTTCATCGCAGCACTATTCACAATAGCAAAGACATGGAATCAGCCTAGGTGCCCATCAGTGGTGGACTGGACAAAGAAAATGTGGTACATTTCAACTTTGGTGAATCTGACAATTATGTGTCTTGGAGTTGCTCTTCTTGAGGACTATCTTTGTGATGTTCTCTGTATTTCCTGAATTTGAATGTTGGCCTGCCTTGCTAGGTTGGGGAAGTTCTGGATAATATCCTGCAAAGTGTTTTCCAACTTGGTTCCATTCTCCCTGTCACTTTCAGGTACATCAATCAGATGTAGATTTGGTCTTTTCACATAGTCCCATATTTCTTAGAGGCTTTGCTCATTTCTTTTTACTCTTTTTTTTTTCTCTAAACTTCTCTTCTCGCTTCATTTCATTCATTTGATCTTCAATCACTGAAACCCTTTCTTGCAGTTGATTGAATTGGTTACTAAAGCTTGTGCATTTGTCACATAGTTCTCGTGCCATGGTTTTCAGCTCTATCAGGTCATTTAAGGACTTCTCTTCATTGGTTATTCTAGTTAGCCATTCATCTAATCTTTTTTCAAGGTTTTTAGCTTCTTTGCAATGGGTTCAAACTTCTTCCTTTAGCGCAGAGAAGTTTGATCGTCTGAAGCCTTCTCTCAAATCGTCAAAGTCATTCTCCATCCAGCTTTGTTTGTTAACAAGGATACCCAGGAATTGAACTCACCTCTGCACCAAGCAGACCCAATAGACATCTACAGAACTCTCTACCCCAAATCAACAGAATATACATTCTTCTCAGCACCACATTGCACTTATTCCAAAATTGACCACGTAGTTGGAAGTAAAGAACTCCGCAGCAAATGTAAAAGAACAGAAATGATAACAAACTGTCTCTCAGACCACAGAGCAATCAAACTAGAATTTAGGATTAAGAAACTCACTCAATGTAATCCCAGCACTTTGGGAGGCTGAGACGGGCGAATCACGAGGTCAGGAGATTGAGACCATCCTGGCTAATATGATGAAACCCCGTCTCTACTAAAAAATACAAAAAACTAGCCCAGTGAGGTGGCGGGCACCTGTAGTCCCAGCTACTCGGGAGGCTGAGGCAGGAGAATGGCGTAAAACCTGGGAGGTGGAGCTTGCAGTGAGCTGAGATCCGGCCACTGCACTCCAGCCTGGGCGACACAGCAAGACTCTGTCGAAAACAAAACAAAACAAAACAAAACAAAACAAAACAAAACAAAACAAAAAGAAACTCACTCGAAACTGCTCAACTACATG